>NC_140990.1:93703322-94121069 GCF_052327205.1 Somniosus microcephalus | reverse complement strand
CTGTCGGACCCCCCCCTCCCCACAAACTGTCCCGTGTGGGTAAGCTCAGTAACTGTCGGACCCCCCCTCCCACAAACTGTCCCGTGTGGTAAGCTCAGTAACTGTCGGACCCCCCCTCCCCCCTCCCCACAAACTGTCCCGTGTGGGTAAGCTCAGTAACTGTCAGACCCCCCCCTCCCCCAAACTGTCCCGTGTGGGTAAGCTCAGTAACTGTCCGACCCCCCCTCCCCACAAACTGTCCCGTGTGGGTAAGCTCAGTAACTGTCAGACCCCCCCTCCCCACAAACTGTCCCGTGTGGGTAAGCTGAGTAACTGTCGGACCCCCCCCTCCCCCCCTCCCCACAAACTGTCCCGTGTGGGTAAGCGCAGTAAACTGTCGGACCCCCCCTCCCCACAAAACTGTCCCGTGTGGGTAAGCTCAGTAACTGTCGGACCCCCCCCTCCCCCCTCCCCACAAACTGTCCCGTGTGGGTAAGCTCAGTAACTGTCGGACCCCCCCTCCCCCCTCCCCCACAAACTGTCCCGTGTGGGTAAGCGCAGTAACTGTCGGACCCCCCCTCCCCACAAACTGTCCCGTGTGGGTAAGCTCAGTAACTGTCGGACCCCCCCTCCCCACAAACTGTCCCGTGTGGGTAAGCTCAGTAACTGTCGGACCCCCCCCTCCCCCCTCCCCACAAACTGTCCCGTGTGGGTAAGCTCAGTAACTGTCGGACCCCCCCCTCCCCCCCTCCCCACCACACACTCTCCCGTGTGGGTAAGCTCAGTAACTGTCGGACCCCCCCCTCCCCGCTGTGGTAAACCACTGTTATACCTATGTGTATGTGTATTCCACTAGGTACAGGTCTGGACATGCCTCGGCTGACTCCTCCCACTATTCCAGGTCTATAAATGACTACCTCCCAGTCCCTTAGTATTCTGGACGGGTCGACCACTCGAGCCTAGACCTTCATTCTTTAGTTAATAAAAGCCTGGTTGTTACTCGATTAACCTCAGTCTTTTGAGTAATTGATGGTGTATCAATTTTATTAACTAAATTTTTTATAATGGAGAAGATCCTCACACCAGCATGCCTGGACCTGGACAGTCGGGAAGCGGACGCTTCCACCAGGTTTGCTAACTGGCTCATGTGCTTCGAGGCATTCCTGACTGCCTCCACTGCGGTCGTAACGGATGCGAACAAACTGTCTGTCCTGATCTCCAAGGTGAACCACCGAGTGTACTCGGTCATCCGGGACGCGACCTCGTACACAGCCGCCCTCCAGCTCCTCAAGACCCAGTACACGCGCCCTGTGAATGAAGTTTACGCCAGGCACCTCCTGGGGAGTCGCAAGCAACAACCTGGGGAATCGACTGAGGAATACCTCCAAGCACTGTCCGTGCTTGGCCGGGCCTGTGGGTGTAAGGCGGTAACGCCCACTAAGTACACGGAGGAACTGATCCGGGATGCCTTCGTAGCGGGCCACAGGTCCAACTACACCCGACAGCGACTGCTGGAGCAGAGTGACCTCACCCTCGACAAAGCCTCCGAAATCGCACTAACGCTGGACGCAGCCTACCGGGGCATGGATGCCTACTCCTCTGCACCGTGGACGCCGCGGGGAACGACAACCTGGGACACGGTAGGACAGCCCCATAGCACCGTGCCACCCCAGCCACGGCCCAACCACCGCAGCAGTGTCCCAAAGCCAGACAGCATTATCCCAAGGCCAGAAATGCTACTTCTGTGGCCAGGCCAAACACCCCAGAGCGCGCTGCCCGGCGAAGAATGCGACCTGCTCGGGCTGCGGGAAAAAGGGACACTACGCTAGCGTCTGCAAGGCCAAAGCCACCCCGAACGCCAGCAGCGCCGCGTGTTGGCCGTGCGAGCCGCCATCTTGGGCCCCCAACAGCGCCGCGTGTGGGCCGTGCAGGCCGCCATCTTGGGCCTCCCCAGCCACGTGCGAACCACCGCAGCAGCAGCCATCTTGGACGACTCCAGCCCCATGGGAATCATGGACGCCGCCATCTTGGACACCAGCCGGGACGCAGCAGGCCGCCAACCCCCCCCCCCCATCTGATACCCGCAGCGACACACCGACCCCTACGCTGGCCTCTGTTACGCTGGACCAAACGAGACCGCACCAACTAGCTCGGTCCAAAATGGACGTTAAGGTAAATGGCCATGCAATAAACTGCCTTTTTGACTCCGGGAGCACAGAGAGCTTCATCCACCCCGACACGGTGCGGCGTTGCTCTCTCCCAGTCCTGCCTGCGCACCAGCGGATTTCTATGGCCGCCGAGTCCCAGTCAGCGGACATTGGCGGCTACTGCGTGGTGACACTAGTAGTAGACGGGACTGTGTTCAATAATTTTAAACTCCTGGTCCTGCCCCAACTTTGCGCTGCCGTTCTACTGGGGTTGGATTTCCAGTGCCACCTCAAAAGCGTTACGATGGCGTACGGTGGCCCCCTCCCCCCACTCACAGTCCGCAGCCAGCAGCCTCCAAATTGCCCGCCGCGCACCAGATGCAACCTCTCCACACTCAGAGTCCCACCCCCCCCACTGTTTGCTAACCTCACCCCCGACTGTAAGCCCATCGCCACAAAGAGCAGGCGATACAGTGCCGGGGACAGGGTTTTCATCAAAACCGAAGTGGAGCGGCTCCTGAAGGAGGGGATTATTGAGGGCAGCTCCAGCCCCTGGCGAGCCCAGGTTGTGGTCGTTAAGACCGGCGAGAAACAACGCCTGGTCATTGACTACAGCCAAACAATAAACCGCTACACCCTGCTGGACGCCTACCCACTCCCCCGCATAGCTGACATGGTCAACCAGATCGCGCAGTACCGCGTCTTTTCGACCATTGACCTGAAATCAGCGTACCACCAGCTCCCCATCCGCCCCGAAGACCGCCAGTATACTGCTTTTGAGGCAAACGGCCGCCTCTATCACTTCCTTAGGGTTCCCTTTGGCGTTACCAACTCCGTCTTCCAAAGGGAGATGGACCGGATGGTCGATCAAAACGCGCTGCAGGCCACTTTCCCATATCTGGACAATGTGACCATCTGCGGCCATGACCTGCAGGACTATGACGCAAACCTCGAGAAATTCCTCCGCACCGCCCAACTCCTGAACCTGACATATAACAAGAAGTGCATATTCCGCACAGACTGCCTCGCCATCCTTGGCTGTGTTGTGGAACACGGGGTCATCGGTCCCGACCCAGACCGGATGCGTCCCCTTATGGAACTCCCACTGCCCCAAAGCTCTGAAGAGGTGCCTAGGGTTTTTTTCCTACTACGCCCAGTAGGTCCCCCTACTATGCAGACAAAGCCCGTCCGCTGATCAAATCCACCTCTTTTCCCCTGATGGCAGAGGCCCGCTCGGCCTTCCACCGTATCAAGGAGGACATTGCCAAAGCCACCATGCACGCAGTGGACGAATCCATCCCCTTCCAGGTGGAAAGCGATGCGTCCGACTTCGCTCTGGCCGCCACCCTTAATCAGGCAGGGAGACCTGTGGCATTCTTCTCACGAAACCTCCAGGGCCCGGAGACCAGACATTCCGCGGTTGAGAAGGAGTCCCAGGCTATTGTGGAGGCTGTGCGTCATTGGAGGCACTACCTGGCCGGAAAACGATTTACCCTGCTCACTGACCAGCGTTCAGTTGCTTTTATGTTCAACAACAAGCAGAGGGGCAAAATCAAAAATGACAAGATCTTGAGGTGGAGAATCGAACTTTCCACCTACAATTACGAGATCTTGTACCAGCCTGGGAAGCTCAATGAACCCCCAGATGCCCTATCGCGTGGCACCTGCGCCAGCGCGCAGATCGATAGGCTGAGGGCCCTCCACAATGACCTCTGCCACCCGGGGGTCACCAGGTTCTTCCACTTCATCAAGGCCCGCAACCTGCCTTACTCCATTGAGGAGGTCAGGACCATGACCAAGAACTGCCAAGTCTGCGCTGAGTGCAAACCGCACTTTTATAGACCAGACAGAGCCCACCTGATAAAAGCCACTCGCCCTTTCGAACGCCTGAGCGTTGATTTTAAAGGGCCTCTCCCCTCCTCCGACCGCAATGTGTACTTCCTCAACATCATTGACGAGTACTCCCGTTTCCCGTTCGCTATCCCCTGCCCGGACATGACCAGTGCCACGGTCATTAAATGTCTGAACAGCCTCTTCACCCTGTTCGGTTTCCCCAGCTATATCCATAGCGACCGGGGCTCATCGTTTATGAGCGACGAACTCCGCCAGTACCTGCTCGCTAGGGGTATAGCCACAAGCAGGACCACCAGTTACAACCCCCGGGGGAACGGACAGGTGGAAAGAGAGAATGCAACAGTTTGGAAGGCCGCCCTACTAGCCTTAAAGTCTAGGGGCCTTCCGACCTCCCGCTGGCAGGAGGTGCTCCCCGATGCGCTCCACTCGATTTGGTCACTGCTCTGCACTGCCACCAATGCCACCCCTCACGAGAAAATGTTTGTCTTCCCAAGGAAGTCCACATCGGGGACAGCGTTACTGCCATGGCTGACGTCCCCAGGGCCGGTACTACTGAGAAGACACGCGAGGACCAATAAAACGGACCCCCTGGTCGAGAGGGTCGACCTCCTCCACGCCAACCCCCAGTACGCTTACATTGCGTACCCGGACGGGCGGGAGGACACAGTCTCCATACGAGACCTCGCACCCTCGGGGACCGCTGTAACCTACTACCCATTACCACCCCCACCCCACGACCCGATATCCAACCCCAGCAGCTGGCTCGCCTTGGACCGTCACCCACGAGGACTACACTCCAGTGCCCCAGCCTACACGGGACGCGACGCCGGAAGCTCCACCACCCCTGCCGTCGCCACGTCGATCACAGCGGCAGACAAGACCTCCGGAGAGACTCCAATACACGAACTTTTAAATACACTTCACCCCGCCGGACTCATTTTTAAACAAGGGGTGAATGTGGTAAACCACTGTCATACCTGTCTGTATGTGTATGTGTATTCCACTAGGTACAGTCCTGGACATGCCTCGGCTGACTCCTCCCACTATTCCAGGTATATAAGTGACTACCTCCCAGTCCCTTAGTATTCTGGACGGGTCGACCACTCGAGGCAAGACCTTCATTCTTTAGTTAATAAAAGCCTGGTTGTTACTCGCTCAACCTCAGTCTTTTGAGTAATTGATGGCACATCACCCACAAACTGTCCCGTGTGGGTAAGCTCAGTAACAGTCGGACCCCCCCTCCCCCCTCCCCACAAACTGTCCCGTGTGGGTAAGCTCAGTAACTGTCGGACCCCCCCTCCCCCCTCCCCACAAACTGTCCCGTGTGGGTAAGCTCAGTAACTGTCGGACCCCCCTCCCCCCTCCCCACAAACTGTCCCGTGTGGGTAAGCTCAGTAACTGTCGGACCCCCCCTCCCCCCTCCCCACAAACTGTCCCGTGTGGGTAAGCTCAGTAACTGTCGGACCCCCCCTCCCCCCTCCCCACAAACTGTCCCGTGTGGGTAAGCTCAGTAACTGTCGGACCCCCCCTCCCCCCTCCCCACAAACTGTCCCGTGTGGGTAAGCTCAGTAACTGTCGGACCCCCCTCCCCCCTCCCCACAAACTGTCCCGTGTGGGTAAGCTCAGTAACTGTCAGACCACCCCCTCCCCCTCTCCCCACAAACTGTCCCGTGTGGGTAAGCTCAGTAACTGTCGGACCCCCCCCTCCCCCCTAACTGTCCCGTGTGGGTGAGCTCAGTAACTGTCGGACACCCCCTCCCCCCTCCCCACAAACTGTCCCGTGTGGGTAAGCTCAGTAACTGTCGGACACCCCCTCCCCCTCCCCACAAACTGTCCCGTGTGGGTAAGCTCAGTAACTGTCGGACCCCCCCTCCCCCCTCCCCACAAACTGTCCCGTGTGGTAAGCTCAGTAACTGTCGGACCTCCCCTCCCCACAAACTGTCCCGTGTGGGTAAGCTCAGTAACTGTCGGACCCCCCCGCCCCCCCTCCCCACAAACTGTCCCGTGTGGGTAAGCTCAGTAACTGTCGGATCCCCCCTCCCCACAAACTGTCCCGTGTGGGTAAGCTCAGTAACTGTCGGACCACCCCTCCCCCCTCCCCACAAACTGTCCCGTGTGGGTAAGCTCAGTAACTGTCGGACCCCCCCTCCCCACAAACTGTCCCGTGTGGCTAAGCTCAGTAACTGTCGGACCCCCCCTCCCCACAAACTGTCCCGTGTGGGTAAGCTCAGTAACTGTCGGACCCCCCCTCCCCACAAACTGTCCCGTGTGGTAAGCTCAGTAACTGTCGGACCCCCCCTCCCCCCTCCCCACAAACTGTCCCGTGTGGGTAAGCTCAGTAACTGTCAGACCCCCCCTCCCCCCAAACTGTCCCGTGTGGGTAAGCTCAGTAACTGTCCGACCCCCCCTCCCCACAAACTGTCCCGTGTGGGTAAGCTCAGTAACTGTCAGACCCCCCCTCCCCACAAACTGTCCCGTGTGGGTAAGCTGAGTAACTGTCGGACCCCCCCTCCCCCCTCCCCACAAACTGTCCCGTGTGGGTAAGCGCAGTAACTGTCGGACCCCCCCTCCCCACAAACTGTCCCGTGTGGGTAAGCTCAGTAACTGTCGGACCCCCCCTCCCCCCTCCCCACAAACTGTCCCGTGTGGGTAAGCTCAGTAACTGTCGGACCCCCCCTCCCCCCTCCCCACAAACTGTCCCGTGTGGGTAAGCGCAGTAACTGTCGGACCCCCCCTCCCCACAAACTGTCCCGTGTGGGTAAGCTCAGTAACTGTCGGACCCCCCCTCCCCACAAACTGTCCCGTGTGGGTAAGCTCAGTAACTGTCGGACCCCCCCTCCCCCCTCCCCACAAACTGTCCCGTGTGGGTAAGCTCAGTAACTGTCGGACCCCCCCTCCCCCCTCCCCACACACTCTCCCGTGTGGGTAAGCTCAGTAACTGTCGGACCCCCCCCTCCCCGCTGTGGTAAACCACTGTTATACCTATGTGTATGTGTATTCCACTAGGTACAGGTCTGGACATGCCTCGGCTGACTCCTCCCACTATTCCAGGTCTATAAATGACTACCTCCCAGTCCCTTAGTATTCTGGACGGGTCGACCACTCGAGCCTAGACCTTCATTCTTTAGTTAATAAAAGCCTGGTTGTTACTCGATTAACCTCAGTCTTTTGAGTAATTGATGGTGTATCAATTTTATTAACTAAATTTTTTATAATGGAGAAGATCCTCACACCAGCATGCCTGGACCTGGACAGTCGGGAAGCGGACGCTTCCACCAGGTTTGCTAACTGGCTCATGTGCTTCGAGGCATTCCTGACTGCCTCCACTGCGGTCGTAACGGATGCGAACAAACTGTCTGTCCTGATCTCCAAGGTGAACCACCGAGTGTACTCGGTCATCCGGGACGCGACCTCGTACACAGCCGCCCTCCAGCTCCTCAAGACCCAGTACACGCGCCCTGTGAATGAAGTTTACGCCAGGCACCTCCTGGGGAGTCGCAAGCAACAACCTGGGGAATCGACTGAGGAATACCTCCAAGCACTGTCCGTGCTTGGCCGGGCCTGTGGGTGTAAGGCGGTAACGCCCACTAAGTACACGGAGGAACTGATCCGGGATGCCTTCGTAGCGGGCCACAGGTCCAACTACACCCGACAGCGACTGCTGGAGCAGAGTGACCTCACCCTCGACAAAGCCTCCGAAATCGCACTAACGCTGGACGCAGCCTACCGGGGCATGGATGCCTACTCCTCTGCACCGTGGACGCCGCGGGGAACGACAACCTGGGACACGGTAGGACAGCCCCATAGCACCGTGCCACCCCAGCCACGGCCCAACCACCGCAGCAGTGTCCCAAAGCCAGACAGCATTATCCCAAGGCCAGAAATGCTACTTCTGTGGCCAGGCCAAACACCCCAGAGCGCGCTGCCCGGCGAAGAATGCGACCTGCTCGGGCTGCGGGAAAAAGGGACACTACGCTAGCGTCTGCAAGGCCAAAGCCACCCCGAACGCCAGCAGCGCCGCGTGTTGGCCGTGCGAGCCGCCATCTTGGGCCCCCAACAGCGCCGCGTGTGGGCCGTGCAGGCCGCCATCTTGGGCCTCCCCAGCCACGTGCGAACCACCGCAGCAGCAGCCATCTTGGACGACTCCAGCCCCATGGGAATCATGGACGCCGCCATCTTGGACACCAGCCGGGACGCAGCAGGCCGCCAACCCCCCCCCCCCATCTGATACCCGCAGCGACACACCGACCCCTACGCTGGCCTCTGTTACGCTGGACCAAACGAGACCGCACCAACTAGCTCGGTCCAAAATGGACGTTAAGGTAAATGGCCATGCAATAAACTGCCTTTTTGACTCCGGGAGCACAGAGAGCTTCATCCACCCCGACACGGTGCGGCGTTGCTCTCTCCCAGTCCTGCCTGCGCACCAGCGGATTTCTATGGCCGCCGAGTCCCAGTCAGCGGACATTGGCGGCTACTGCGTGGTGACACTAGTAGTAGACGGGACTGTGTTCAATAATTTTAAACTCCTGGTCCTGCCCCAACTTTGCGCTGCCGTTCTACTGGGGTTGGATTTCCAGTGCCACCTCAAAAGCGTTACGATGGCGTACGGTGGCCCCCTCCCCCCACTCACAGTCCGCAGCCAGCAGCCTCCAAATTGCCCGCCGCGCACCAGATGCAACCTCTCCACACTCAGAGTCCCACCCCCCCCACTGTTTGCTAACCTCACCCCCGACTGTAAGCCCATCGCCACAAAGAGCAGGCGATACAGTGCCGGGGACAGGGTTTTCATCAAAACCGAAGTGGAGCGGCTCCTGAAGGAGGGGATTATTGAGGGCAGCTCCAGCCCCTGGCGAGCCCAGGTTGTGGTCGTTAAGACCGGCGAGAAACAACGCCTGGTCATTGACTACAGCCAAACAATAAACCGCTACACCCTGCTGGACGCCTACCCACTCCCCCGCATAGCTGACATGGTCAACCAGATCGCGCAGTACCGCGTCTTTTCGACCATTGACCTGAAATCAGCGTACCACCAGCTCCCCATCCGCCCCGAAGACCGCCAGTATACTGCTTTTGAGGCAAACGGCCGCCTCTATCACTTCCTTAGGGTTCCCTTTGGCGTTACCAACTCCGTCTTCCAAAGGGAGATGGACCGGATGGTCGATCAAAACGCGCTGCAGGCCACTTTCCCATATCTGGACAATGTGACCATCTGCGGCCATGACCTGCAGGACTATGACGCAAACCTCGAGAAATTCCTCCGCACCGCCCAACTCCTGAACCTGACATATAACAAGAAGTGCATATTCCGCACAGACTGCCTCGCCATCCTTGGCTGTGTTGTGGAACACGGGGTCATCGGTCCCGACCCAGACCGGATGCGTCCCCTTATGGAACTCCCACTGCCCCAAAGCTCTGAAGAGGTGCCTAGGGTTTTTTTCCTACTACGCCCAGTAGGTCCCCCTACTATGCAGACAAAGCCCGTCCGCTGATCAAATCCACCTCTTTTCCCCTGATGGCAGAGGCCCGCTCGGCCTTCCACCGTATCAAGGAGGACATTGCCAAAGCCACCATGCACGCAGTGGACGAATCCATCCCCTTCCAGGTGGAAAGCGATGCGTCCGACTTCGCTCTGGCCGCCACCCTTAATCAGGCAGGGAGACCTGTGGCATTCTTCTCACGAAACCTCCAGGGCCCGGAGACCAGACATTCCGCGGTTGAGAAGGAGTCCCAGGCTATTGTGGAGGCTGTGCGTCATTGGAGGCACTACCTGGCCGGAAAACGATTTACCCTGCTCACTGACCAGCGTTCAGTTGCTTTTATGTTCAACAACAAGCAGAGGGGCAAAATCAAAAATGACAAGATCTTGAGGTGGAGAATCGAACTTTCCACCTACAATTACGAGATCTTGTACCAGCCTGGGAAGCTCAATGAACCCCCAGATGCCCTATCGCGTGGCACCTGCGCCAGCGCGCAGATCGATAGGCTGAGGGCCCTCCACAATGACCTCTGCCACCCGGGGGTCACCAGGTTCTTCCACTTCATCAAGGCCCGCAACCTGCCTTACTCCATTGAGGAGGTCAGGACCATGACCAAGAACTGCCAAGTCTGCGCTGAGTGCAAACCGCACTTTTATAGACCAGACAGAGCCCACCTGATAAAAGCCACTCGCCCTTTCGAACGCCTGAGCGTTGATTTTAAAGGGCCTCTCCCCTCCTCCGACCGCAATGTGTACTTCCTCAACATCATTGACGAGTACTCCCGTTTCCCGTTCGCTATCCCCTGCCCGGACATGACCAGTGCCACGGTCATTAAATGTCTGAACAGCCTCTTCACCCTGTTCGGTTTCCCCAGCTATATCCATAGCGACCGGGGCTCATCGTTTATGAGCGACGAACTCCGCCAGTACCTGCTCGCTAGGGGTATAGCCACAAGCAGGACCACCAGTTACAACCCCCGGGGGAACGGACAGGTGGAAAGAGAGAATGCAACAGTTTGGAAGGCCGCCCTACTAGCCTTAAAGTCTAGGGGCCTTCCGACCTCCCGCTGGCAGGAGGTGCTCCCCGATGCGCTCCACTCGATTTGGTCACTGCTCTGCACTGCCACCAATGCCACCCCTCACGAGAAAATGTTTGTCTTCCCAAGGAAGTCCACATCGGGGACAGCGTTACTGCCATGGCTGACGTCCCCAGGGCCGGTACTACTGAGAAGACACGCGAGGACCAATAAAACGGACCCCCTGGTCGAGAGGGTCGACCTCCTCCACGCCAACCCCCAGTACGCTTACATTGCGTACCCGGACGGGCGGGAGGACACAGTCTCCATACGAGACCTCGCACCCTCGGGGACCGCTGTAACCTACTACCCATTACCACCCCCACCCCACGACCCGATATCCAACCCCAGCAGCTGGCTCGCCTTGGACCGTCACCCACGAGGACTACACTCCAGTGCCCCAGCCTACACGGGACGCGACGCCGGAAGCTCCACCACCCCTGCCGTCGCCACGTCGATCACAGCGGCAGACAAGACCTCCGGAGAGACTCCAATACACGAACTTTTAAATACACTTCACCCCGCCGGACTCATTTTTAAACAAGGGGTGAATGTGGTAAACCACTGTCATACCTGTCTGTATGTGTATGTGTATTCCACTAGGTACAGTCCTGGACATGCCTCGGCTGACTCCTCCCACTATTCCAGGTATATAAGTGACTACCTCCCAGTCCCTTAGTATTCTGGACGGGTCGACCACTCGAGGCAAGACCTTCATTCTTTAGTTAATAAAAGCCTGGTTGTTACTCGCTCAACCTCAGTCTTTTGAGTAATTGATGGCACATCACCCACAAACTGTCCCGTGTGGGTAAGCTCAGTAACAGTCGGACCCCCCCTCCCCCCTCCCCACAAACTGTCCCGTGTGGGTAAGCTCAGTAACTGTCGGACCCCCCCTCCCCCCTCCCCACAAACTGTCCCGTGTGGGTAAGCTCAGTAACTGTCGGACCCCCCTCCCCCCTCCCCACAAACTGTCCCGTGTGGGTAAGCTCAGTAACTGTCGGACCCCCCCTCCCCCCTCCCCACAAACTGTCCCGTGTGGGTAAGCTCAGTAACTGTCGGACCCCCCCTCCCCCCTCCCCACAAACTGTCCCGTGTGGGTAAGCTCAGTAACTGTCGGACCCCCCCTCCCCCCTCCCCACAAACTGTCCCGTGTGGGTAAGCTCAGTAACTGTCGGACCCCCCTCCCCCCTCCCCACAAACTGTCCCGTGTGGGTAAGCTCAGTAACTGTCGGACCCCCCCTCCCCCCTCCCCACAAACTGTCCCGTGTGGGTAAGCTCAGTAACTGTCGGACCCCCCCTCCCCCCTCCCCACAAACTGTCCTGTGTGGGTAAGCTCAGTAACTGTCGGACCCCCCCTCCCCACAAACTGTCCCGTGTGGGTAAGCTCAGTAACTGTCGGACCCCCCCTCCCCCTCCCCACAAACTGTCCCGTGTGGGTAAGCTCAGTAACTGTCGGACCCCCCCTCCCCCTCCCCACAAACTGTCCCGTGTGGGTAAGCTCAGTAACTGTCGGACCCCACCTCCCCCCTCCCCACAAACTGTCCTGTGTGGGTAAGCTCAGTAACTGTCGGACCCCCCCCCTCCCCACAAACTGTCCTGTGTGGGTAAGCTCAGTAACTGTCGGACCCCCCCTCCCCCCTCCCCACAAACTGTCCCGTGTGGGTAAGCTCAGTAACTGTCGGACCCCCCTCCCCACAAACTGTCCCGTGTGGGTAAGCTCAGTAACTGTCGGACCCCCCCTCCCCCCAAACTGTCCCGTGTGGGTAAGCTCAGTAACTGTCGGACCCCCCTCCCCCTCCCCACAAACTGTCCCGTGTGGGTAAGCTCAGTAACTGTCGGACCCCCCCTCCCACAAACTGTCCCGTGTGGGTAAGCTCAGTAACTGTCGGACACCCCCTCCCCCCTCCCCACAAACTGTCCCGTGTGGGTAAGCTCAGTAACTGTCGGACCCCCCCTCCCCCTCCCCACAAACTGTCCGTGTGGGTAAGCTCAGTAACTGTCGGACCCCCCTCCCCACAAACTGTCCCGTGTGGGTAAGCTCAGTAACTGTCGGACACCCCCTCCCCCCTCCCCCCAAACTGTCCCGTGTGGGTAAGCTCAGTAACTGTCGGACCCCCCCATTCCCCCTCCCCACAAACTGTCCCGTGTGGGTAAGCTCAGTAACTGTCGGACCCCCCCCTCCCCCTCCCCCACAAACTGTCCCGTGTGGGTAAGCTCAGTAACTGTCAGACCCCCCCTCCCCCTCCCCCACAAACTGTCCCGTGTGGGTAAGCTCAGTAACTGTCGGACCCCCCCATCCCCCTCCCCACAAACTGTCCCGTGTGGGTAAGCTCAGTAACTGTCGGACCCCCCCCTCCCCCCTCCCCACAAACTGTCCCGTGTGGGTAAGCTCAGTAACTGTCGGACCCCCCTCCCCCCTCCCCACAAACTGTCCCGTGTGGGTAAGCTCAGTAACTGTCGGGCCCCCCCTCCCCCTCCCCACAAACTGTCCCGTGTGGGTAAGCTCAGTAACTGTCGGACCCCCCCATCCCCCCTCCCCACAAACTGTCCCGTGTGGGTAAGCTCAGTAACTGTCGGACCCCCCCTCCCCCCTCCCCACAAACTGTCCCGTGTGGGTAAGCTCAGTAACTGTCGGACCCCCCCTCCCCCCTCCCCACAAACTGTCCCGTGTGGGTAAGCTCAGTAACTGTCGGACCCCCCTCCCCCCTCCCCACAAACTGTCCCGTGTGGGTAAGCTCAGTAACTGTCGGACCCCCCCTCCCCCTCCCCACAAACTGTCCTGTGTGGGTAAGCTCAGTAACTGTCGGAACCCCCTCCCCCTCCCCACAAACTGTCCCGTGTGGGTAAGCTCAGTAACTGTCGGGCCCCCCCTCCCCCTCCCCACAAACTGTCCCGTGTGGGTAAGCTCAGTAACTGTCGGACCCCCCTCCCCCTCCCCACAAACTGTCCCGTGTGGGTAAGCTCAGTAACTGTCGGACCCCCCCCCTCCCCACAAACTGTCCCGTGTGGGTAAGCTCAGTAACTGTCGGACCCCCCCTCCCCCCTCCCCACAAACTGTCCCGTGTGGGTAAGCTCAGTAACTGTCGGACCCCCCCTCCCCCTCCCCACAAACTGTCCCGTGTGGGTAAGCTCAGTAACTGTCGGACCCCCCCTCCCCCTCCCCACAAACTGTCCCGTGTGGGTAAGCTCAGTAACTGTCGGACACCCCCTCCCCCCACCCCACAAACTGTCCCGTGTGGGTAAGCTCAGTAACTGTCGGACCCCCCCTCCCCCCTCCCCCACAAACTGTCCCGTGTGGGTAAGCTCAGTAAACTGTCGGACCCCCCTCCCCCACAAACTGTCCCGTGTGGGTAAGCTCAGTAACTGTCGGACACCCCCTCCCCCCCCACCCCACAAACTGTCCCGTGTGGGTAAGCTCAGTAACTGTCGGACCCCCCCTCCCCACAAACTGTCCCGTGTGGGTAAGCTCAGTAACTGTCGGACCCCCCTGCCCCTCCCCACAAACTGTCCCGTGTGGGTAAGCTCAGTAACTGTCGGACCCCCCTCCCCCCACAAACTGTCCCGTGTGGGTAAGCTCAGAAACTGTCGGACCCCCCTCCCCCCTCCCCACAAACTGTCCCGTGTGGGTAAGCTCAGTAACTGTCGGACCCCCCCTCCCCCCTCCCCCACAAACTGTCCCGTGTGGGTAAGCTCAGTAACTGTCGGACCCCCCCTCCCCCCTCCCCACAAACTGTCCCGTGTGGGTAAGCTCAGTAACTGTCGGACCCCCCCTCCCCCCTCCCACAAACTGTCCCGTGTGGGTAAGCTCAGTAACTGTCGGACCCCCCCTCCCCACAAAACTGTCCCGTGTGGGTAAGCTCAGTAACTGTCGGACCCCCCTCCCCCCTCCCCACAAACTGTCCCGTTGTGGGTAAGCTCAGTAACTGTCGGACCACCCCCTCCCCCCTCCCACAAACTATCCTGTGTGGGTAAGCTCAGTAACTGTCGGACCCCCCCGCACCCCCTCCCCGTCCCGTGCCATTAAGCCCAATGATGACCACATCCCGCGCCTTTACCGGATTGGACGCGGCCCATCTTCCTCTCGTACTTGGTCTTGCTGTTGACCTGCCTCATCCTCCCGATAGGACGTAGCGGACGCGGCCGACGGCAGTGCCAACCGTCCCCTCCCCCTTCCGCCTCGCCTGCTCCAGGTCGCCACACACTGCAGCGCTGTAGGGGTGCCAGATGGCATCGTCATCCTGCCACTGCCAGACGTAATCTGGAGGGAACGGCACAACCAGCAGAGTGACCGGCATTGCAGATACACCAAAAAAAACACACACCTTACGCTGTAAATCTAGTGAAGATGCTCATAGGAACAGGAGGAGGCCATTCAGCTCCTCGGGCCTGTTATAGGAACAGGAGGAGGCCATTCAGCCCCTCGGGCCTGTTATAGGAACAGGAGGAGGCCATTCAGCCCCTCGGGCCTGTTATAGGAACAGGAGGAGACCATTCAGCCCCTCGGGCCTGTTATAGGAACAGGAGGAGGCCATTCAGCCTTTCGGGCCTGTTATAGGAACAGGAGGAGGCAATTCAGCCTCTCGGGCCTGTTATTGGAACAGGTGGAGGCCATTCAGCCTCTCGGGCCTGTTATAGAAACAGGAGGAGGCCATTCAGCCCCTTGGGACTGTTACACAGGAACAGGAGGAGGCCATTCAGCCCCTCGGGCCTGTTGTAGGAACAGGAGGAGGCCATTCAGCCTCTCGGGCCTGTTACACAGGAACAGGAGGCCGCCATTCATCCCCTCGTGTCTGTTACCATAGGAACAGGAGGAGGCCATTCCGCCCCTTGAGCCTGTTACCATAGGAACAGGAGGAGGCCATTCAGCCTCTCGGGCCTGTTATAGGAACAGGAGGAGGCCATTCATCCCCTCGTGCCTGTTACCATAGGAACAGGAGGAGGCCATTCAGCCTCTCGGGCCTGTTACACAGGAACAGGAAGAGGCCATTCATCCCCTCGTGCCTGTTACCATAGGAACAGGAGGAGGCCATTCAGCCTCTCGGGCCTGTTACACAGGAACAGGAAGAGGCCATTCATCCCCTCGTGTCTGTTACCATAGGAACAGGAGGAGGCCATTCAGCCCCTTGAGCCTGTTACCATAGGAACAGGAGGAGGCCATTCAGCCTCTCGAGCCTGTTCCATCATTCAGTGAGATCATGGCTGATCTGTATCTTAACTCCATCCACCCGTCCTGGTTCCGTAAACCTTCATACTCTTGTCTAACAAAAATCTTTCAATCTCAGTTTTGAAATTTTCATTTCACCCCCAGCCTCAACTGCTTTTTTGGGGGGGGGGGGGGGGGGGGGGAAAAAGAGTTTTCCAGATTTCCACTCCCCTTTGTGTGAAGAAATGCTTCCCGACATCACCCCTGAACGGCCTTGCTCTAATTTTGAGGTCATGCCCCCTTGTTCCAGACTCCCCCACCAGAGGAAATGGTTTCTCTCTCTCTACCCTATCGACTCCTTTAATCACCTTAAACACCTCCATTAGATCACCGCTTAATCTTTTATACTCGAGGGACTACAAGCCTAGTCTGTGCAACCTGTCCTCATAATTTAACCCTTTTAGCCCCGGGATCATTCTGGTGAATCTGCGCTGCACCCCCTCCAAGGCCAATCTATCCTTCCTGAGGATCAGTGCCCACAACTGAATGCATTGCTATATATGTGTGATATAGTCAGGGATTCAAGGATAATCAGCTGGAATGCTCCAGCGAGTATATTTCCAGTTAGATTTAGTTCTGATTGGCAACAAGAGTGCTGGCTGATCAGCACTAACCAGAGCTTTACACAACTGTAACATACCTTCCTCCATCTCAATGCTACAGTCCCCACCCAAACCACGAAGCAGATGCTGACAGACCTGCTATCCACATCCAGCATTGTTTGCTTTCATCCCACCACCATCTCAAAATCCAATTCTTGTTAAATCAGATGCTCTTTTATCGGGTATTTCTGCCCATTAAAGTGATGGACGTCAGTCCTGAGCTACAGAACACTGTCACATCAAACACTCCCAGGGCAGGGACAGCACGGGGATATTTCACATCTTTCAAGATAAATATATTCCACTGAGGAAAACGGGGAGTAAAAGAAAAGACAGCCATCCGTGGCTTAGTAAAGTAATAAAGGATAGTATTCGACTGAAAACAAGGGCATATAAATTAGCCAAATCTAGGGGGAGGATAGAAGATTGGGAAGCATTTAAAAGCCAGCAAACAATAACTAAAAGATTAATTAGGAAAGGGAAGATAGATTATGAAAGTAAACTAGCAAAAAATATAAAAACAGATAGTAAGAGTTTCTACAGCTATATAAAAAGAAAAAGGGTGGCTAAAGTGAACGTTGGGCCCTTAGCGGATGGGACTGGGAAACTAGTGGTGGGGAACATGGAGATGGCAAAGACGCTGAACAAATATTTTGTATCAGTCTTTACAGTAGAGGACACTAAAAATATCCCAACACTGGACAAACAGGGGGCAATGGGGGGGGGGGGAGGAGCTAAACACGATTAAAATCACTAAGGAGGTGGTACTCAGTAAAATAATGGGACTTAAGGCGGATAAATCCCCCAGACCTGATGGCCTACATCCTAGGGTCTTGAGAGAAGTGGCGGTAGGGATTGTGGATGCATTGGTGATCATTTTCCAGAACTCCCTGGACTCAGGAAAGGTCCCGGCAGATTGGAAAACTACTAATGTAACACCCTTATTTAAGAAGGGAAGTAGACAAAAAGCTGGAAACTATAGACCAGTTAGCCTAACATCTGTGGTTGGCAAAATGTTGGAGTCCATTATTAAGGAAACAGTAACAGAGCATTTGGATAAACATAATTTAATAGGACAGAGTCAGCATGGTTTTACGAAGGGGAAGTCATGTTTGACAAATTTGCTCGAATTCTTTGAGGATGTTACAGGGTGGATAAAGGGGAACCAGTGGATGTAGTGTATTTGGACTTCCAAAAGGCATTTGACAAGGTTCCACACAAAAGATTACTGATCAAGATAAAAAATCACGGGATTGGGGGTAATATACTGGCATGGGTGGAAGATTGGCTATCTAACAGAAGGCAGAGAGTTGGGATAAATTGTTCATTCTCGGGTTGGCAATCAGTAACTAGTGGTGTTCCGCAGGGGTCAGTGCTGGGACCCCAACTCTTTACAATCTATATTAACGATTTGGAGGAGGGGACCAAGTGCAACGTATCCAAGTTTGCCGACGATACAAAGATGGGAGGGAAAGCAATGAGTGAGGAGGACATAAAAAACCTGCAAAAGGACATAGACAGGCTAAGTGAGTGGGCAGAGATTTGGCAGATGCAATATAATGTTGGAAAGTGTGAGGTTATGCACTTTGGCAGAAAAAATCAAAGAGCAAGTTATTATCTAAATGGAGAGAAACTGCAAAGTGCTACAGTACAAAGGGATCTGGGGGTCCTGGTGCATGAAACACAAAAAGTTAGTATGCAGGTGCAGCAGGTGATCAGGAAGGCCAATGGAATCTTGGCTTTTATTGCAAGGGGGGTGGAGTATAAAAACAGGGAGGTCTTGCTGCAGTTATACAGGGTATTGGTGAGGCCACACCTGGAATACTGCGTGCAGTTTTGGTTTCCATATTTAAGAAAAGATATACTTGCTCTCGAGGCAGTTCAGAGAAGGTTCACTCGGTTGATTCCAGAGATGAGGGGGTTAACGTAAATCTATGGAATTTGCTACCCCAGAGAGCTGTGGAAGCTGCAACATTAAATAAATTTAAAATGGAGATAGACATTTTCCTAGCAGATAAGGGAATTAGGGGTTACGGGGAGAGGGCAGGGAAGTGGACGTGAGTCTAGATTCAGATCAGCCATGATCCTATTGAATGGGGGAGCAGGCCCGAGGGGCCGTATGGCCTACTCCTGCTCCTATTTCTTATGTTCTTATGATACAGAGTAAAGCTCCCTCTACACTGTCCCATCAAACACTCCCAGGGCAGGTACAGCACGGGTTAGATACAGAGTTAAGCTCCCTCTACACTGTCCCATCAAACACTCCCAGGGCAGGTACAGCACGGGTTAGATACAGAGTAAAGCTCCCTCTGCACTGTCCCATCAAACACTCCCAGGGCAGGTACAGCACGGGTTAGATACAGAGTAAAGCTTCCTCTACACTGTCCCATCAAACACTCCCAGGGCAGGTACAGCACGGGTTAGATACAGAGTTAAGCTCCCTCTACACTGTCCCATCAAACACTCCCAGGGCAGGTACAGCACAAGTTAGATACAGAGTAAAGCTCCCTCTACACTGCCCCATCAAACACTCCCAGGGCAGGTACAGCACAGGTTAGATACAGAGTAAAGCTCCCTCTACACTGTCCCATCAAACACTCCCAGGGCAGGTACAGCACGGGTTAGATACAGAGTAAAGCTCCCTCTACACTGCCCCATCAAACACTCCCAGGGCAGGTACAGCACGGGTTAGATACAGAGTAAAGCTCCCTCTACACTGTCCCATCAAACAGTCCCAGGGCAGGTACAGCACGGGTTAGATACAGAGTAAAGCTCCCTCTACACTGTCCCATCAAACACTCCCAGGGCAGGTACAGCACGGGTTAGATACAGAGTAAAGTTCCCTCTACACTGTCCCATCAAACACTCCCAGGGCAGGTACAGCACGGGTTCGATACAGAGTAAAGTTCCCTCTACACTGTCCCATCAAACACTCCCAGGGCAGGTACAGCACGGGTTAGATACAGAGTAAAGCTCCCTCTACACTGTCCCATCAAACACTCCCAGGGCAGGTACAGAGCGGGTTTGATACAGAGTAAAGTTCCCTCTACACTGTCCCATCAAACACTCCCAGGGCAGGTACAGCACGGGTTAGATACAGAGTAAAGCTCCCTCTACACTGTCCCATCAAACACTCCCAGGGCAGGTACAGAGCGGGTTTGATACAGAGTAAAGCTCCCTCTACACTGTGAAGAGATCGCAAAGTCTCTGAAGAATGGATTCAGTCAAGAATATTTTTTTGTGGACTTTATGGGATTTTTCTGAGGGTGTTTTCCCTGTTATGGGATCGTCCTGTGCAGACACGTGAAAGACTGGTTTTGTTAAAACTCCAGAGAACACATGGCAGTTGGCTGTGACAAAAGAACTCATCCAGTATGCATGGGTTCGCCCGACAGTCCTGGAAAAAGGAAGTGGGCCATTGAACTTGAATAGAAAAAACATTCCAAAATGTAAAAACACTTCTCACCTCCATCTCAGAAGAGAAGCAGAACAATGAACCCACTAGCTCACCCAGCAAAGACTGAAAGATATCCCAGGCTTAGGGCCATTAACCCAATGTGCATGGGTCCGAGGATGACCCATCACAGATTAAGCACCGGAGTGCTTAGAATTTCTCCCAACACAAAGACCAAAAGATATCCCAGACTTAGGGCCATTAACCCAATGTGCATGGGTCCGACGATGACTCATCACAGATTTAGCACCAGAGTGCTCAGAAGCAAATGGATTTTTAAGATTGGTGGGAACAGACAGGCAGACTATCTATAAAGACAGATTCTTTTCCACCATTCTCTCTCTCTCTCTCTCTCTCGCTCCTGCTCCAACAAGACAAGGAGTACCAGAGAAAGCCGACGAGCAGAGCGATCGAAACCAGGGTAAGCTTAAGGTCTCTCAGAAGTGAAGTTTTTGGGCTATTCCGAGGGTGGGAGCTTCGTTTGGTTTAACCAGGCGAAAGGGGTTTATGCGACTGGGTAATTCGTTGGTAGGGGTGGAATCAGTGTCCACCATAGCTGTTTTTAAGGGAATTACTGCTTGTTATAGGCCCCAGTTTTGTACTGTATGTATGTTGATTGTAATCTGGATTTTTATTCTCCACAGGGACAGTAATTTTGTTTAGTAGTGCATGTTTTAGCCAGTGTATGTTAGACCAAATAAATACCAGTTTGATTTTTCACCGAAGCATTCCTGTCCGTGACTTATTCCATTTACACTCTGAATAATAATTCCCGGGTACAGAACTTTCGTAAGGCGGGGGCGATTCAAACCGTCCGTCTAGCAATTGGGCTAGGGTAAAAAAAAACGTTTACATCTCCTGGCGACCAGCGGCAGGATCTGGGTTAAAGGAGTGTAAAAACCGCCCACATCTTTTGGCGACCGGCGGCAGAACCTTGGTTAAAGGAGTGTAAATCAGTCATGGACAGCGCTTCTGGCGAAAGATCCCAAATGGAGGAAAGGATTTCTTCCTATGTGTTTAAGAAGGTTAACGTCACTAAGGTGCTAGGCTTGTTGCGTGCTGAGCGTCCGGTGGATGCAGCGGCAGAATGGACGGAGGGCAAGGAGCATAGGCACAGCATTGAAAAGGCGATATGGCTCGTCTGTCTACAAAGACAAGTGCAACTGCTCGATAAGCAGGTTGCTAAGTTAGAGGCAGAGCTCAGGGAGTCCGAGGCACAGTCAGACACAATGGCTGTATTAGTGAGCGGGTTATGCACGGAGCTAAAGGATGAGAAGCAGGGAAGAATAAGCCAGGAGGAAACCTTCCGTAACCATAAGGAGTTCCTGCAATGCCAGGTAACTGAGGCAAAGTGGAACGAGAGGGTAGTTAGGGGGGAGAATGCTCGCTTGTCGAGTGAGGTAAAGTTGCTGGAAGAGCAGTTGAAGGGTATTCAGGTGGCATACAGAGTCGCCAGTACTAGAGGGTTTGATAAGGGTAATCATGGTCCTTGCCAGGAGCAGATCCGGAATTTGACCGATGCTCTATCTAAGGCCAAAGGGATGGTCTGCTTGGTAGCTCCGGGAGTGGCCCGGGTAGATGAGGAAGAGCAGGAGGGAGATGAGGAGGACTGTGAGGCAGAGGAGGACGCTCGACCACTGCCCGAAGTGCCGGGACCAGGACCCATGCGCCCTGTCCGGCAGCGGAAATACGGTGTGCCCGTAGGCGGTCAAGAGCAAGGAGCACTGCAGAGTGACTTTGTGGTCCGGTATACAACCCCCCAGCTGCAGGCAATGGTCGCTAACCTGATCAAACTGACCAGCACAGGGGATCCATTTGTCCATTTTACAGATGTGGAGCAGATGGGGGGGATCAATAACTGTAACGAAGCTGAGACAGCCAAATTACTTTTATGTTCCCTGGATTGTATGCTGTTCCACTCGCTCTCAGCGGGTAGCAAGAGGGGGCAGGGTACGTTAGAGGGGATAAAGGATGACATCCTAGAGGCTATGGGCCTCAATGATGGAAGTCCTTTCTCCCGAGTGGAAAGGACACTGCAGTCAGCTGGGGAGACACCGCAGGCTTTCGCGAACAGGCTTTGGCCCGTCTACCGGAGTGCCTGTGCGGGGGTGCCCGACCGGGCGCAGCTGCAGGGGAAGCCTAGGGCTCATTGGCTGAGGACCCTGGTGGCGAACAGCCTGCCCAGGATCAAGGCCAAAGCAGAGGGATGGTTCGATTCCAGGGATCCCCAGACCACAGAAGAGAGTGTGATCCGGCGGTTAACTCTCTCTTTTAAAAATGGTAGGGGTGAGGATGACAAACCAAAGGGCAGAGTACACAAGTTAAAGCCTAGTGGAGGCAACGTTAGGAGAGAGTGGCGCCAGGAAGGGGGTAGCTCAGAGAAGAAGCAAGGTTGTTATAGGTGCGGGAGTAAAGAGCACTGGAGGAAAGACTGCCCAGTCTCTGACAATAGGAGTGGGAAAGGGTTCCTCCAGCGCCGCAGCTGTGGCAGGAAGCAGCACTGATCCGTTCGCGGTATTAGTGGCTGCTCTCCGCGCAGCTTTTCCGGCAGGGTGGATGCGGCAGTGTAGCCCCATCCGCCCTGAACAATCCCGACCCATGACTAAGGGCTTCTCAGCCCGTTTACTTGTGCCCACTAAGTTATGCTGCTTGGAAGAGACCATGCGTGAAAATGGGGGTGGAGGAGGTGCAAGGGACCTATCTGCTGGACACTGGAGTTTCAAGCACCATTGTTTATGCGGATAACCCGACCACATCACCTCTATCGAGCGGGGTCCCACATAACTTGGTAGGGTTCACCGGGAACGAACAGGCTGGGTCTTTCTCCATCCCGCTAGCCATCGATCTGGGTACACTCCATATGGAGTGGAAATGTGTCCTGATGCGGTGGGAGCGGGAGGGAATAGGCATTTTGGGGGCAGACTTCATACTGGCCCACAAGATATTGGTGGATTTCCGGAATCACTGTCTTTGGGGGGTAGTATGCACGGGAAAGGAGGAGGTGGTGATAGTCATACCAGGGAAGCAAGGCAAGGGAACCGTGTGTACGATGAAGCCCAAGGGTAGTTATGACCTTGAACTTTTGGTCACTTCTACCCCGGCGGAGTACATAGCGGATGTGCAAGCCAACCTCACGGCATTCGCTACACACAAGCACGACTGTGGGAGGGTAATAGGGGTGGCAGTCAGAGTAGGAGGAGACCCCATGGCCTGACCACAGAAACAGTACAACTTCCCCAGAGAGGCAGAGGCGGATTTAGAGACGGCATTGGGATCACTGGTTGAGTAGGGTGTGTTGAGACCCATAGCGACACATGTGAACTCTCCGGTTTGGCCGGTTAGGAAACCGGACAATTGGTGGAGAGCCACTGCGGACTATCGGGTTCTTAACAAGAACATCCCAGCCTGTGCCCCCACCGTCGCAGCCGTAGCTGACCTGATCGGGAGTATCCCAGCATCCGCGAAAACATTCACGGTGCTGGTCATTTTGAACTAATTCTGGTCTATCCCTCTCAAAAGGGAGGACCAGTATAAGTTTGCATTCACTTTCAAGGGTCAGCAGTACACATGGACCTGCCTTCCCCAAGGGTTTCACAACAGTCCTTCTATTTTCCACCAATGTATGGCCAACTGTTTAAAAGGGTTCAGCAGACCACAGCAGCTTGTGCAGTATGTGGACAAGCTGCTTTTGTTCTCCAACGAGGGGGAGGAGCATGGCCCTCTGCTGGCTGAGCTGCTAAGTCTGTTAAAGGAATCTGGGTTTAAAGTTAATCCCAAGAAAGCACAGATGGGCCAGCAGGAAGTAAAATTCCTCGGGCTGACCGTACGTGCTGGGGAGGGGGCCATCGATGAGGCGAGGAGGAAGGTGGTACAGGAGCTACCATTCCCGACCACGGTAACGGGGGTAAGATCCTTTCTGGGGCTCAGTGTACTGCAAGGATTTCATAGAGGACTATGTCGCTACGGCAGCTCCTCTACTCCGGATCCTCCACAAGGGAGTGGGCTGGGAGTGGGATGAGGACTGCATGGCAGCTTTTAGTCGTCTGAAGAGAGATCTGCAGACCGCACCGGCTTTAGGAGCGATTGATGGGGGAAAGGAGTTCTTTTTGGAGGTAGCTGCCACAGGGGACAGTTTGAGTGCAGTGCTGCTCCAGGAGCGGCATGGCAAGCTGAGGCCTGTGGTATACTCATCAAGAATCCTCACAGATGTAGAGAGGGGGTACTCCAATTGTGAGAGGCACCTGCTTGCCACACATTGGGCCGTGAGATGATCACAAATCTTCATGGGGGTGTCCCTGGTAACTCTCTTAACCCATCATACGCCCACTCAGATGCTTCTGGATGGGAGGATAAAGGACGGCACGGTGAGCAGTGCACGCATTGCTCGCTGGACTTTATTGCTCGCTCAGATGAATTAGAGTGTGAAAGGCCTCTGTGAGCCCAAGCTCGGCGCAAATTTGATCTACCCAGGGGTGGCCCACAAATGTTCTGTTGAAGGGGTATGGGATGTAGACATAGGGTTTCGGGCTGGGATCCATCCCACGGGCCGCGAGATCTATGTAGACGGGTTCAGTACAGTGGTGGCCGGGGAGTGACTCACTGGATGCGGGATTTTTGACCCAAAGGCAGGCATTGCCAAGGCCATTAAACTCCCGAGCACCATGAGCGCCCAGCACGCTGAACTGTCGGCGGTGGTGTATGTGGTTACCCACCCCGAAGAGTTCCCTACACCCTACACGATTTGCTCGGACAGCATGTTCACTTGCAATTCGTGTACAAAATATTTGGCCATTTGGTCTCGTCGCGAGTTCACATCTGCAGGCGGGAAACCCCTAGCAACCAAGCCATTGCTGCGACAGATCTTAACATCAATAGGAACCCAGGGGATCTCCATATCCACAAAGTCAAGGCCCATTCTAAGACAGAACCCCGTGCGGAGGGCAATCAGCAGGCCGACGTGCTGGCCAAAAAGGGTGCTCGAACGGGCACGTTTTGGGAACTATATGGGTTGAGTCTGGTAGCAGCGATCAGAGACAGAGGTGGGACCCAAGGGAGTGCAGGGGTAGCATTGGCCCCGGACCTAAAGATGGTCCAGGCACGGGATCCCGCCCTAAAGACTGTTCTGGAGACGCTGGCTAAGGGAGGTAAGGTAGAGGGTCCATACGGAGTGGCAGGTATTACGGTAAAGGAAGGGATGGTTTTCAGAGGGGAACAGTGGGTAGTTCCGCAGCAGCACCGGAGGGAATTCCTTCAGTTGGCCCACGACGTTCCAGGAGCGGGGCACCCCGGGCCAGAGACCACCTGGCAACGGGTGGAACAGGCAGGGTGGTGGCCGCAACTGAGGGAGGACGTCCTCGACTTCTGCGCGGATTGCTTGGTGTGTGCTACAAACAACCCTGACCCCCAGAAAAGGAAGGTATCCATGGGACACACTAGGAGAGTGGAGGGACCATGGCAGTCCATACAGGTCGATTATATCGGACTGCTGCCCACCGCTCGGGGGGGTTACAAGTACTGCCTGGTCCTGGTAGATGTGTTCTCTAAATGGGTAGAAGCCTTCCCATGCCGAACAGCCACAGCTTTGGGGACCGCAAGGATTCTAGTGAGAGAAGTGTTCTCTAGGTGGGGGCTACCACATGTGGCGTCCGATCAGGGGAGTCACTTCACAGGGGCAGTCATGCAGGCGACTCTGAAGATGCTAGGTGTAGAGGGTAAATGGCACGTCGCACACAACCTGCAGTCATCCGGGATTGTGGAGCGAATGAATAGGACCATCAAGGAAAGGTTACGGAAGGAGACGGGAGACTCGCCTAGAAAATGGGCGAAGGTCTTGCCGTTAGTTCTGATGGGGGTCCGAGCCAGCCCGTCTAGAAGCACAGGGTATTCCCCGCATGAGCTCGTGACTGGCAGGGTCATGAGAACGCCCAGCCATGTTCTGGCCCCGATTCTCACGGAAGGTCAGTTGAGAGAGATGAGCCGGGACAGGTTTGTTAAGAATTTGCTTGAGCATCTCAGACAGAGCCATTGGCAGGCTGCCAGTAACATGGGGAAGCAACATCATAGAAATCGTTTATTGCTTGAGCCTCAGAGGCACCACGAGTGGAAGGTCGGGAGATCAAGTAATGATTAGAAACTTTGCCAGGGTAGGGACTTTTGAACCGCTATACATGGGACCGTACAGTATTGTGGATAGGGCGAGTCCCATGGTATATGCGGTCAGAATACCCTGACGCACTAAGTGGTTCCATATCAATCAGTGCAAGCTTTTTAACCCTGGGGAAAGAGCTGATAAGAGGAGGAAACAGCAGCGAGTGGTGAGCTGCACTACAGGTGTGGGTCTCCAGCCCATAATCTGGGACTGTGAGGAGCCCACAGAGGGACCAGTCGTTCCACCTCTGGGAGCAGGAGTGAGGAGGAGTGGAAGGATCCCATGGCCGAGGGTGCCGTGGACGCCTCCTTACACACCGGTGAACGAAGGAAGCCGGAGTCGTAAGAGGCCCAGGGTCGAGGAGACCTAGTGTGGCCACCCGGAGACGGGTGGCGCTGTACATAACTTCTTTCTCTCCTGTCTGTTGCCTTAGCTTGTCTGTATAGTTTGGATTTTAATCGTGTGTAGCTGCGTCTGAAAAGGTGAGGCATCACCCAAGGACAAGGTTGCATTCTGTGTGTTTTTCAGAGAACGCCGAAGCCAGCACGAGTCACAGGGGCGACACCGAGGAATCGGGTTGTCTTCGGCTGCACCGGCGGAGACGGACCAACCGTGACCACAGGAGGTGGCTCGAAGGAGGGGGGGCGAGCGTCTATCTCCACGAGGGAAGATGGCCTGGATGGCTGGGGTCGAATTCCACCCGGTATTCCAGCCATGACGAGTTCACCTATGGTGAAGCGTCCGTCCCATGCCAGAGAATGGGGGTTACCGCCTCCCGGGTTAGCTGTAGGGGACACATTCCACAGGGAAGGTGGTGGTGGCTCAGGAAACTGAGCACGGATACAGGGGACCAGACAGCGGACTGGGAAAGACTAAGTAATGACACATACCGGACGATCACAGGTTCTCAGGGAGGAGTGAATGTGTGTTGGGATAAGTGGTGGGAATCCGAGGAAGGGATTTATGTGTGTATGTGGGGGTCGGAAAAGATCTGCCCCCAGCGGGTGTGTCGATTGCGTTTAGCAGGACGCCGGGAGTGGGATCGGTGTGTGGACTCCTGTGTAATCCCAAAACCCCCGAACACCATCAACACCAGAGCTCATCTCGTACACCAGGAAGCCCCCGCCCAGAGCCCCGACGGTACAGACGACTGTAGATGGGTGTCCCACCACCACCAGAGGTCCAGGGAATGGGTTGGTGTTAATCCCTACTGACAAAGTGTTGTTTCAGAACGTGCACTACGCCGTGGCTTCCGTGATCCTGAACCTGACTGAAGTCCATCTGCCTGTGTGGTGTCCAAGGAAGACGGAGAAGCTTTATGAAGCTCTGTTAAAAGTGAGGTTTACAATTGTTGCTTGTAATCTACTTGTTTTAGGGCAGGCGACAGAGCCAGATGCTCCGAGCGCGGTGGCAAGGGGTGTTAGATCGATCCGGAAAGGTGTCATTCAATTTGTGTTGATGATGGTTTTCTCCCTGCAAAACCTGTAATGTACCGAAGTTCTGTAAGCAAGTGTATTGTGTTCTGGTTATAGTTTTTTGCACTCTGTATTGCGCAATGGGCGCTGTTGTTTTTTTTGTGATGTGTTACCACCTGTCAATGCTGTACTGTGTGATGTGCGCGGTGACTTTTTGGTAACGCCCTGTGGATCTTATTATGGATTAATGTTCTGTATTTTGTAAGAAGCCTTTTCGCTGATGTTTTGACCCGGTACAAGGGAACTATGACACGCAGTAAGGGGTACAGTTCCGGGGTTTTAAAATGTAAAATCAGGGAAACAGCTTCACTTGTGGGAGACTTTGGCCTTTGCTCTCTCATCGAGTGATGCTTTGTGGAAAGAAAAGCATCAAACGGGGGACTGAAGAGATCGCAAAGTCTCTGAAGAATGGATTCAGTCAAGGATATTTTTTTGTGGACTTTATGGGATTTTTCTGAGGGTGTTTTCCCTGTTATGGGATCGTCCTGTGCGGATACGTGGAAGACTGGTTTTGTTAAAACTCCAGAGAACACATGGCAGTTGGCTGTGACAAAAGAACTCATCCAGTGTGCATGGGTTCGCCCGACAGTCCTGGGAAAAGGAAGTGGGCCATTGAACTTGATCAGAAAAAACATTCCAAAATGTAAAAACACTTCTCACCTCCATCTCAGAAGAGAAGCAGAACAATGAACCCACTAGCTCACCCAGCAAAGACCGAAAGATGTCCCAGACTTAGGGCCATTAACCCAATACGCATGGGTCCGAGGATAACCCATCACTGATTAAGCACCGGAGTGCTTAGAATTTCTCCCAACACAAAGACCAAAAGATGTCCCAGACTTAGGGCCATTAGCCCAATACGCATGGGTCCGACGATGACTCATCACAGATTTAGCACCAGAGTGCTCAGAAGCAAATGGATTTTTAAGATTGGTGGGAACAGACAGGCAGACTATCTATAAAGACAGATTCTTTTCCACCATTCTCTCTCTCTCTCTCGCTCCTGCTCCAACAAGACAAGGAGTACCAGAGAAAGCCGACGAGCAGAGCGATTGGAACCAGGGTAAGCTTAAGGTCTCTCAGAAGTGAAGTTTTTGGGCTATTCCGAGGGTGGGAGCTTCGTTTGGTTTAGCCAGGCGAAAGGGGTTTATTCGTTGGTAGGGGTGGAATCAGCGTCCACCATAGCTGTTTTTAAGGGAATTACTGCTTGTTATAGACCCCAGTTTTGGACTGTATGTATGTATTTTATTCTCCACAGAGACAGTGATTTTGTTTAGTAGTGCATGTTTTAGCCAGTGTATGTTAGACCAAATAAATACCAGTTTGATTTTTCACCGAAGCATTCCTGTCCGTGACTTATTCCATTTACACTCTGAATAATAATTCCCGGGTACAGAACTTTCGTAAGGCGGGGGCGATTCAAACCGTCCGTCTAGCAATTGGGCTAGGGTAAAAAAAAACGTTTACATCTCCTGGCGACCAGCGGCAGGATCTGGGTTAAAGGAGTGTAAAAACCGTCTACAACTGTCCCATCAAACACTCCCAGGGCAGGTACAGCATGGGTTAGATACAGAGTAAAGCTCCCTCTACACTGTCCCATCAAACACTCCCAGGGCAGGTACAGCACAGGTTAGATACAGAGTAAAGCTCCCTCTACACTGTCCCATCAAACACTCCCAGGGCAGGTACAGAACGGGTTAGATACAGAGTAAAGCTCCCTCTACACTGTCCCATCAAACACTCCCAGGGCAGGTACAGAACGGGTTAGATACAGGGTAAAGCTCCCTCTACACTGTCCCATCAGCACTCCCAGGACAGGTACAGCACGGGTTAGATACAGAGTAAAGCTCCCTCTACACTGTCCCATCAAACACTCCCAGGGCAGGTACAGCACAGGTTAGATACAGAGTAAAGCTCCCTCTACACTGTCCCATCAAACACTCCCAGGGCAGGTACAGCAAGGGTTAAATACAGAGTAAAGCTCCCTCTACACTGTCCCATCAAACACTCCCAGGGCAGGTACAGCACGGGTTAGATACAGAGTAAAGCTCCCTCTACACTGTCCCATCAAACACTCCCAGGGCAGGTACAGCACAGGTTAGATACAGAGTAAAGCTCCCTCTACACTGTCCCATCAAACACTCCCAGGGCAGGTACAGCACAGGTTAGATACAGAGTAAAGCTCCCTCTACACTGTCCCATCAAACACTCCCAGGGCAGGTACAGCACGGGTCAGATACAGAGTAAAGCTCCCTCTACACTGTCCCATCAAACACTCCCAGGGCAGGTACAGCACGGGTTAGATACAGAGTAAAGCTCCCTCTACACTGTCCCATCAAACACTCCCAGGGCAGGTACAGAACGGGTTAGATACAGAGTAAAGCTCCCTCTACACTGTCCCATCAAACACTCCCAGGGCAGGTACAGCACGGGTTAGATACAGAGTAAAGCTCCCTCTACACTGTCCCACCAAACACTCCCAGGGCAGGTACAGCACGGGTTAGATACAGAGTAAAGCTCCCTCTACACTGTCCCATCAGCACTCCCAGGGCAGGTACAGCACGGGTTAGATACAGAGTAAAGCTCCCTCTACACTGTCCCATCAGCACTCCCAGGGCAGGTACAGCACGAGTTAGATACAGAGTAAAGCTCCCTCTGCACTGTCCCATCAGCACTCCCAGGGCAGGTACAGCACGGGTTAGATACAGAGTAAAGCTCCCTCTACACTGTCCCATCAAACACTCCCAGGGCAGGTACAGCACGGGTTAGATACAGAGTAAAGCTCCCTCTACACTGTCCCATCAGCACTCCCAGGGCAGGTACAGCACGGGTTAGATACAGAGTAAAGCTCCCTCTACACTGTCCCATCAGCACTCCCAGGGCAGGTACAGCACGAGTTAGATACAGAGTAAAGCTCCCTCTGCACTGTCCCATCAGCACTCCCAGGGCAGGTACAGCACGGGTTAGATACAGAGTAAAGCTCCCTCTACACTGTCCCATCAGCACACCCAGGGCAGGTACAGCACGGGTTAGATACAGAGTAAAGCTCCCTCTACACTGTCCCATCAAACACTCCCAGGGCAGGTACAGCACGAGTTAGATACAGAGTAAAGCTCCCTCTACACTGTCCCATCAAACACTGCCAGGGCAGGTACAGCACGGGTCAGATACAGAGTAAAGCTCCCTCTACACTGTCCCATCAAACACGCCCAGGGCAGGTACAGCACGGGTTAGATACAGAGTAAAGCTCCCTCTACACTGTCCCATCAAACACTCCCAGGGCAGGTACAGCACGGGTTAGATACAGAGTAAAGCTCCCTCTAAACTGTCCCATCAAACACTCCCAGGGCAGGTACAGCACGGGTTAGATACAGAGTAAAGCTCCCTCTACACTGTCCCATCAAACACTCCCAGGGCAGGTACAGCACGGGTTAGATACAGAGTAAAGCTCCCTCTACACTGTCCCATCAGCACACCCAGGGCAGGTACAGCACGGGTTAGATACAGAGTAAAGCTCCCTCTACACTGTCCCATCAAACACTCCCAGGGCAGGTACAGCACGAGTTAGATACAGAGTAAAGCTCCCTCTAAACTGTCCCATCAAACACTGCCAGGGCAGGTACAGCACGGGTCAGATACAGAGTAAAGCTCCCTCTACACTGTCCCATCAAACACTCCCAGGGCAGGCACAGCATGGGTTAGATACAGAGTAAAGCTCCCTCTACACTGTCCCATCAAACACCCCCAGGGCAGGGACAGCGCGAGTTAGATACAGAGTAAAGCTGCTTCTAGACTGTCCCATCAAACACTCCCGTGGCAGGTACATATACAGCCTGTACATACAGTCCTCCTGGTCCATCACGGCGTAGCGGACACTCCTTTCGAATCCAGTTTGGCTGTTCTTCTGGATCATTTTCTTCAAATCCACTTGTAATTTGGTCTTCGAAGTGAGAGGCAGCTGAATGGAAGTGTTCCCAGACCTGAGGGGAGATCGTCGGTGAAACGGTGTCAAAACAAATCGATAAGAAACACTTGGGGCTAGATTCCCCGCACTGAAAATCCCTCCTTAAACCTCTCTGCCTCTCTCTCCTCGTTTAAGACGCTCCTTAAAACCTACCTTTGACCAAGCTCTTGGTCACCTGTCCTAATATTTCACGTGGCTCAGTTTCGATTGCTCTGCTGTGAAGCGCTCTGGGACATTTTAAAACGTTCAAGGCGTTGTATAAATGACAGCGGTTGGTGGTGGTGGGGCTTCGAACCCACGATTCCACTGGCAAGGGACAGGAGAGACCGAAAGGCTAGGCGTTGCTGGTTCCTCCCCACTCCCGCACTGCTCACCAGCGGCCTACCCTACCCTCCACGCCGAACGAACCTCAACCTGCCCGACTCTGCTTCCGTCTCTCAGCCAGCGATGCCCATTGGTCAGGGCCAACGTCAATCAACCTCCCCCTCCCCCCCCCACCCCAAGAAAAGCGGGCAGGACTTGTGACGCACCAATGTCCGGGAGGGCAGGAAGGAGGGAGAGGGAGCGAGCATGAGACACAACTCTTCTCAATGTCCATTGGCAGTGTGTGTGTGTGGGGGGGGCGGTGAAGGGGCTGGGTTGCAGCTCTCAGCACAGATTGATTGCATCGAACTTGCATTTAACCTAAGAAACAGGAGCAGCAGTAGGCCAATCGGCCCCTCCAGCCTGCTCCACCATTCAATAAGATCATGGCTGATCCAATCTTGTCCTCAACACCACTTTCCCGCTCTCTCCCCAAACCCCTTGACTCTCCTGTAGTTCAAATGTCTGTCAATCTCCGCCTTGAATATATTCAGTGACTCCGCCTCCACAGCTCTCCGGGGTAGAGAATTCCACAGATTCACGACCCTCTGAGAGAAGAAATTCCTCCTCATCTCCGTCTTAAATGGACGACCCCTTATTCTGAAACTATGCCCCCTAGTTCTAGATACCCCCACGAGGGGAAACATCCTCTCCGCATCCACCCTGTCAATCCCCCTCAGAATCTTATATGTTTCAATAAGATCACCTCTCGTTCTTCTAAACTCCCAATGAGTATCGGCCCAACCTGCTCAACCTTTCCTCATAAGACAACCCCTTCATCCCAGGAATCAACCTCGTGAACCTTCTCTGAACTGCCTCCAATGCAAGTATATCCTTCCTTAAATATGGAGACCACAACTGTACGCAGTACTCCAGGTGTGGTCTCACCAGCACCCTGTACAGTTGTAACAGGACTTCCCTACTTTTATACTCCATCCCCCTTGCAATAAAGGCCAACATTCCATTAGCCTTCCTAATTACTTGCTGGACCTGCATGCTCACTTTCTGTGTTTCATATACAAGGACCCCCAGATCCCTTTGTACCGCAGCATTTTGTAATCTCTCTCCATTTAAATAATAATTTGCTTTTTCATTCTTCCTACCAAAGTGGATAACCTCACATTTTCCCACATTATACTCCATCTGCCAACTTCTTGCCCACTCACTTAAGCTGTCTGTATCCCTCTGCAGACTCTTTGTGTCCTCCTCACGACTTGCTAACCCACCTACCTTTGTAACGTACTAAAACGTCCAAAAGGCCACTTCACAGGAGCGTTATCAAACAAATTTTGGCACCGAATCGTATAAGAGATATTCGGACAGGTGGCCAAATGCTTGGTCAAAGAGGTAGGTTTTTAAGGAGCGTCTTAAAAAGAGAGAGGCGGAGAGGTTTAGGGAGGGAATTCCAGAGCTTAGGGCTTCGGCAGCTGAAGCCACGGCTACCAATGGTGGAGCGATTAAAATCGGGGATGCGCAAGAGGCCAGAATTGGAGGAGCGCAGAGATCTCGGGGGGGTTGTAGGGCTGGAGGAGATTACACAGATAAGGAGGGGCAAGGATTTGAAAAAAAGATGAGAATTTTAAAAATCAAGGCATTGCCGGACCAGAAGCCAAGTACGTCAGCGAGCACAGGGGGGCGGGGGGGTGTGCTGGGATGAAACGGACGTCAATGGAGGGGAGAAGGAAGTGGGGGCGGAGAAAAGGCCAGAATTGGAGGAGCACAGAGATCTCGGAGGGTTGTAGGGCTGGAGGAGGTTAGAGAGATAGGGATTAGTACACGAGGATGAGAATTTTAACTGTGAGTTTGATTCAACAACACACGCGTCACTCCACACACTTACCGCAAGGCCTGCGACATGTCCTGCGCGTGGGTGTTGGAATAAACGGTCCAAGCTCCGCCGTCCCCTTCCCATTCCCAGCGGCAAGCCAGCTCATCGAGTTCCTCCTCTTCGTCATTCTCCTCCTTCACAATCTTCTGCTTCCGGCCTACAGGAACACCGCAGTTAACATCACAAAGCCCTGGTTAGACCACACCTGGTTTAGTGATGTTGATAGAGGGATAAATATTGGACACTGGGGAGAACACCCCTGCTCTTCTTCCAATAGTGTCCTGGCTAATATTTAATCCCTCAATCAACATAACAAAAACAGATGATCTGGTTATTATCACATAGATGTTTGTGGGAGCTTGCTGTGCGCAAATCGGCAGCCACGTTTCCCACATTACAACAGTGACTACACTCCAAAAAAGTACTTGATTGGCTGTAAAGCGCTTCGAGACGTCCGCTGGTCGTGAAAGGCGCGATTTAAATGCAAGTCGTTCTTGCTTTTTAGTGGCCGTGGGATCTTTTACGTCCACCCGAGGGGGCAGGTGGGGGCCCTCGGTTTAACATCTCATCTGAAAGATGGCGCTGGCACCGGGTGTGTCGGCCCTGGAATTTTTTTTTTGTGCTCTAGTCTCCAGAGCGGGGACCTGCATCCACGACTGGCAGGCGAGAGATGGAGTTGGCGGCTGAGGAACGGAGAGCTGACCCAACTGTGGGGGGGGTGGCGCATCAAGGGTTTGCGGTTTGGCCACAAGGGACATGACCAGGATCAGCTCCAGCCAGCCATCCCAGGTCATGTGGCGCCCGGCCAGACCACATGTTTCAAAACTCCCGCCGCCGAGCAGTACGTCAGGCCCCATTCAGTTGGTTCAAACAAGTTGCAAAGCTTTAAAACGGGGGCAAAAAAACTCCAGCCCCCTCCTTCCTACAAAATGCACGACTAAAAAAAAAACGAAGAATATTATCGCGTCGATTAACCATTCTACCGAGTGTTCCCCAGGGGGTCGGTTCTAGGACCACTGCTTTTCTTGATATTTATATTAATAGCTTAGATGTGGGTGTACAGGGCACAATTTCAAAATCTGCAGATGACACAAAACTTGAAAGTATAGTGAACAGTGAGGAAGACAGTGATAGACTTAAAGAGGACATGGACAGGCTGGTGGAATGGGCGGACACGTGGCAGATGAAATTTAACGCAGAAAATGCAAAGTGATACATTTTGGTAGGCAGAACAAGGAGAGGCAATATAAACCAACGCATTACCGGCACCCGGCTACCGACCAGAGAGCACATATACCAGAAACGCTGTTTACGGAGGTCACGGTCCATCATCAAAGACCCTACCCACCCCAGCCACTGTCTGTTCGCCCTCCTGCCATCTGGGAGACGCTACAGATGCATTCGCACCCGAACGACCAGATTTAGGAACAGCTTCTTTCCCAGGGCTGTCATCCTACTGAACTCCACAAATAAACACTAAAGCCTGCACATCTGCCAATGCACTTTATTATGGTTATGTTTATGTTAATGTATTACAAGCCAAATGTATGTTGAATGTTTAAATGTCTTAATCTAAATGTACACTCTCGGGAGCCGCAAGCCTACATTTCGTTGTACTGCACTTGTGCACTAACAATGACAATAAAAGTTGATTTGAGATTTGATTTAAAGTGTGTGCAGGAACAGAGAAACCTAGGGGTGCACAAATCATTCAAGGTGGCAGGGCAGGTTGAGAAAGCAGTTAAAAAAGCATACGGGGTCCTGGGTTTCATAAATAGAGGCATAGAGTACAAATGTGTGGAAATTATGATGAACCTTTATAAAACACTGGTTCGGCCTCAACTGGAGTATTGTCTCTAATTCTGGGCACCGCACTTTAGGAAGGATGTGAAGGCCTTAGAGAGGGTGCAGAAAATATTTACGAGAATGATTCCAGGGATGAGGGACTTCAGTTACGTGGATAGACTGGAGAAGCTGGGGTTGTTCTCGTTAGAGCAGAGAAGGTTGAGAGGAGACTTTAATAAAAATTAGATTACTTTTTCTTCCTGTCCCTTTATCCAATCTTTCTTTCCCTCTCTATTTATTCTGCTTTATTATGTACCTGATTTGACATTGAATTCACTATTTTAACAGACACTTCCTGGTTCAATCTCTGTGCTGTGCCATCCTCAATCTGATTGGTTAAAGAGATACACAGTTGCTTGCCCTGTTCACACTGATCCCGGATGCCCTGTAGAGGGAGCCGCGCCATTTCCATCTGCCACTGACAGCATCTTGCAGTGCAAAGTCTAAATTAAGTCCAACGAATGGAGTTCACCGACTACTGTAAATTCTGGCCCACAACTAATAGTTAAAATCTAGGTCAACTGGGGAAGTAGAGTTGGTTGGAACACTGGGGTTTCTGTGCAGCACAGGCTGAAGAGCTAGGAGAAAGAACAGAAACTTTCATTTATACAGCACCTTTCACAACCGCAGGACGTCGCAAGACACTTTGCAACCTTCTGACTCAGAAGCGAGAGTGAGAGCAACTGAGCCGAGGTTGGAACCAGAGGGGCTGGATTGCACAGCAAATACAGGGAACAAAATTATAATTTGAAAAGTGTTTTGATGCTAGTTCTGTCATCATTTGCAACTTATTTGCCACTTTATAAAACACTGGTCCGACCTCAACTGGAGTATCGCGTCTAATTCTGGGCGCCGCACTTTAGGAAGATTGTGAAGGCCTTAGAGAGGGTGCGGAAAAGATTTACGAGAATGGTTCCAGGGACGAGAGACTTTGGTTACGTGGATAGACTAGAGAAGCTGGGGTTGTTCTCCTTAGAACAGAGAAGGTTGAGCGGAGATTTCAAAATCATGAAGGGCCTAGACTGAGTAGAGAGAGAGAAACTGTTCCCATTGGCGGAAGGGTCGAGAACCAGAGGCCACAGATTTAAGGTGATTGGCAGAAGAACCAAAGGCGACATAAGGAAAAACTTTTTTTTCCCCGCAGCTAGTGGTTAAAATCTGGAATGCACTGCCTGAAAGGGTGATGGAGGCAGAATCAATCATGGCTTTCAAAAGGGAATTGGATTAATAACTGAAGGAAAAAAATGTGCAGGGTTACGGGGAAAGGGCGGGGAGTGGGACTAGCTGAAGTGGTTTTGCAGAGAGCAGACACGGGCTCGATGGGCTGAATGGCCTCCTTCTGTAACCATTCTATGATTCGAGCATTTCCACAGTCGCCATCTCACCTGCCGGCTTCTCGGCCGCGGCTGCCGCCTTACCGCGGGGCATCGTGTCGAATTGAATCGAACCGGGGCTTCGCTAAGGCAAAAAAAAACACACAAACAAATTATCCCGCTTCTGGCGCCGGCCCGATCCTTTATCCCCACCACCAAAAAAACAAAAATCCGCGCTCAGGTCCGACGCCATTGATTGGTGGGCGCCCACGTCAATCAGCCACCGTTGACCGCAACCGCCGACCTGATCGGCAGCGCCTATTGGCTGCGGGCGCTGTCAATCGTTTCCGCCTCCAGTTGATTGGTCGACAGCAGAGCGGCGCCTCCTAGTGAGACCCTCGCCCCTCCGGATTGGCTAGCTCCGCCACCCACATGGGCTCGAGGGGGTGGGGGCAGCGACGCGAGTAGACGCTGATTGGTGCTCGCCCACGTCAATCAGCCGCCGTTGCCCGCAACCCGCCGATTCGATTGGCCGCCATACTTGTCAATCTAGGCAACTGGCTCTCCTGACTGGTCAATTCTAGCAGTGGATTTCCCCCATCCCTTTACTCATTGAATGCCCACTCTGTTCAAATTAATAAATAATAATTAAAAAAGCACCGAAATTAGATGAATTCTGGGGGGGAGGGCAATTAAAACCCAAACACACCGACCCCCGGAACTTTCACCCGCTGTGTTCAGGGGTTTCGGGGGAAGGTTCTCGAAGTGACGCCACGTTGCCATGGCGGCGAGAGGTCAAGTTAGGATGTGCGGCCTAGTCCGGGTATGATTGGCGAGCCGGTGCTGAAATTGTATCTCCCGCTGTTTTTGTTCACGGTCTCACTCACTCTCTTTTTATTCACTTCTTTCCCCCCCCACAACCACCACCACCACTACCCCGGCAGCGTCTGACCACCCTTGTCCCCCGCAAGGACGAAGCGGAAGGCCCCGGCCGGCTGCCGGAGAATGTCCCGCACCGCCAGCACCCGGGCATCAGCAACCTGAAGACCATCCGCCTGCCCGAGTCGCTCTCGCAGGCGGCTCGGCTTCTGCTGGAGGGTAAGTGACAGCAGCGCCTGTGTAAAGATGTCTGGCTGCAGTGTCGCCCTCCCGGCCGGCGGCGGCGCTGCAGTGTCGCCCTCCCGGCCGCTGGAGGCGCTGCAGTGGCTAATCAATTGGGAAATAAAAGAAGGAATTGCATTTCTGTAGCGCCTTTCACGACTACCAGACATCTCAAAGTGCTTCACAGCCAATGAAGTACTTTTGAAATGGAGTCACTGTTGTAATGTGGGAATCGCGGCAGCCAATTTGCACACAGCAAGCTCCCACAAACAGCAATGTGATAATGACCAGATAATCTGTTTTTGTTATGTTGATTGAGGGATAAATATTGGTCCCAGGACACCGGGGGTACCTCCCCTGCTCGTCTTCGAAATAGTGTCATGGGATCTTTTATGTCCACCTGAGAGCAGACGCGGCCTCGGTTTAACATCTCATCCGAAATACGGCACCTCACAGCGCAGCACTCCCTTGGATTGCCAGCCTAGATTATTGTGCTCAAGTCTCTGGTGTGGAACTTGAACCCACAACCTTCTGACGCAGAGGCCAGAGAGCTATCCACTGAGCCATAGCTGGAACTATGATTAAATTATCAATTGCAAAAACTTAAACCATATGTTCCCCCTCCTTTCTTTAAAGGGACACAAGGAATAACTTCCAAATTACAACAACTTGTATTTATACAGTACCTTTTAACGTATTAAAACTTCCCAAGGCACTTCACAGGAGTGTTATAAGACATCGAGCCACATAAGGAACAATGTTACGAAGGTGGAAAATAGGCGGTCTTAGTTATGCTGCGGATATGTGGTCGGAAGCTCATTTCAGGGTCAAATAGGACACCACGGTTGCGAGCAGTGTGGTTCAGCCTCAGACACATGTTAGGGAGAGGGATGGAGTCAGTGGCTAGGGAACAGAGTTTGCGGCGGGGACCGAAAACAATGGCTTCGGTCTTCCCAATATTTAATTGGAGAAAATTTCTGCTCATTCAGAACTGGACATCAGACAAGCAGTGTGTCAATTTAGAGACCGTGGCGGGGTCGAGAGAGGTGCTAATGAGGTAGAGCTGGGTGTCGTCAGCGTACATGTGGAAACAGACGCTGTGTTTTCGGATGATGTCCCCAAGGTGCAGCATGTAGATGAGAAATAGGAGGGGGCCAGTGTTCGATCCTTGGGGGACACCAGAGGTAACGATGCGGGAGTGGGAAAAGAAGCCATTGCAGGTGATTTTCTGGCTACGATTAGATAGATAAGAATGGAACCAGGTGAGTTCAGTCCCACCCAGCTGGACGATGGTGGCGAGGTGTTGGAAGAGGATGGAGTGAATCATAGCATGGTTACAGCACAGAAGAAGGCCATTCAGCCCGTTGAACCCATACCGGCTCTCTGCAAGAGCGCTTCAGCTAGTCCCACTCCCCCTGCCCTTTCCCCGTAACCCTGCAATTTTTTTTCCTTCAGGTACTTATCCAATTTTCAATTGAAAGCCACAATTGAATCTGCCTCCACCGCCCTTTCAGGCAGTGCATTCCAGATCCTAACCACTCACTGCGTAAAAATGTTTTTCCTCATGTCGCCTTTGGCCCCTTCGCCAAACAGCTTAAATCTCTGCCCTCTGGTTCTCGACCCTTCTGCCAATGGGAACAGTTTCTCTCTCTCTACTTTGTCCCGACCCCTCATGATTTTGAACACCCCTATCAAATCTCCTCTCAACCTTCTCTGCTCTAAGAAGAACAACCCCAACTTCTCCAGTCTATCCACGTAACCGAAGTCCCTCATCCCTGGAATCATTCTTGTAAATCAGGAGGTTGAGGGGTGATTTGATAGAGGTGTACAAGATTATGATGGGTTTAGAGAGGCTAAAAGGGGGAAAGGCTGTTCCCACTAGTTGATGGTACAAGGACTAGGGGACACCGATTTAAGGTTTTGGGCAAGAGATACAGTGGGGATGCGAGGAAAAACTTTTACGCAGCAAGTGGTGAGGACCTGGTATTCGCTGCTGATGGAAGCGGAGACACTCAATGTTTTCAAGGGGAGACTGGATAGGCACTTGAGGGAAATAAACTTGCAGGGCTACAGGGATAGAGCGGGGGAATGGGACTGACTGGATTGCTCTACAGAGAGCCGGCACAGACTCGATGGGCCGAATGGCCAGAATTTACAGTCGTCGGTGAACTCTGTTCATTGGACTTAATTTAGACTTTGCACTGTAAGTTGGTGGAAATGGCAGATGGAAATGGTGTGGCTCCCTCTCCAGGGCATCCGGAATCTCTGTGAACCGGGCAAGCAACTGTGTATCTCTTTAACCAATCAGATTGAGGATGGCACAGCACAGAGACTGAACCAGGAAGTGTCAGTTTAAAATAGTGAATTCAATGTCAAATCAGGTACATAAAGCAGAATAAATAGAGAGGGAAAGAAAGACTGGATAAAGGGACGGGAAGAAAATGTAATCTCACTTTTATTAAAGTCTCCAACAACAATTAAATCTAACCCACACCAATTCCCGGTAAACCACCACCCCCTGTGCTCGCTGACCTACAGTGACTCCCGTTCCGGCAATGCCTCCATTTTAAAGTGATCATCCTTGCTTTCAAATCCCTACATGGCCTCGCCCTCCCTACCTCTGCAGGCTCCACCAGCTCCTCAACACTCCCGAGATCTCTGCGCTCCTCTAAGTCTGGCCTCTTGCACATCCCCGATTTTAACCGCTCCACCAGTGGCGGCTGTGCTTTCAGCTGCCTGGGCCCTAAGCTCAGGAATCCCCTCTCTAAACCTCTCTGGTTCTCTAAATCTCCCTCCTCCTTTTAAGATGTGGCTTAAAACTTGCCTCTTTGACCAGCTTTTGGTCATCTTTCCTAATATCTCCTTATGTGGCTTAGGGTCAGGTTTTGTTCAATAATGCTCCCATGAATCGCTTGGGTGATTTTACTATGTTAAAGGCGCTATATAAATACAAGTTGTTGTTGTTGTTAGTATTCTTTGCACTTTCTCCAGTTCTTCTATGTCCTTTTTATATTATGGAGACCATAACTATGCACAGTTCTTTAAGTGTGACCTGACCTGGGTCCTATACATGTTTAATACAATTTACAAAGCATTTACAGCACAGAGACAGGACATACGACTCAAAATGTCCATGTTGGTGTCCATGCTCCACACGAGCCTCCAACCACCCTCCTTCATTTAACCCAGTAAAAATATCGTTCAGTTCCTTTCCCCCTTTAAATGTGTCTCTGCTACTTGCATCAACTGTTCCTCGTGGTAGCGAGTTCCACATTCTGACCACTCGTTTGGTAAAAAGGTTTCTCCTGAATTCCCTATTAGATTTATTAATGACTATCTTAAATCTATGACCCAAAGTTCTGGTCTCTCCTGCAACTGGAAGCACCTTCTCGAATCTACCCTATGAAACCCTTTCATAATCTCAAAGAACACGATCTGATTATCCCTCAGTCTTCACTTTCCTAAAGAAAAGTGGGATGGCAGGAATGACGTATGAGGAGAGATTGGGTCGATTGGGCTTATGCTCGCTGGAGTTTAGAAGAATGAGAGGGGATCTCATTGAAACTTATAAAATTCTAACAGGACTAGCCAGACTAGATGCAGGAAGGATGTTCCCGATGGCCGGGGAGTCCAGAACCAGGGGTCACAGACTAAGGATAAGGGGTAAGCCATTTAGGACTGAGATGAGAAGGAATTTCTTCACCCAGAGAGTGGTGAACCTGTGGAATTCTCTACCACAGAAGGCAGTTGAGGCCAATTCATTAAATATATTCAAGAAGGAGTTAGATATATTTCTTAAGGCTCAAGGGCTATGGGGAGAAGGCAGGGACAGGGTACTGAATTTGGATGATCAGCCATGATCTCATTAAATGGTGGAACAGGCTCGAGGGGCCGAATGGCCTACTCCTGCTCCTATCTTCTATGTTTCTATGTTAAAAGCTGAAGGAATGAGACTCCACGCTTGTAATAGATCATTTTCAGTGCCAGAGATGTCGTTTGACAGTAATTAAGACTTGCCACGCCGTTAGAAAGGGTACTTGGGCTTAAAAGCACGCGCCCTAACTATCTATGGCGAGTTTAGCTTGTATCTACCACATCGTGCAATACATTTCAATGGCGAGGCAGACGGCGAGAACCGTTTTCACGCAGCCAAAGGCGGAGCGGCCCATCTCGGACAGCAACTTCCAGATTTTCGCATTTAACCACGCATCTGTTTTTGTCTGCAGTTGCCGTGTGATTCGCGCGTAAGTGACTGGTGCGCGCCGTCAGCCTCGCTGTTATTTTGACGGGAAATTCTGGCCCAACATAAAACCAAAAGGAGTAGAGACCAGGTGCAAGTCTGCAGATGGGAGGTGGGGTTATTGGATCAATTGGACCCGCGCGTGATTCCTTCTGCGTGACCAGACCATCAAATTCTTAACACTTTCGTGAACCGGGCTGTCTTGTCAAGTTCTTGCTCCAGTCACTTGCCCTCGAGGGGAAACTATTTGGATTGCACAATTCTGGAATTTTGTAGGCATTAACATTTCAAAAATGTGCAGCCATCAAAAATGTCACCTGTCTAAATTCCGATTGCAAACCCCCCCCAATCCAACAGTTCTCTCTGGACAGTATGCATTCTCCTCCTCCTTCAACAACAACAACAACAACTTGCATTTATATAGCACATTTAACATCGCAAAACGTCCCCAAGATGCTTCACAGGAGTGTTATCAAAGAGAATTTGACACCGAACCACATAAAAGAGACATTAGGACAGGTGACCATATATAAGCTTGATAAAAGCCTTGCAACTTCTAAAACCCTGTTGGGTAATCTGTGTGAGCCTGTGATCCTAATCTTACATCAGAGAGGTAGGTTTTAAGGAGCGTCTTAAAGGAGGAGAGAAAACGGGGGGGGAAGAGGTTTAGGGAGGGAATTCCAGAGCTTGGGGCCCAGGAAGTTGTAAGCACGGCCGCCAATACACAAGAACAATACAGCTATCCACAGTTACTCTGAATTACGTTGGTGTGATTTTTTTTTTTTTTTTGGGGTTCCTATTTGAAACTCTGCCACTGTTTCACAGGGCAGGAAGGGCCCAGGTTCCATCCCCCCGGTCTGTGCTGAATGAGCTGATCCCAGCTAGAGACGGGCAGTAAGGATTCTACAATTAGCCTCAATACTCCCCTGGGTTCACTTGGGAAGTGGGGAGGTTGGGGGGAGGAGAATAAATCAGCCAGGGTTCCTGCAAGAAATAGGAGCAGGAGAAGGCTATTTGGCCCTTCGAGCCTGCTCCGCCATTCAATAAGATCATGGCTGATCTTCTACCTCATCTCCACTTTCCTGCACTATCCCCATATCCCTTGATTCCCTTAATATTCAAAAATCTATCGATCTCTGTCTTGAATATACTCAACGACTGAGCCTCCACAGCCCTCGGGTGGAGAATTCCAAAGATTCACCACCCTCTGAGTGAAGATATTTCTCCTCATCTCAGTCCTAAATGACCCCTTATTCTGAGACTTAGACTCCCCAGCCAGGGGAAACATCCCCCTGCATCTACCCTGTCAAGCCCTGTAAGAATCTTGTATGTTTCAATGAGATCATCTCTCATTCTTCTAAACTCGAGAACATAGGCCTAGTCTATCAATCTTTCCTCATAGGACAATCCCCCCCCCCCATCCCAGGAACCAGTCTGGTGAACCTTCCTCTATGTTGCACTCCCTCTATGGCAAGTATATCCTTCCTTAGGCTCTTGATCACCTGGGTGAGTGCCGCTCCAACAACACTCAGGAAGCTCGACACCATCCAGGACAAAGCAGCCCGCTTGATCAGCACCCTATCCACCAGATTAAACATTCACTCCCTCCACTACCGGTGTACCGTGGCTGCAGTGTGTACCATCTACAAGATGCACTACAGCCACTCGCCAAGGCTTCTTCGGCAGCACCTCCCAAACCCGCGACTCCTTCCACCTAGAAGGACGAGGGCAGCAGGCGCATGGGAACACCACCACCTCCAAGTTCCCCTCCAAGTCACACACCATCCTGACTTGGAAATATATCGCCGATCCTTCATCGTCGCTGGGTCAAATTCCTGGAACAGAGTCAGCATGGTTTTATGAAAGGGAAATCATGTTTGACAAATTTGCTGGAATTCTTTGAGGATGTAACGAGCAGGGTGGATAAAGGGGAACTAGTAGATGTAGTGTATTTGGATTTCCAGAAGGCATTCGATAAGATGCCACATAAAAGGATACTGCACAAGATAAGACTCATGGGGATGGGGGTAATATATTAGCACGGATAGAGGATTGGCTAACTAACAGAAAACAGAGAGTTGGGATAAATGGGCAATTTTCCAGTTGGCAAACTGTAACTAGTGGAGTGCCACAGGGATCCGTGCTGGGGCCTCAACTATTTACAGTCTACATTAATGAATTGGATGAAGGGACTGAATGTAATGTAGCCAAATTTGCTGCTGATACAAAGAACCTGCAAAGGGATACAGACAGGCTAAGTGAGTGGGCAAAAATCTGGCAGATGGAGTATAATGTGGGAAAATGTGAGGTTATCCACTTTGGTAGGAAAAATGAAAAAGCAAATTATTATTTAAATGGACAGCGATTACAAAATGCTGCGGTACAGAGGGATCTGGGGGTCCTTGTACATGAAACACAAAAGGTTAGCATGCAGGTACAGCAAGTAATTAGGAAGGCAAATGGAATATTGGCCTTTATTGCAAGGGGGTGGAGTATAAAAGTAGGGAAGTCCTGTTACAACTGTACAGGGTATTGGTGAGACCACACCTGGAGTACTGCGTACAGTTTTGGTCTCCTTATTTAAGGAAGGATATACTTGCATTGGAGGCAGTTCAGAGAAGGTTCACGAGGTTGATTCCTGGGATGAAGGGGTTGACGTATGAGGAAAGGTTGAGCAGGTTGGGCCTATACTCATTGGAGTTTAGAAGAATGAGAGGTGATCTTATTGAAACATACAAGATGCTGAGGGGCCTGACAGGGTAGATGCAGAGGACTCAACATAGAGTTCAACAATTTCAGACCATAACCTCTGCCCCTATCCTTTTTTTTACATTTTCTTTTAAATATATATTTTTTTCTCTCTCTCACATGGCAGCTGTCTTTCATTCTGCCAGTGCCATTTACACTTCATCTCGAGCCATCTTTTGTTTCTTCACTTGTCCCATTACCACCTCCTTTTACCTTGCACCGTCTCTCAATGTCTCTTAATCTCTCCTGCCTTCCATCCTATCACAGACCTTCCCTTTTGTTCTTTCCTCCCCTCCTCCCCTTTCCCAGACCCTGCACTTGCTTAAAAACCTGTTCCATCTCCAGCTTTTTCCAGTTCTGATGAAGGGTCATCGACCTGAAACATTAACTCTGTTTCTCTCTCCACAGATGCTGCCTGACCTGCTGAGTGTTTACAGCATTTTCTGTTTTTGTTTCAGATTTCCAGCATCCGCAGTATCTTGCTTTTGTATAGATGCTGAGAGGATGTTTCCCCTCGTGGGGGTATCTAGAACTAGGGGGCATAGTTTCAGAATAAGGGGTCGCCCATTTAAAACTGAGATGAGGAGGAATTTCTTCTCTCTGAGGGTCGTGAATCTTTGGAATTCTCTACCCCAGAGAGCTGTGGAGGCGGAGTCACTGAATATATTCAAGGTGGAGATGGACAGAGTTTTGAACGATAAGAGAGTCAAAGGTTATGGGAAGCAGGCAGGGAAGTAGAGTTGAGGCCAAGATCAGATCAGCCATGATCTCATTAAATGGCGGAGCAGGCTCGAGGGCAAATGGCCGACTCCTATTTCTTATGTAACTCCCTCCCGAACAGCACTGTGGGAGGACCTTCACCACATGGACTGCAGCGGTTCAAGATGGCGGCTCACCACCACCTTCTGAAGGGCAACTAGGGATGGGCAATAAATGCCGGCCTTGCCAGCGACGCCCACATCCTGTGAATGAATAATTAAAAAAAAACACCTAGTGGGACCTGCTGTGATGTGTAGGGGGGAGGTGGCAATTGGGCTCAGCTGTGATGCCCCCACGATTTGTGATCCCACCTACAATCACTATCTCGTCTCCGACCTCAGACGAGTAAAGAATGGGCTGCTTGGCTGAGGTATCGGAAGGTCACAGGCGCCTGTGCAAAACCGTCCCCCATTGACTCGGGGAGGCGGGAGAGGGCTGGAGCTATAGCTTTGCCGGGAGGATATTCCCACGTCATTAATGCTGTCCTTTCTTTGTTCTACCTCCTCGCCGAATCCGAATCCCAGAGAACCCCATCAGCCGGTTGGAAGATAGCGCCCGGGAGCTGAGTGACTTCCTGTGGAGTCGGAAGCGGGCGGTGGAGGACGGGGAGCTCCGAGCACGGGCCCAGTGGCTGGGTGATAAGTTACGGGGGAGCACGGAGTGCATCCGGACAGGTAAAGGAACAGTGCGTTGGGGGCGCAGTGCCGGGGCGCACTTCCTCGGGAGGGGAAAGAGGAGAGGTTCGATTCCTCGCATAATAAGAACAGAAAAAAAGTAGAAAAGAAAGCGAAGACTTGCATATATATAGCGCCTTTCACGACCACCGGACGTCTCCAAGTGCTTTACAGCCAATGAAGTACTTTTGGAGTGCAGTCTCTGTTGTAATGTGGGAAAAGCGGCAGCCAATTTGCGCACAACAAGCTCCCACAATCAGCAATGTGTTAATGACCAGATAATCTGTTTTTGTGCTGTTGATTGAGCGATAAATATTGGCCACAGGACACCGGCGATAACTCCCCCTGCTGTTCTTCGAAATAGTGCCATGGGATCTTTTACGTCTATTTGAGAGAGCAGACGGAGCCTCGGTTTAACGTCTCATCTGAAAGACAGCACCTCCGGCAGTGTAGCACTCCCTCAGCACTGCACTGGAGTGTCAGCCTAGATTTATGTGCTCAAGTCCCTGGAGTGGGATTTGAACCCACAACCTTCTGACTCAGAGGGGAGTGTGCTACCTGTAGTGTCCGAGGATCAATAATACTCGGACTGCAGGAGAACAATAAAACAGGTATTTACTGAACAGAGGGTAACTCAAGACTGAAGTACAGAAGCCTGCTAGGGCTTTTTATACAGGTGTGGTCACTGCCGGTACTGCAGTATAAAATCAGTTCTTCTCTTAAAGGTACATACACAACAATTCCTCCCCTTTTAGATAAACAGTACATAACATTCATTTAACAACTAAATAATAACTAATTACAATTACAATTTTCTCTGTACTATATACATCAACTGAAATAATCATTTATAAGTTCAGTCTTTGAGGAGGCTTCCTGATCCGGACTGGATAGCGCCTTTCTCGAGTATCCCGTTCTTGCGGCGGAGACGATTCTGGCTCATTGTCATTGGTTGGTTCGTCAGCTTCCAATACCACTGCTTCTGAGGTAGACGCAATCTGTACTTCGGGTTCATTACCAGGTGCACATGCTCGTGGTATAGGTTTGGCTTGTTCCTGTGACTCTGGAATCTGGTCAGCATGGCGTCTCACGATGCTCTCTCCAACGTCCACTGTGTACATTAGTGGTCCCTGCTGTGTGCATATCGTTCCTGGCTGCCATTTTTCTGTTCGGTAGTCGCGGGCCAAGACTGGTTGCCCTATCTTGAAGCTCCGGGTTGGCTTCTCATTGATGTGCTGGAATTGCTTATCCTCAACATCTCGTCTTATGTTTGGTTTGAGCAAATCCAGGCGACATCTTCGCCTTCGGTTGAAGAACATTATGGCTGGAGCTTGGTTGGTGACTGCATGTGTCGCATTCCGGTAAGCAAACAAGAAATTATTTACCTTGTGTTGTAGTGGTATGTCGTCATTATACATTGCCTTTATTGCCTTTTTAAAGGTCTGAACAAACCTCTCAGCCAATCCATTTGTGGCTGGATGGTATGGGGCAGATGTGTAATGTTTCACCCCATTATTCCTCAGAAACCTCCGGAAATCCTCGGACACAAACTGTGGCCCATTGTTGGAGCAAATCTGTTCTGGCAAGCCATTCCTGGCGAAGATGGTCCATAGGACTGCAATAGTTTTCTCCGTGGTGGTGGAGGACATTTTGATGACCTCTGGCCATTTCGAATGGGCATCCACGGCGAGTAGAAACATTGAGTCCATAAATGGACCAGCAAAATCAATGTGTACCCATTGCCATGGAGATGAGGGCCACTCCCATGGATGTAGCGGGGCCTGTGGTGGTGCATTTTGGACTTTCTGGCATCCTGAGCAGCTCTTGGTCAGGTCCTTGATTTCTTTATCGATTCCTGGCCACCACACATAAGCCCTGGCTAGGCTTTTCATTTTTACCCCTCCCAGATGACCCTCATGAAGCTCATTGAGCACTCTGTCTCTCAACTTGGGTGGAATTACCACTCAGGATCCACACATCAAGGTCCCCCGGCACACTGACAGCTGTTCTTTCCTTGGCGAGAATGCTGGCAACAGTGAGTCGCCATGTGCTGGCCATCCCTTCACCGTCAAATCATAGACCCGAGAGAGTGTCGGGTCATTTCGGGTTTCCTTCTCTATACTTGAGTTTGTAACAGGCAGACATTCGACTATGGTCGCATGGAATATCTCAACAGGGTCCACTGCAGGTGCTTCCTCTACCGTAGGCAACGGTAGGCGCGACAGCCCATCAGCGTTTCCATGCTGTTTCGTACCCTTGTACTCTATGTCGTACTGATGTGCCCCTAGAAAAAGTGACCATCTTTGCAGCCGTTGCGCCGTCATCACCGGAACGCCCTTCTTTGGGTTAAAAATGGAGACCAGGGGCTGATGATCAGTCAGTAGGGTGAATTTCTGCCCGTGCAGATAGTGATTGAACTTCTTCACCCCCCACACCAGGCTGAGGGCCTCCCTGTCAATCTGGGCGTAGTTACGCTCGGCTGAGGTTAATGAGCGCGACGCAAAGGCTATTGGCCTCTCTGAACCGTCAAGGAATTTGTGTGACAGCACCGCTCCAATGTCGTAGGGAGACGCATCACATGCCAACCGAATCGGTAGTGTTGGGTTGTAGTGGGCCAATACTTCATTTGAAGTGATTAGGCATTTACATTTCTGAAAGGCACGCTTACACTCATCACTCCATTTCCATGTTACTCCAGTTTGCAGCAGGGCGTTCAGTGGGTGCAGAATTGTAGATAAATTCGGCAAGAACTTATGGTAGTAGTTCACCAACCCGAGAAACGACCTCAGTTGCGACACATTTTCCGGTGCTGGAGCCTTGACTACAGCCTCAATCATGTCTGGCGACTTATGCAACCCTTCCTCATCACTCATGTGGCCACAATGCGAGATTTGTCTCCTGAAGAACTCGCATTTGGGGCGGTTGGCTCGTAGCCCATATTCCTGCAATCTAGTGAGCACCTGCTCCAGGTTGGCAAGGTGTTCACTGTCATTTTCACCCGTAACCAGGATGTCGTCCAAATAACACTGGGTCCCCGGGATCCCTTGCAGGACTTGTTCCATCGCCCTCTGCCAAATAGCCGGGGCTGATGCTACCCCGAATACCAGTCGATTGTACTGGTAAAGGCCATTGTGAGTGTTTATCGTGAGGTATTTCCTAGATGCTTCTTCCACCTCCATTTATAGATACGCTTGGGCCAGATCAATCTTCGTAAAGCGTTTCCCTCCAGATAGTGAGGCGAAAATATCTTCTATCCGTGGAAGAGGATATTGTACTGTGTGCAGGACTGGGTTCACAGTTACCTTGAAGTCCCCACAAATGCGAACCTTCTTCGGCTCCCCAGGCGTGCTGCTCAATGATTTCTTCATTACAGGAACGATGGGTGTGGCCCACTCGCTCCAGTCCACCTTGGACAGCACACCCGAACGCTCCAGACTCTCCAGTTCTGCTTCAACGGCTGGGCGGATCGCGTACGGTACCAGTCTGGCCTTAAAAAATTTTGGGTTTGCGTTATCTTCGATTTTTATTGTTGCCTTTACTCCTTTTTAGAGTCCCAAGTCCTTGTTGGAACACCTCTTTCACGTCAGTTAGAATTTTTGACAGTCGTCCAGGTGTGACGTCATCATCCTTTTTGTCAGTCACAGTTAGCGCCTGAATGGAATGCCAATCCAATTGTATTTTTCGGATCCACTCACATCCCAATAATGGTGGTCCTCCATCTTGTCTTGTAGTATATATGGATACAGTTTCTGTGTTTCCTTGCCGTTGTATTTAACTGGCACCCTTATTTTTCCTCTGGGGTAGACTTTTTGCCCCGTGTATGTCTTCAATACAATGGATGTGTCCTTCAAGGGTATGTGTGAGAATAGCCGCTCATAGTCTCGTCGATTCATGACAGTTAGGGCTGATCCTGTATCCAATTCCATCTTTACTTGGGACCCTGCTATCATGAGCGTGACCCAAATGGTTCGGTGATCCTCCTTTGCGATCACGTTGTGTAACTTTAGACAACTTAGTCTCCTGCTCCCGGAGTCATTATCACTCTCCTGATCTTCCGAACTACTGTCTGTCATTTTTTTTACTTTCTTATACTTTTCCTTAGTAGTTCTTGTAGTGTTGGTTTTCTTTCCTGACCTGCAGACTCTTGCTATATGTCCCATTTTCCCGCATTGCCTGCATACTTTGTCCTTAAACCAGCAGTCCTTCTGATCATGGGTTGTTCTGCCGCAGCGACGGCACTTTTCTGCTCCATACGCCATTTTGTTAGCGCTGTATTCTTGTGGTTTCTGTTGTATTTCCGCAGCTCCCCGTGCTGCTGCTTTGTAGGATACTGCCACGCTGAAAGCCTGTTCTAGCGTCAGGTCTTTTTCCGAAAGTAGTCGTTTCTGGGTTCCTTCACTCTGGAGCCCGCAGGCAAACTTATCCCGTAAGGTGTCTGCCAGTCCTGCTCCGAACTGGCAGTGCTTCGATAACTTGCGTAGTTCCGTAAGATAGTCAGCATTGTTCTCATCGTTGTGCTGGTTTCTTTTATAGAACTTGAATCTTTCTGCTATCAGCAGCGGTGTAGGGTTTAGGTGTTGCTGTAAGATATTAACAATCTCTTCAAAACTTTTCTCCATTGGTTTAGCTGGGGTAATTAAATTCCGCAATAGGCCGTACGTTCTCGCGCCCATCAAATTTAATAATACCGACGCCTTCTTTCCATTGGCCACCTCATTGGCATTGCAGTACACTTCAATTCTTTCCACATACGTGGTCCAGTCTTCTACCTCGTTGTCGAAAGCAGTGATACTGCCACTCTTCGGCATCTTGGGTGATTTAAAATGGCGCCTCCCGCGCTTTTTCTTCTTCCCCAATGGAATAAAATGGCGCCTCCCGCGCTTTTCCTTCTTCCCCAATGGAATAAAATGGCGCCTCCCACGCTTTTCCTTCTTCCCCTTGCTGCCACGCTGCTCCTAGCGTTCTACAGGGTAATGGCGGTGACCCACGGCTTCGGCGCGTATCACTTTTCCTTCCCCTCGTTCTATCCTCTCCACGCTGCCCGGTTCTTGAGCACCGACCGCGCCCTGTGCGCTCCACCCTCTCTCTCTCTCTCTCTTCCTCCTGACGACGCTGCACGGCCCCTTTGCAGAGCCGCTCGATCAAGCCCGAGCCCGCCGCAGTCCGGAAGGGTCAGCGCACTACCTGCTACCAGCACGACTTGCTGGAACACCTCGACTGGGGAGCCAGGCCCAGCCCTCCACAGCCTCCCCTGCAACTCTCCAATGGATCCCTGGGCGGTTGCCCGCGGTCGACGCCCGCTGTTCTGACTGCGACCTCCAAGAAGCTTCTCTTCAGGGAAAAGATCCCCGTGAGGTGATGCAGTACTGCAGGTGAGTTCGAACCTGCCCGTCGCCAGTGTAGTGTCCGGGTATCAATAATACTCGGACTGCAGGAGAACAATAATAACAGGTATTTACTGAACAGAGGGTAACTCAAGACTGAAGTACAGAAGCCTGCTAGGGCTTTTTATACAGGTGTTGTCACTGCCGGTACTGCAGTATAGAATCAGTTCTTCTCTTTAAAGGTACATACACAACACTACCCACTGAGCCACAGCTGACACATGGCTGGAAATACTCAGCTGGTCAGGCAGCATCTGTGGAGAGAGAAACAGAGTCAACGTTTCAGGCCAATGACCCTTCATCAGAACTGGAAAAAGTTGGAGATGTAACAGATTTTAAGCAAGTATAGAGGCAGGGAAAGTGGGAGGGGAGGAAAGAACGAAAGGGAAAGTCTGTGATCGGGTGGAAGGCAGAAGAGGTTAAATTACAAAAGGGAGGATGGTGCAAGGCAAAAGAGGGCGGTAATGGGACAAGTAAAGAAACAAGCGATGGGTCTGGAGGTGTAAATGGGAATATCAGAATCATCAGCAACAGCTGTCGTACGAAAAAATGGGGGCAGAGGTTATAGTCTGAAATTGTTGAACTCGATGTTGAGTCCGGATGGCTGTAAAGTGTCTAATCGAAAGATGAGATGTTGTTCCTCGAGCTTACGCTGAGCTTCATTAGAACAGTGCAGGAGGCCGAGGACAGAGAGGTCAGAGTGGGAGTGGAGCGGTGAATTAAAGTGACAGGCGACCGGAAGCTCGGGTCACGCTTGCGGACTGAACGGAGGTGTCCCGCAAAGCGGTCACCCAATCTGCGTTTGGTCTCCCCAATGTAGAGGAGACCGCATCGTGAGCAGCGAATACAGTATACTAAATTGCAAGAAGTACAAGTAAATAGCTGTTTCACCTGGAAGGAGTGTTTGGGGCCCTGGACAGCGGGAAGGGAGGAGGTAAAAGGGCAGGTGTTGCATCTCCTGCGCTTGCACGGGAAGGTGCTGTGGGAAGGGGAGGGGGTGTTGAGGGTGATTGCGGAGTGGAAAAGGGTGTCGCAGAGGGAACGGTACTTTTGGAATGCTGGGAGGGGAGGGGAGGGGAAGATGTGTTTGGTGGTGGGATCATGCTGGAGGTGGCAGAAATGGTGGAGGGTGATTCATTGAATGTGGAGACTGGTGGGATGGAAGGGGAGGTCAAATCGTACCCTATTAAGGATTGTATTAGATCCAAAGAGGAGTCATAAAGTTGTGAGAAAAAGTAGCAAGCCTGAGGATTGGGAGCAGTTTAGAGTTCAGCAAAAAAGGACCAAGAGATTGATCAAGAGGGGAAAAATAGAGCATGAGAGTAAACTTGTAAGGAACATAAAAGTGGACTGTAAAAGCTGTACAAGTATGTTTTTAAAAAAAAAAAAAAAAAAAAAATTAGTGAAGACAAATGTAGGTCCCTTACAGTCAGAAATGGGAGAATTTATAATGGGGAACAAGGAAATGGCAGAGCAATTAAACAAATACTTTGGTTCTGTCTTCATGGAAGAGGACACAAATAACTTCCCAGAAATGCTAGGGAATCAAGGGTCTAGTGAGAAAGAGGAATTAAAGGAAATTAGTATTAGTAAAAAAATAGTGCTGGAGAAATTAATGGGACTGAAAGCTGATAAATCCCCAGGGCCTGATAATCTGCATCCCCGAGTACTAAAAGAGGTAGCCATGGAAATAGTGGATGCATCGGTTGTCATCTTCCAAAATTCTATAGATTGTGGAACAGTTCTGGCAGATTGGAGGGTGGCAAATGTAACCCCACTATTTAAAAAAGGAGGGAGAGAGAAAACCGGGAACTGCATCAGTAGTAGGGAAAATGCTAGAGTCTATTATAAAGGATGTGATAACAGGACACTTAGAAAATATCAACGGGGATTAGACAAAGTCAACATGGATTTATGAAAGGGAAATCATGTTTGACAAACCTACTGGAGTTTTTTGAGGATGTAACTGGTAGAATAGATAAGGGAGAACCAGTGGATGTGGTGTATTTGGATTTTCAGAAGGCCTTTGATAAAGTCCCACATAAGAGGTTAGTGTGCAAAATTAAAGCACATGGGATTGGGGGTTATATACTGGCATGGATTGAAAATTGGTTAACAGACAGTAGGAATAAATGGGTCTTTTTCGGGGTGGCAGGCGGTAACTAGTGGGGTACCGCAGGGATCAGTGCTTGGGCCCCAGCTAGTCACAATGGCCCAGAAATTTGGGTCGGGGGCGTCCCGTGGGTGCAAGCCCCCGATCTGCACTTACCTTGTGCGCCGGCTGTTGAGCTGTGGGCCCCCGGGGAATTCTGATCCGGGGCCTGGTCCAGCTGCCGGCGTGCAGTGCTTGCGTATCCCAGGGGCGCAGTTAGTTCGATGCGTCCCCTGGGATCACGTGGGCCATGGGGAGCCAATCGGAGCAGGGAATGCTCCATTCATAAGTCTGACAGGAAGTGTTGTCAAGACTTTTAAATACTACGGCCCCAAAGCAGCACTAAATCTTCAAATAATTTTTTTTTTAAATCACATTTTTTAAATAAACTATAAATTACATGAAATAACTATTTTAAACAATTTAAATTTTTGAAGAAAATAATTTTATTTTCTAACGAGGGTAAAAATAAACTTACCTTGCTTTAAAGTATTTAAAAATAATAAACCTGTGGAAAAAATGTTTTAATTTTAATTAATTCACCACTTACCTTGTAAAAAGCAGGCCTTACGCCTGCTTTTTACATTTCTAACTTCTGCAGACTTACTCTCCTGGGAAAACCTGGAAAAAAAACCGAAGTTCAATGCGCACGCGCAGCCTCTACTGCGCACGCATTCGACCTCTTAACCCCTCCTTTCAGGGGAATGGAAGTGCCGGTTTCCCGCGCATGCAGGAAACCGGCACTTCCATTGGGCCTACGGGTGAGTACCCCGTGCGTACTCACCCGTGGAGACCTGAATTTCTGGGCCAATATATAATCAATGATTTGGATGAGGGAACCAAATGTAATATTTCCAAGTTTGCTGATGACACAAAACTAGGTGGGATTGTGAGTTGAGGAGGATGCAAAGAGGCTTCAAGACGATTTAGACAAGAGTGAGTGAGTGGGCAAATACATGGCAGATGCAGTATAACGTGGATAAATGTGAAGTTATCCACTTCAGTAGGAAAAGCAGAAAAGTAGAGTATAATTTAAATGGTGATAGATTGGGAAATGCTGATCACAGAATCACAGAAACCCCACAGTGCAGATAGAGGCCATTTCGGCCCATCGAGCCTGCACCGACACATATCCCACCCGATCCCCGTAACCCCTTCACCAACACCAACACATATCCCACCCTATCCCCACGTATTTAATCCCCCTAACACTAAGGGTCAATTTATCATAGCCAATCAACCTAACCCGCACATCTTTGTACAAAGGGACCTGGGTGTCCTTGTACACCAGTCACTGAAGGCAAACATGCAGGTGCAGCAAGCAGTTAGGAAGGCAAATGGAATGTTGGCCTTCATTGCAAGAGGATTTGAGTACAGGAGCAAGGATGTCTTACTACAGTTGTACAGGGCCTTGGTGAGACCACACCTGGAGTACTGTGTGCAGTTTTGGTTTCCTTACCGAAGAAAGGATATACTTGCCATAGAGGGAGTGCAGCGAAGGTTCACCAGACTGATTCCTGGGATGGCAGGACTGTCGTATGAGGAGAGATTGGATCGACTAGAGTTTAGAAGAATGAGAGGGGATCTCACTGAAACGTATAAAATTCTGACAGGGCTAGACAGACTGGATGCAGGGAGGATGTTTACCTGGCTGGGGGGCCTAGAACGAGGGGTCACAGTCTCAGGATACGGGGGTAGGACATTTAGGACTGAGATGAGGAGAAATTTCTTCACTCAGAGGGTGGTGAACCTGTGGAATTCTCTACCACAGAAGACTGTGGAGGCCAAGTCACTGAATATATTTAAGAAGGAGATAGATAGATTTCTAGACACAAAAGACATCAAGGCGTATGGGGAGAGAGCAGGAATATGGTATTGCGATGGAGGATCAGCCATGATCACATTGAATGGCGGAGCAGGCTCGAACGGTCGAATGGCCTACTCCTGCTCCTATTTTTCTATGTTTCTATTGTGGTTCTGGGAGGGAGGGGAAGGGGTGAGAGCAGAAGTGCGGGAAATGGGACAGACATGGTCGAGGGCCATGTGAACCACGGTGGAGGGAAAACTCGGTTGAGGAAAAAGGAAGACATGTCGGCAGCACTGGTATGGAAGGCGGTGTAGTCAGAACAGATGCGGCGGAGACGGAGAAACTGGAGAATGGAAATAGAGTCCTTACAGGAAGCAGGGAGGGAGGAAGTGTAGTCCAGGTAGCTGTGGGAGTCAGTGGGCTTATAGTAGATATTGGTCGACAACCTAGCCCCAAAAATGGAAATAGAGAAGTCAAGGAAGGGGAGGGAAGAGTTGGAGATGGACCATGTGAAGGCGAGGGAGGAGTGGAAATTGGAAGCAAAGTTGATGGAATTTTCCAGTTCGGGGCGAGAGCAGGAAACGGCGATACAATCGCCAACGTACCGGAAAAGGAGGTGAGGGAGGGGACCCGAGTAGGACTGGAACAAAGAATGTTTCGCTATCCCACAAAAAGGCAGGCATAGCTAGGACCAGTACAGGTTCCCATAGCAACACCTTTAATTTGGAGGAAGTGAATGGAGTCAAAGGAGAAGTTGTTCCATGTGAGAACAAGTTCAGCCAGGCGGAGGAGGGTGGTGGTGGATGGGGACTGGTCGGGCCTCTGTTCGAGGAAGAAGCGGAGAGCCCTCAGGCCATCCTGGTGGGGGATGGAGGTGTAGAGGGATTGGATGTCCATGGTGAAAAGGAGATGGTTGGGGCCTGGAAACTGTTTAAAGTGGCAGAGGGCGTCGGAAGAGGCGCGGATGTAGGTGGGAGGAGACTGGACAAGGGGAGAAAAAATAGAGGACCGATAGGAAGAAATTAGGTCCATGGGGCAAGAACAGGCTGAAACGATGGGTCCACCAGGGCAGTCCTGTCTGTGAATCTTGGGAAGGAGGTAGAAGCGGGGTTGGGGGGACTATGTGGTTGAAGGGCATAGGTGAATTTATCCAGAGGAGATGAGGTCAGTGGCAGTCTTGGAAACGATGGCTTGATGTTCAGTGGTGGGGTCATGGTCCAGGGGTAGGTAGGAGGAGGTGTCGCAGAGTTGGCGTTCAGCCTCCGCAAGGTAGAGGTCGGTTCACCAAACAACAACAGCACCACCCTTGTCAGCGGGTTTAATGGCAATGTTGGGGTTAGAACTGAGAGAATGGAGTGCTGTAGTTCAGAGGGAGGTAGGGTGGAGTGGAACAATTGAGACAGCCGCTGTCACGGCGGCAGTTCTCAATGAAAAGATCTAGAGAGGGCAAGAGGCCAGAGGGAGGGGTCCAGGTGGGACGAGAACTCTGAAGGGGGGGTGGTGGGGGAAGGGTCAGCTGTGCAGGGGGAAAGACTCCTGGCCAAAGAAGTGGGCGCGGAGGCGATGGAAGGAGAGCTCAGCGTCGTGCCGAGCTCGAAATTCGTTTGGAGGTGGGAATGTAAAGTGATGAAGCTGATCGTTCGGGGTCACAAGGGGAAATAGAGTCATGGGCCCCGATTTTCTGGCAGCCGTCGGGCGGCTTTTCATGCGGCCGGGGGCCGAAAATCGCCGAAAAAGCGGGTCGCGACCCCCCCCACCCCCCGCCTGATTCCCCGCCCCGTCCGACTTTCGGACCACTGTTTCTCCGCGACCCGATTCAGTCCCGCCCGCCGCTGGCGGGACTGGCCGTCGGAACACTAATTACCACTTATTTCTATGTTTAAGCCGATTTTCAGGGGCCGTTGCGATTTTGTGGGGTTCCCCACGCTAAACACGCCTGCGGGGAACCCCGCTGATGAAACCTGGCGTGAAGCTTGCCGGCTTGCTTGCTGTCAGCTGCAGGTCAGTCGGGAAAGCTGCGATTTAAAGGGACAGCATTTGTTTGGTGAAGGACCTTGTTGCTGCAGGCTTGGGGCTACTTCTTCAAGGCTTAGGCACAGCTGTGGAAGGTTGGAGCCTCTCACACTTCTCCAATGCGATCTCCTGGGAAGCCCCTCTCGCCACCCTCACTCAGCGCTTCCTCAGCGGGGGCATCTACGAGAAGCATGGGACGCCTTTTTTTCCTTCCCTTCTTGCCATTAGAGGATCTCCAGCAGCAGAGGCTGCAGCAGCAGAACCAGGAACAGCAGGATGAGCACCAGGAGCACCAGGCTGCTGCTGACTCACCTGAAGCTGCACAGGCCAGAAGGGGCCAGCGCTTGGAAGTGGCTTGAGAGCACCTTGCTGCGCTTTAGGGGGCCATGGGGACCCGTTTCTGCACTGGCAGTCCTACTCAGAAGGACTTCCATGAAGGTCTGGTTTCTCTGTTCAATAGATGGCCAACGCTGCTCAAGAGATGTCATTCTCTTATGAGCACTCACCATGTTTTCCGTACCCTGGCGAGTTATCGCCTCCATGGAGGTTGCCAACCTTTCCATGGTGATGCGTTCATGCGCCAATGACTCCATAAAGGCTCTGCTCATGGTCGCTATGGACTCCTCCATTCGCTCCACACTCGCAGCGACCCTGGAGACAAAACCTGCCAGAGACTCCTGCATCTGTGCATGGAGATCCATCACCTCTTCTCTTGCGGATGGACCCAGAGGCAGAGGGTCGACATGCAGCGCAGCAGAGCTGAGCTGGCAGAGTCCTGCACCCTCCGACGAGGACTCTCCACTGCTGTCCCTGTCTCCAGAATCTGCTGAGGCTCACTTGTGAGCTGTGAAGCACCAGGTGACAACACTACTCTATGTCCCGAAGGTCACCCCGAGGTGTGAGTGTCTGCGCTGGTGCTGGGCGCGCTTACTTCTGCTGACGCTGCACCCTCAGAGGTTGGAGCTTCCTCTGAAGAGTCTGGCTGCACAGCCTCTTCCTCCTCCACAGTGGGGACGGGGGCTCTGGATGGTCCTGTGGGGCAGTAGAGGAAGGAGTTAGAGATGTGATGCCAAGGTTACATGCACATTCGAGTTGACATCTGCTGACACCTGCATCCATGTAGCCTTGGTCTCAGTGGGAGGCCTCTTCCTGCCTGACCTAGGGAAGAGGACCTCCCTGTGGGCTCTAACCCCATCCAATAATGCCTGCAGTGAAGCCTCGTCGAATTTGGAGGCAGCTTGGGGTCTGGCACTGGCCACAGCTGCTGCAGGCTCCTCTGCCATCCTGTATGGTTCGTTTGGAAGCCTTCAGAGGATGCAGTACTTGCTATGGACCTTGAAAGCACCATGAATGATGACATCATACTGTGGGGCTTTCTGACTAGAAATGGACAATTCGCAAGGCTGCCCACATGCTGGGAATTAATTGGCCACTTGAGGGAAAATTGCGTGGAGCTGGCTGACATTTTTTTGTGTGTCAGAACCCCACATTCGGGGGAATCCGACCATTTCCCACACAAGCCACAAAATCGGGCCCATAGAGTCATACAGCACAGAAAGAGGCCCTTCGGCCCATCGTGTCCGCGCCGGCCATCAAGCCCTGTCTATTCTAATCCCATTTTCCAGCACTTGGTCCGTAGCCTTGTATGCTATAGTGTTTCAAGTGCTCATCTAAATGCTTCTTGAATGTTGTGAGGGTTCCTGCCTCTACCACCCTTTCAGGCAGTGAGTTCCAGATTCCAACCACCCTCTGGGTGAAAAAGTTTTTCCTCCAATCCCCTCTAAACCTTGAAACTATGCCCCCTGGTTATTGACCCCTCTACTAAGGGGAAAAGTTCCTTTCTATCTACCCTATCTATGCCCCTCATAATTTTGTACACCTCAATCAGGTCCCCCCTCAGCCTTCTCTGCTCTAAGGAAAACAACCCCAGCCTGTCCAGTCTCTCTTCATCGCTGAAGCGCTCCAGCCCAGGTAACATCCTGGTGAATCTCCTCTGCACCCTCTCCAATGCAATCACATCCTTCCTATAGTGTGGTGACCAGAACTGCACACAGTATTCCAGCTGTGGCCTAACTAGCGTTTTGTACAGCTCCATCATAACCTCCCTGCTCTTATATGAAAGGTCAGAGGGGATAGTGAATACGCGGCAAAGGGTGAGATTAGAAAGAGGAATGGGGGTTAGAGGAAAGTGAAGGGGAAGAAGGATCCGGAGAGGGCGTTGAGGAGCACATGCCAACTTGCGGTTTAACTGCCTCCCTTCCCGTGACGCAGAGCCGGACTCCCGCGGCCAGGCGGACGAGCAGAGGGAGGAGGAGCAACTGCGGGATCGCGTGCTCACTGAGTTGCGGCGGACGACCTACCGCTGGAAGCCAGTCAGGTGAGCCCAGGTCCATCGGGCGTGAGGTTTAATCCCCACCGCCCTACCTCCACTTTGATCTCATTACTCCCATAGCACGCCCTCCTGAAAGGCGCTGACTTTCCACCGCGGGTATGGGTTTCAGAGCTGCCGGGCATCCGCTGAAGTCTCAATGTGATTTGTGCGCCCAGGGTCGGAGGGATATTCGACTGCAGGGGCATCACAGCTCCCCCCCCCCCCCCCCCCAACCCCATCAGAGAGAGGAGACCGTCGTCCGTCTGTCTGGGGCTGGAGTTGACCCCTGGGTCTTTCAAGGTGAAAGGTCCAGTGTCTGACCCCACTGCTCCCGTCCAATCCCTCATCAGAGATTGAGGAGACATTTATCCCGCTCTGATTGGTGCCCGACTTGACCCCAGGTCCCAGAGGGTGAAAGGTCAGTGTCTGATGGTGCCGTGCTGCGGATCTCCGGTATTTCCCGCCGAACTTACCCTTTCTAAATGTGTGTTTTTCCTGGTTTTCCTTTAGCTACAACACACAGCTGGCTCAGGTCTACGTGGCGGCTCGACTTGATGGGGGATACGCAGCCGTGACAAGGGTCCTGCACGAGGTAAGTCTATCATTAACCCCATGCTGTGCCTGTCCTGGGAGTGTTTGATGGGACAGTGTAGAGGGAGCTTTACTCTGTATCTAACCCGTGGTGTACCTGCCCTGGGAGTGTTTGATGGGACAGTGTAGAGGGAGCTTTACTCTGTATCTAACCCGTGCTGTACCTGCCCTGGCGGTGTTTGATGGGACAGTGTAGAGGGAGCTTTACTCTGTATCTAACCCGTGCTGTACCTGCCCTGGGAGTGTTTGATGGGACAGTGTAGAGGGAGCTTTACTCTGTATCTAACCCGTGCAGTACCTGCCCTGGGAGTGTTTGATGGGACAGTGTAGAGGGAGCTTTACTCTGTATCTAACCCGTGCAGTACCTGCCCTGGGAGTGTTTGATGGGACAGTGTAGAGGGAGCTTTACTCTGTATCTAACCTATGCTGGGTTCTCTGAATTAATGCCATTTCTCCTGGTCACAGATTAAGAAGCGCGTCCCTGAATTTGAGCCTCGTACACTTTTAGACTTTGGATCTGGCACTGGTACAGTCACCTGGTAAGTGTCGCTGGCCTAATTGCTCCTTGCTCCTAATCTCCCATCACCTGCCCGGGGTAATTTCCTGCTTGCTGCGTCCTCACTGTGTTTGAATTGAGTCTTCTGCCATCATCTCCTCGTACAGCGTTGTCCAATAGAAATTGCTGATTAGCCATGGGTGTGGCTATGGCCACACTGTGTAAACCACATGCACTAATTTACACACACTCACACCATACTGGTTCAATGTATTTCAAGTGTGTGTATATTCACAAACATCTACCACTATTCAGTCGCTAAGAATGAAAGAATTTGCATCTCTACAGCGCCTTTCATGTACCCTCAGGACGTCCTAAAACACTTCACAGCCAATGAAGTGCATTTGACGTGTAGTCACTGTTGTAATGTAGGAAAAGCAGCAGCCAATTTGCACACAGCATGATGTCACAAACAGCATGACCAGATCATCTGTTTTAGTGATGTTGATTGAGGGGAAAAATATTGGCCCCAGGACACCGGGGAGAACTCCCCCGCTCTTCTTTCAGTAGTGACCGTGGGATCTTTTACGCTTACCCGAGAGGGCAGACGGTTTAACGTCTCATCCGAAAGACGGCCCCTCCGACAGCTCGGCACTCCCTAGGCGCTGCCCCTCTGACTACGCGGCGCAGCCCCTCCCACTGTACGGCGCTCCCTCGGCGCTGCTCCTCCGGCTGCGCAGCGCTGCCCCTCCGACAGCTCGGCGCTCCCTCGGCACTGCCCCTCCGACTACGCGGCGCAGCCCCTCCCACTGTACGGCGTTCCCTCGGCGCCGCTCCTCCGACTGCGCAGCGCTCCCTTGGCGCTGCCGTTCCCACTGCGCGGCGCTCCCTGAAGTGTCAGCCTTGATTATGGGCTTAAGTCCTGGAGTGGGGACTCCAATCCACAACCCCAGAAGTGAGAGTGAGACCGACTGAGCCACGGCTGACACCTAAGGGATATCGAATATGAAAGTTGGGATGCAATGGCGAACCTATATAAAACCGTAGTAGGGCCACGGTTGGGACAACCTTTGTGCAGTTTTGGGCTGCTGTAGGAAGGGTGTGGAGGCAATGGAGAGGGTGCAGCCCCTCTACACTAGATGGCGCTGTAGCTCCTCTGTATCCTTCGACACACCGAGACTGATTTAACACAAGATAACAGGCTTATGGCTGTAAGATGTCCAACATTTATTGCCCATCCCTAATTGTCCTCGAGATGGTGGTGGCGAGCACATAAATCTAGGCTGGCACTGCAGTGCGGTGCTGAGAGAGTGCTGCACTGTCAGAGGTGCCGTCTTTCGGATGAGACGTTAAACCACGGCCCCGCCTGAGGTCCTCTCAGGTGGACGTAAAAGATCCCATTGCACTATTTTGAAGATGAGCAGGGGAGTTATCCCCGGTGCCCTGGCCAATAGTTATCCCTCAATCCACAACCAAACAGGTTATCTGGTCATTATCACATTGCTGTTTGTGGGAGCTTGCGGTGCGCAAATTGGCTGCCGCGTTTCCCACATTACAACAGTGACTACACTTCAAAAGCACTTCATTGGCTGTAAAACGCTTTGCGACATCTGGTGGTTGTGAAAGGCGTTATATAAATGCAAGTCTTTTCTTGAACCGCTGCAGTCCGTGTGGTGAAGGTACTCCCACAGTGCCGTTAGGGTGGGAGTTCCAGGATTTTGACCCAGCGACGATGAAGGAACGGCCGATATACTTCCAAGTCAGGATGGTGGGGAACTTGGGAGGTGGTGGTGTTCCCATGCGCCTGCTGCCCCTGTCCTAATAGGTGGTAGAGGTCGTGGGAGGTGCTGTTGAAGAAGCCTTGGTGAGTTGCTGTCGAAGAAGCCTTGGTGAGTTGCTGCAGTGCATCTTGTAGATGGTACACACTGCAGCCACGGTACGCCGGTGGTGGAGGGAGTGAATGTTTAAGGTGGTGGTTGGGGTGCCAATCAAGTGGTCTGCTTTGTCCTGGATGGTGTCGAGCTTCTTGAGTGTTGTTGGAGCTGCACTCATCCAGGCAAGTGGAAAGTATTCAATCACACTCCTGACTTGTGCCTTGTAGATGGTGGAAAGGCTTTGGGGAGTCCAGCCACTGACCTGCTCTTGTAGCCACAATATTTATGTGGCTGGTCCAGTTAAGTTTCTGGTCAATGGTGACCGCCAGGATGTTGATGGTGGGGGATTCGGCGATGGTAATGCCGTTGAAGGTCGTGGTGGTTATATTAAAGGGTATGGAGATTGGACGTTGTGAAAGAGGTCGACCTATGGTGAGTGTGTGATGTCACCATGGTTGTGTCTCTCGACAGGGCGAGTCGTAGGGCCTGGGGCGAGACGCTGCGGGAGTACCTGTGCGTGGACAACTCCGCCGCCATGCACCAGGCCGCAGAGTTCCTGCTGAGAGGTGAGGCCGTTACGTTACCTTTTCTGAACCGTGGGCTATGGTTACTTGTTTCTCTTTCTGTTTGATCGACACCGAGGAACTTTCCCTCTCGTTCTCTCCTTCCTACACTCTGTCCCTCCTCCCCACATCCTCACTGGGCTGCAATCGGCACTCCTTGCACCGACTCCCACTCTATTCTATCCGAGGTCCCTCAGCACTGTGGGACTCCTCCCCTCCCTCAGTCTCCCCTCCCTCAGCACTGTGGGATCCTCCCGTCCCTCAGTCTCCACTCCCTCAGCACTGTGGGACTCCTCCCCTCCCTCAGCACTGTGGGATCCTCCCCTCTCTGTCTCCCCTCCCTCCACACTGTGGGACTCCTCCCCTCCCTCAGTCTCCCCTCCCTCAGCACTGTGGGACTCCTCCCCTCCCTCAGCGCTGTGGGATCCTCCCCTCCCTCAGTCTCCCCTCCCTCCGCATTGTGGGACTCCTCCCCTCCCTCAGCACTGTGGGACTCCTCCCTCCCTCAGTCTCCCTTCCTTCAGCACTGTGGGACCCTCGTGCCTGTTACATGGGAACAGGAGAAACTTAGAAACATAGAAGATAGGTGCAGGAGTAGGCCATTCGGCCCCTCGAGCCTGCTCCGCCATTTAATGAGATCATGGTTGATCAGCCAAATTCAGTACCCTGTCCCTGCTTTCTCCCCATATCCCTTGATCCCTTTAGCCTTAAGAAATATATCTAACTCCTTCTTGAATATACTCAACTGCCTTCTGTGGTAGAGAATTCCACAGGTTCACCACTCTCTGGGTGAAGAAATTCCTCCTCATCTCTGTCCTAAATGGCTTACCTCTTATCTTTAGACTGTGACCCCTGGTTCTGCACTCGCCCGCCATCGGGAACATCCTTCCTGCATCTAGTCTGTCTAGTCCTGTTAGAATTTGATAAGTTTCAATGAGATCCCCCCTCATTCTTCTAAACTCCAGCGAATATAAGCCCAATCGACCCAATCTCTCCTCATACGTCATTCCTGCCATCCCAGGTATCAGTCTGGTGAATCTTCGCTGTACTCCCTCCATGGCAAGAACATCATTCCTCAGATAAAGCGACCAAAACTGCACACAGTACTCAAGGTGTGGTCTCACCAAGGCCCTGTACAACTACAGCAAGACATCCTTGCTCCTGTACGCGAATCCTCTTGCTATGAAGGCCAACATACCATTTGCCTTCTTAACTGCCTGCTGCACTTGCATGCTTCCCTTCAGCGACTGGTGCACAAGGACACCCAGGTCTCGTTGCACTTCCCCTTCTCCCAATCTATTGCAGTTCAGATAATCGCCTTCCTGTTTTTGCCACCAAAGTGGATAACCTCGCATTGATCCACATTATACTACATCTGCCCAATCACCCAACCTGTCCAAATCATACTGGAGTTTCTCGGCATCCTCCTCACAACACACACGCCCACCCAGCTTTGTGTCGTCTGCAAACTTGGAGATATTGCATCTAGTTCCCTCGTCTAGATCATTAATATATATTGTGAATAGCTGGGGTCCTAGCACCGATCCCTGTGGTACCCCACTAGCCACTTCCTGCCACTTGGAAAAAGACCCGTTTTTTCCAACTCTTTGCTTCCTGTCTGCCAACCAGTTCTCTATCCAAGTCAATACCTTGCCCCCAATCCCATGTGCTTTAACTTTACACTCTAATCCCTTATGCGGGACTTTATCGAACGCCTTCTGAAAGTCCAAATACACCACATCCACTGGTTCTCCCATATCTATTCTACCAGTTACATCCTCAAAAAATTCCAGTAGATTAGTCAAGCACGATTTACCTTTTGTAAATCCATGTTGACTTTGTCTGATCCTGTCACTGTTTGCCAAGTGCTCTGCTATTACATCTTTTATAATGGGCTCTAGCATTTTCCCCACTACCGATGTCAGGCTTACCAGTCTATAATTCCCTGTTTTCTCTCTACCACCTTTTCTAAATAGTGGGGTTACATTAGCTATGCTCCAATCCATGGGTACTGTTCCAGAGTCTATCGAATGTTGGAAGATGACCAGCAATGCATCTACTATTTCTAGGGCCACTTCCTTAAGTACCCTAGGATGTAGATTATCAGGCCCTGGGGATTTATCAGCCTTCAATCCCATCAACTTCCCTAACACCATTTCCGTACAAATACTGATTTCATTCAGTTCCTCCCTCTCATTAGACCCTATGTTCCCTGACATCTCTGGGAGGTTATTTGTGTCCTCCTTTGTGAAGACAGAACCAAAATATGTATTTAATTGGTCGGCCATTTCTTTGTTCCCCATTATAAATTCCCCTGATTCTGACTGCAAGGGACCTACGCTAGATTTCACCAATCTTTTTCTCTTCACATATCTATAGAAGCTTCACAGAAAATCACAGAAACCCCACAGTGCAGATAGAGGCCATTTCGGCCCATCGAGCCTGCACCGACACATATCCCACCCGATCCCCGTAACCCCTACACCAACACATATCCCACCCTATCCCCGTAACCCCACGTATTTAATCCCCCTAACACTAAGGGTCAATTTATCATAGCCAATCAACCTAACCCGCACATCTTTGGACTGTGGGAGGAAACCGGAGCACCCGGAGGAAACCCACGCAAACACGGGGAGAATGTGCAAACTCCACACAGTCGCCCGAGGCCGGATTTGAACCCGGGTCCCTAGCGCTGTGAGGCAACAGTGCTAACCACTATGCCACCGTGCTTTTACAGTCAGTTTTTATGTTCCCTGAAAGCTTACTCTCATACTCTATTTTCCCCCTCTTAATTAATCCCTTTGTCCTCCTTTGCTGAATCCTAAACTGCTCCCAATCCTCAGGTTTGCTGCTTTTTCTGGCTAATTTATGTCCTCTCCTTGGATCTTATGCTATCCCTAATTTCCCTTGTTAGCCACAGTTGAGTCACCTTTGTTTTATTTTTATGCCAAACAGGGATGAACAAATTCTGTAGTTCATCCATGCGATCTTTAAATGTTTGCCATTGCCTATCCACCATCAACCCTTTAAGTAACGTTCTCCAATCCATCCTAGCCAACTCGTGCCTCATACCATCGTAGTTTCCTTTATTTAAATTCAGGACCCTAGTTTCTGAGTCAACTACTTCACTCTCCATCTTAATGAAGAATTCGATCATATTATGATCGCTCCGACCCAAGGGGCCTCGCACAAGATTGCTAATTAATCCTTTCTCATTGAATAATACCCAGTCTAAGTTGGCCTGATCTCCAGTTGGTTCCTCAACATATTGGTCCAGGAAACCATCCCGTATACACTCCAGGAATTCCTCCTCCACAATATTGTTACTAATTTGGTTAGCCCAATCTATATGTAGATTAAAGTCACCCATGATAACTGCTGTGCCCTTGTTGCACGCGTCTCTAATTTCCCGTTTAATGCCATCCCCAACCTCAGCATTACTGTTTGGGGGTCTGTATACAACTCCCACTAACGTTTTCTGCCCCTTGGTATTTCTCAGCTCTACCCATACAGATTCCACATCATCAGAGCTAATATCCTTCCTTACTATTGTGTTAATCTCCTCTTTAACTAGCAATGCTACCCCACCTCCTTTTCCTTTTTGCCTGTCTTTCCTGAATATTGAATACCCCTGGATGTTGAATTCCCAGCCTTGGTCACCCTGGAGCCATGTCTCCGTAATCCCAATTATATCATATCCGTTTACATCCAATTACGCAGCAAATTCATCCGCCTTATTACGAATGCTCCTCTCATTAAGACCAAAGCCTTCAGGCTTTTTTTTTTAACACTCTTAGACCTTTTAGAATTATTATTTACTGTGGCCATGTTTGATTTAAACCCTTGATTTCTCTGCCTGCCACTTTTGCTTTTCTCCTTCCTGTCTTTTGCTTCTATCCTTGCTTCCCTTTCCTTTGTCTCCCTGCAAAGGTTCCCAACCTCCTGCCATTTTAGTTTAAACCCTCCCCAACAGCATTAGCAAACACTCCCCCTAGGACATTGGTCCCGGTCCTGCCCAGGTGCAAACTGTCCGGTTTGTACTGGTCCCACCTCCCCCAGAACCGGTTCCAATGTCCCAGGAATTTGAATCCCTCCCCCTTGCACCATTCGTCTAGCCACGTATTCATCTGAAATATCCTTCTATTTCTACTGACTAGCACGTGGCACTGGTAGCAATCCTGAGATTACTACCTTTGAGGTCCTATTTTTTAATTTACCTCCTAACTCCCTATATTCAGCTTTTAGGACCTCATCCTGGTTTTTCCCTATGTCGATGGTACCTATATGCACCATGACAACTGGCTGTTCACCCTCCCCCTCCAGGAGGCCATTCAGCCCCTTGTGCCTGTTACACTGTAACAGGAGGAGGCCATTCAGCCCCTCAAGCCTGTTCCGCCAATCAGTCAGATCATGGCTGATCTGTGCCTTAACCCCACCTACCTGCCTTGGTTCCATATCCCAGAACCTTTCAAACCGACTGACTGTCTTCTCTTTCCATGTTTCCAACCGTCAGGAGGGAGCGATGCGGACACAGAGCAAGTCATCGGGGTATATTTCCGACACTTCCTTCCTGTCTCGCCAAAGGTTTGTTCCCGCTGTTCAATGTACGTGTGCGAGGGGAGCAGGGTGAGCTGCCAGGTTTAAAAATGCACATCCCAATTTCTGTTGGTCTCTGGAGACGGGAGCCCCTCAGTCCCTGTGTGTCAGTCAGTGTCTGTCGGGGGGTCTCTGGAGATGGGAGCCCCTCAGTCCCTGTGTGTCTGTCGGGGGAGGGGGGGGTTGGTCTCTGGCGACGGAAGCCCCTCAGTCCCTGTGTGTCAGTCAGTGACTGTCGGGGGCCTCTGGAGACGGGAGCCCCTCGGTCCCTGTGTGTCTGTCGGGGGGGGTCTCTGGAGACGGGAGCCCCTTGGTCCCTGTGTGTCTGTTGGGGGAGGGGGGGGTTGGTCTCTGGCGACAGGAGCCCCTCAGTCCCTGTGTGTCAGTCAGTGACTGTCGGGGGGTCTCTGGAGACGGGAGCCCCTCGGTCCCCGTGTGTCTGTCGGGCGGGGGGGGGTCTCTGGAGACTGGCGCCCCCTCGGTCCCTGTGTTTCAGTGAGTGACTGCAGTGGGGGGAAGAGTTAAAATGACATCTGAATGGTGTAAGAAAGACAGGTGCTAACATAAAGATGCAGTCAAGATAGCTGACCTTTTGAAGAGAAAAAAAGCAATTAAATGGAGACAGGATGTTCAGCATTTCAACTGCCTTTAACAGCTTTATTACCCAGGTCACATTCCAAGGTATCTTTTAATCAGCGTTCAGCAGTTTGTGATTGATTGAGGAGGCAGCTTACACATGTTTATATTAAGATTTGTAACCAATCCGTGAAGGTGCATGCGAGCCAAGATCCAATCAGGTGGCAGGAATGAATTGTGCATGAGGTGGCCATGTGTATTCTAATGTATAAAAAAGTAGTGTTTGCTGTAACAATTTGGAGAAGTCTGGCTAAAGACAGAGCAGACTGTCTCCCCACCGGTGTAATAAAGACAACTTGACTATCGATCTAAAACCTTGTGTCGAGTGTTGGTTTAAAATACTCCACAACAGTGACTGTCGGGGGGGTTCTTTGGAGACAGGAGCCCCTCAGTCCCTGTGGGCAAGTAAGTGACTGTGGGGAGAGAGCAGGTGTCCAGCTGTGTATCGGAGATCAAAATGGGCCTCCTGCCCTGAGGGTGTCTTCTTTGGGCCCACTTGAGGTATTCTAGAATCCGCCATGACTCAGTCGGTCTCGCCTCTCAGTCAGACGGTTGTGGGAGACCTGAGCCCCATAATCCAGGGCCAACACTCCCGGTGCCCGTAACGAGGGAAGTGCTGCACTGTCGGAAGTGCCGCCTTTCAGATGAGACGTTAAACCGAGGGCTCCGGCTACTCTCTCAGGTGGATGTTAACGATCCCACGGCCACTATTGGAAGTAGAGCAGTGAGGGAATCCTGGGCCCAATATTTATCCCTCAACCAACATCACTAATAAAAAAAAAACAGATGATCTGGTCGTTTATCATTCGATGTGCAGCAGGGAGAGGTGAAGTTACAACCCAACCACCTTGCCCGCCTGCTAACAGAGATTGGGTTTAGAAGAAATAGCACCTTTTACCACCTCAGGACGTCCCAAAGCGCTTTACAGCCAATTAAGTACTTTTTTTTTTTCTTGAAGTGTAGTCACTGTTGTAATGCGGGAAACCCAGCAGCCAATTTGTGCACAGCAAGCTCCCACAAACAGCAATGTGATCATGACCAGATAATCTGTTTTTTATTGATGTTGATTGAGGGATAAATATTGGCCCCAGGACACCGGGGATAACTCCCCTGCTCTTCTTCGAAATAGTGCCTTGGGATCTTTTGTGTCTACCTGCGAGAGCAGACGGGGCCTCGGTTTAACATCTCATCCGAAAGACAGCCCCTCTGGCAGTGCAGCACTCCCTCAGTGCTGCTCTGGAGTGTCAGCCTGGATTTTTGTGCTCAAGTCTCTGGAGTGGGACTTGAACCCACAACCTTGTGACTCCGGGGCGAGGCTGCGACCCACTGAGCAGGGTTGGCCCAGAATTTGCTGGTAAAATGACAACAAGTTCACGGCACTGACTGTGTTATTAGTGCCGTGGGGGGTGGTGGGGGGGAACCAGCAATTTGTGGCGAGGAAGAGATACACAGCGGGAGTTGCGAATCGCCACGGATTTGTGCCGCTCTGCCTTTGGCCTCACGAAAACAGGAGCTCCGTCCCCGACCTCCCCATGAGTGTCAAGAAATTGCTGTCTTTGCACCCTAAGTACAAATTAAACTCTCCGTAGCCAGTTAGGGCTGCTATATAACATTATAAGGACCCTGCTAACGGGGTAATTAATTGTCCTCGCATGGACGCACAGAAAGGGAACAATTTGTGAATAGTTTTTAGGCTTCCACCTCAGGATGACGATTAATTCCCGGTGCGTCTTGTGCTCCCTCTCTTCCCCCACCCCCCCAGGTGAAGTTTGATCTTGTGGTGTCAGCGTACTCCCTTTCCGAGCTGCCCGCCCTGGCGGAACGCCTGCGCGTGGTCGAGACCCTGTGGAGGAAAACCGAATGCTTCCTGGTGAGCGCACGACCTGCCTGATCGATTTGAGGGCGGGGGTTTTGTACAAGCTTGACGTCTTCAGGTGGGCGGGGCATATTGAAAGTTAATGTAAAAAAACAGAAAATGCTGGAAATACTCAGCAGGTCAGGCGGTGCCCGTGGGGAGAGAAACGAGGGTTAACGTTTTGGGTCGATGCCGGTACGGACGAAGGGTCATCGACCTGAAACGTTGGGGGTGATTTTTGCCAATGGGGAGCTTTTGGAGGCGGGACTCCCACTTGTCGGGTTTTATACCCGCCTCCGTCAACTTCCGGCCAACCCACACTATTGTCCCTTGATTGACCTTGTTAAGCCCGCCCAGCGGGTTTAGTAGGCCAATTAAGGGAAAGCCGGTTACTGATGACGTCAGCGAGTGACGTTTCATCTGACGAGCTGTTGACAGATGAATTGTCATCATTTGACAGCTCTGTGAAGCTGTCAAACACTGACTATCTGGCTTCTAAGTTGAGTCTTTACTCAAGACTCAATTAGCAAGCCTTCCTGAGCAGAAAGCAGAAGGCTGATGCATTTGAGAATGCAGCGGCCATTCTGCTTTCTCTGCCGGTGAGATGAGGGACTCCCGAGACCTGAAGGGATGAAGCCTGGAGGAAGAAGCAAAGGTAAGTAAAGCTTTTAAAACACTCAACACTCGCCTCACACACACAACCTCTGCACACATGCACCCATCACTCACTTGCACACCACACATCTCAGCCCCGCAGACCCACGGCTTGCCTCGCTGACCCTGGCGAGGTTCGGAGCCGTCGGGAAGCCCACACTTTAGGTGGCAAAATAGGGATTATCCAAAAAACTGCCTGTTTAACTACTTGTTAACAGGCAGTTGATTGACAATCCCCTTCCTGCCTCGGGGAGATGGGACCCGGCGCTGGTCGGCTACCCGCCTCCTGGGAAGATGGCACGGTGTCGGGTTGGGGGCAGGATGGGTAGCCGCCCCCAGATTATGCCATTTTCCCAGCAGTCCCGCCTCCCCAGGGCTGGCAAAATCGCGTCCGATAACTCTGTCTCTCTCTCTCTCTCTCTCTCTCTCTCTCTCTCTCTCTCTCACTCCGGATGCTGCCTGACCTGCTGAGTGATTCCGGCATTCTCTGTTTTTATTTCAGATCTCCAGCATCCGCGGTATTTTGCTTTTGTTTAATGTTTAAGTTCCTGTTTCCCATTAATGTGTGGGTATAGAAACATAGAAGATAGGAGCAGAAGTAGGCCATTCGGCCCCTCAAGCCTGTTCCGCCATTTAATGAGATCATGGCTGATCATCCAAATTGAGTACCCTGTCCCTGCCTTCTCCCCATATCCCTTGATCCCTTTAGCCTTAAATATATCCAACTCCTTCTTGAATATATTTAATGAATTGGCTTCAACTGCCTTCTGTGGTAGAGAATTCCACAGGTTCACCACTCTCTGGGTGAAGAAATTCCTCCTCATCTCTGTCCTAAATGGCTTACCCCTTATCCTTAAACTGTGACCCCTGGTTCTGGACTCCCCGACCATCGGGAACATCCTTCCTGCATCTAGTCTGTCCAGTCCTGTCAGAATTTTATAAGTTTCAATGAGATCCCCTCTCATTCTTCTAAACTCCAGCGAGTACAAGCCCAATCGACCCAACCTCTCCTCATACGTCATTCCTGCCATCCCAGGTATCAGTCTGGTGAATCTTTGCTGCACTCCCTCCATGGCAAGAACATCCTTCCTCAGATAAAGTGACCAAAACTGCACACAATACTCGATGTGGTCTCACCAAGGTCCTGTACAACTGCAGCAAGACATCCTTGTTCCTGTACTCAAATCCTCTTGCTGTGAAGGCCAACATACCATTTGCCTTCCCCCGGTCCCCCTCTGAGTATCTCCTCGAACGATACAGCAGGGAAAGATGCCATTCGGCCCCTCGAGCCTGTGCCGGCTCTTTGAAAGAGCAGTCCAATTAGTCCCACTCTTCCCTCTTGCTCTTTCCCCGTAACCCTGCACATTTTTCCCCTTCAAGTATTTATCCGATTCCCCTTTTTCAAAGTTACCATTGAATGAGCTTCCACCGCCCTTTCAAGCAGCGCATTGCAGATCACAGCAACTCGCTGTGTTTAAAAAGAAAAGTTTCCTCCTATCTCTCTCTCCTCTGCCCCCACCCCCGCCACTCTGGTTCTTTTGTCATTTTGTCTTAAATCTGCGTTAAAAAATAAACCTCCTCCGGTCCCCCTCTGAGTATTAGGCTTTCAAGGTTGTCAGTCGAAGTTTCATTGGCTGGTGAAGGGACTGCCCTTTCTGCATAGGTTGGCAACCATTGCCTTGGCTTGGTGGGCCAGGGGACTGTGAGGAGGGGGCTTTACACCTCTGCTGCTCTGTGGTGGCTCCGTTCGGTGCGATACTGAGCCCCACACGGAGCAGAATTGGCCCAGGTACCATCCCCCCTCCTCCAGGTCTGTGCCGAGTTATCTTATCTCAGCCAGGGGCAGACGGTAGGTTTGGTGGGGTGGGGGCGTGCTACAATTGGTACTTCCAACCCTCCGTAAACTTGAGCTCATCCAAAACTCTGCTGCCCGATTCCTAACTCGCACCAAGTCTCGTTCGCCCATCTCCGCCCAGTGCTCGCCGATCTACATTGGTTCCCGGTCCAGCAACACCTCGCTTTTAAAATCCTCATCCTTGTTTTCAAATCCCTCCGTGGCCTCGCCCCCTCCCTATCTCTGTAATCTCCTCCAGCACCACAATCCTCCGAGATCTCTGCGCTCCTCCAACTCTGGCCTCTTGCGCATCCCCGATTTTAATCGCTCCACCATTGACGGCCGTGACTTCAGCTGCCCAAGGCCCTTAGCTCTGGAATTCCCTCCTTAAACTTCTCCGTCTCTCTACCCCGCTCTCTCTCTTCCTTTTAAGATGCTCCTTAAAACCTATATCTTTGACCGAGCTTTTGGTCATCTGTCCGAATAGCTCCTTCTGTGGCTCGGTGTCAAATTTTGTTTGATAATCGCTCCTGTGAAGCGGCCTTGGGATGTTTCACTACATTAAAGGCGCTGTATAAAGGCAAGTTGTTGTTGAGCCCCACACAGAGCAGGAAGGGCCCAGGTTCCATCCCACCCGAATCTGAACCCACCCAACAAATCTCTTCCACATCACCCAGCATTTCCCCCATTCAAGTTATAATTATTACTTTAATTTTTATTTTTAAACGAATATACCACCTCCCGTTGACTAACGTTGAATTCCATCTGCCGTTTTTTTTTTTTTTTTACCCAGTCCAGCATCTGCTCCGGATCCCCTTACAGCTTTTTTAGGTCCTCAGAATTACTTGCTTCGCCTCCTATTTTAATACCGTCACCCTTTCTCCCTCTGGCCCTGTATCCACATCTTACAGGGCGCTGGTGAGGCCACACCTGGAGTACTGCGTACAGTTTTGGTCTCCTTATTTAAGGAAGGATATACTTGCATTGGAGGCAGTTCAGAGAAGGTTCACGAGGTTGATTCCTGAGGTGAAAGGGTTGTCTTATGAGGAAAGGTTGAGCAGGCTGGGCCTTTACTCATTGGAGTTTAGAAGAATGAGAGGTGATCTTATTGAAACATATAAGATTCTGAGGGGGATTGACAGGGTGGATGCTGAGAGGATGTTTCCCCTCGTGGGGGAATCTAGAACTAGGGGGCATAATTTCAGAATAAGGGGGCACCCATTTAAATCGGAAATGATGAGGAATTTCTTCTCTGAGGGACGTGAATCTTTGGAATTCTCTTCCCCCGAGAGCTGTGGAGGCCGGGTCATTGAATATATTTAAGGTGGAGATAGACAGATTTTTGAACAATAAGGGAGTCGAAGGTTACAGGGAGCGGGGCAGGGGAGTGGAGTTGAGGCCAAGATCAGATCAGCCATGATCTTATTGAATGGCGGAGCAGGCTCGAGGGGCCGATGACCTACTCCTGCTCCTAATTCTTATGTTCACATAACTTACTTCTCTAATCCTTTCCTTTTTTAGTCACTGATTTCCTCTGCCATTTCCTTCCTGTGGTGAGGGAGTCCACTATCTCTCCCTCCACCCCCCCCCACCACCCACCTTAACTCAAACGCCCCTTGTTATGGAATCCCTTGCCCGAGGGGAAAAGCTTTCAAATATAAAATGAAGTAATCTCAAATTTACCAAAAGCCAGCACAGGGTTGTGGAAATCTGGAACTCTTTCTCCACCACACCCCCCACCCCCACCAAAAAAAAGCTGTGTTGAAAGTTTCAAATCTGAGATCGTTAGATTTTTGTTAGGCAAGAATGGAGTTGAGATACAGATTGGCCTTGCTCTAACTGAGTGTTGGAACGGGCTCGAGGGGCTGAACCTGTTCCGAAAATAAAAGCAGTACTTTGAGGGTGGCAATGTGTTTTGCTAATTGTTTGAAACACTCTCTCCCTTGCCTGCCTCCCTCCCTCACCCCCTACCTTCCCTCCCTCTCTGTAGGTGCTGATTGAGAACGGAACAAAGGAAGGTCACCAGATGCTGATGGAAGCTCGCGACGCTGTCCTGAAGGTAAGGATTCTTGAATTTAGCCTTCGATTTCTGTCCCACTCTCTGCCTTCTCTGGTTCCTGCTTAGTTCACTTATCTCAGCCACAGGCCAGCCCCAAGGTTAGGAGAGGGGAAGTCGGCAGCGGGTTCTGATCCCACACACTCTCCAGTGAGTCTGCAGCGGGCATTACCCGTCGATCGGGTCCCTCCTTAACCCCCCTCTATCCCATTTACATAGAAACGTAGAAGATAGGAGCAGGAGTAGGCCATTCGGCCCCTCGAGCCTGCTCCGCCATTCAATGCGATCATGGCTGATCATCCAAATTCAGTACCTGGTGTGGTAAACCACTGTTATAGTTATCACTGTATATTGTTCTCACTGTTCTCACTGTCACATCACTACACGAGGTCGCCTCTTGTCGCACTGTTATACCTGGGCTGACCACCTCCGACTCCGCCCATTACCTGCCCAGGTATAAAGGTAGCTGACTGGCTAGTATTCCTCCCTGTTGGATCGGATCACCCACGAGGGTGGGCTCTGTTATTTAGCCAATAAAAACCTTCAGTTACGTTCTTAACTCGTCGCCTTTTATTGGACTAATTGATAGGCATATCAATTTTATTGGCTAAATTTTAAAGATGTCTGATAATGAACAGCAACAGCAAGGAGCTCACCCAGCAGCACAGCAACAGCAGCCTCCAGACAACGGGCCACACCAGCCGGCTTGGCTGCAAGCCTTGAAACCACCATACCTGGATCTAAACCCACAGGCACCAAACTCAGCCAACGACTTCAAACACTGGCTGGACTGCTTCGAATCGTACCTGGAGGAAGCCGTCGTCCCTCAGAGATCCAAACTAAGAGTCCTGAAAGCCCAAGCGAGCCCGAGAGTATATACACTCATCCAGGACATGACTACGTACGACGACGCCATCAACCTACTGAAACAGCAGTACCGGAGCCCGGTAAACTACATGTACACTAGGCATCTCTTAAGATCTCGCCAGCAACAGCCAGGAGAATCGATAGCTGAATTTTCACGAGCGCTGAGACAACTCGGCAGGAACTGTGACTTTAAAGCGGTGACGGCTACTGCGAACATGGAAGACAATGTCCGCGACGCCTTGGTGAGAGGCCTACGTTCCGACTACACACGGCAAAGACTGCTTGAAGCTAAGGACATAGACCTGGACAAGGCCGAAGCCCTCGCCCTCACCCTAGAGGCCACCCAGCAAGACCAGGAAGCGTTTGCCAGGTACTATTCGCGACCCTGGGACTCGGGCCCGACCCCCACCCCACCACCCTTCACAGCGCTGCCCCCGGGACCTACCTCAGCGTCAGCATCACGGATCCGACCGGGCCCGCTAGACCCGGTACCGGCCCCGACATCAGGCAACCCCGATCGGGCCGCTGGCTGCTTCTTTTGCGGCCAGGAGAAACATCCGAGGTCGCGCTGCCCAGCCAAAAACTCGACCTGCAAAACCTGCCTCAAGAAAGGCCACTTCTCCAAGGCCTGCAGAAGCAAATCCTCAGAAGCCAGCAGTGCCTCATGCGAACCCTGGGGGCGGCCATCTTTGTGCGGGGCAGCCGAAGCCTGCAGAGCCTCATGGGAAAACCAGGGGCGGCCATCTTTGTGCGGGGCAGCCGAAGCCTGCAGAGCCTCATGGGAAAACCAGGGGCGGCCATCTTTGTGCGGGGCAGCCGAAGCCTGCAGAGCCTCATGGGAACAGCAGGGGCGGCCATCTTTGTGCGGGGCAAACGATTTAAACAGAGCCTCATGTGAACTACGGGGGCCGCCATCTTCGCCGCCATCTTGTCATGACAACGACGCGCTCATCTACACCCTAGCTTCCGTGACCCTGGATCAAGCCCGCCCGCACCACCTGGCCAGCTCAATGATGGACATCAAAGTCAACGGCCACGCCACGACCTGCCTGTTCGACAGCGGAAGCACGGAGAGCTTCATCCACCCAGACACGGTGAGCCACTACTCCCTCCCCGTCCTGCCAACGCGCAGCCGCATCTCGATGGCATCGAGGTCGCACGCCACAGACATCAGCGGCTACTGTGTCGTGACATTGTCGGTTAAAGGGACAGAGTATAAAAATTTTAAACTCCTCGTACTCCCCCAGCTGTGCGCTGCCGTCATACTAGGGCTGGACTTCCAATCCCACCTCCAAAGTGTAACCCTAGCATACGGTGGACCCCTCCCCCCACTCACAGTCGACAACCAGCGAAAGTTAAACCGCCCACCGCGTAACACCTGCAGCCTATCCACCCTCAAGGTACCGCCACCTTCCCTGTTCGCTAACCTCACCCCCGACTGCAAACCTGTCGCTACTAAGAGCAGGCGGTACAGCGCTGGGGACAGAGCCTTCATTAGCTCTGAGGTGCAGCGACTCCTGAAAGAGGGCATTATTGAGGGGAGCAGCAGCCCCTGGCGTGCCCAGGTGGTGGTAGTCAAGACCGGCGACAAAAATCGCCTGGTTATCGACTACAGCCAGACCATAAACAGATACACCCAGCTGGACGCATACCCCCTCCCCCGCATATCGGACATGGTCAATGAGATTGCACAATACCGCGTATTCTCGACCATCGACCTCAAGTCGGCCTACCACCAACTCCCCATCAGCCCGGAGGACAGCCAGTACACCGCCTTCGAGGCGAATGGCCGCCTCTACCAATTCCTTAGGGTCCCCTTTGGTGTCACCAACGGGGTCTCGGTTTTCCAACGGGAGATGGACCGGATGGTTGACCAGAACGGACTACAGGCCACTTTCCCCTATCTCGATAACGTCACCATCTGCGGCCGCAACCGGCAGGACCATGACGTGAATCTGGAGAAATTCCTCCGTACGGCCCAACGGCTGAACCTCACCTACAATAAGGAGAAATGCGTGTTTAACACAGCGCGCCTTGCCATCCTTGGCTGTGTAGTAGAGAACGGAGTCATCGGCCCCGACCCCGAAAGAATGCGCCCTCTCATGGAGCTACCCCTCCCCCACTGTCCAAAAGCACTTAGGAGAACCCTGGGGCTTTTCGCCTACTATGCCCAATGGGTACCCAATTATGCGGACAAAGCCAGACCCCTCCTGAAAACCACATCCTTCCCCCTCACGGAAGAGGCGTGCGCGGCCTTCTCCCTCATTAAGGGAGACATAGCCAAGGCCACAATGCACGCAGTGGATGAGTCAATCCCCTTCCAAGTGGAGAGCGATGCATCCGACTTCGCCCTAGCCGCTACCCTTAACCAGGAGGGTAGGCCGGTAGCCTTCTTCTCAAGGACCCTACAGGGCCCCGAGACCCGACACTCGTCGGTCGAGAAGGAAGCCCAGGCAATTGTGGAGGCAGTACGGCGCTGGAGGCACTACTTGGCAGGCAAACGATTTACCCTCCTCACCGACCAACGCTCGGTTGCCTTCATGTTTAATAACAAGCTGAGGGGCAAGATCAAGAACGACAAAATCTTGAGGTGGAGAATCGAGCTTTCCACCTATGATTATGAGATCTTGTACCGGCCCGGTAAACTGAACGACCCCCCTGATGCTCTTTCACGCATTACATGCGCCAGCGCGCAAAGTGATAGACTTCAGACCCTCCACAATGACCTCTGCCACCCCGGAGTCACCAGACTCTACCATTTCATTAAGGCCCGCAACCTGCCATACTCCATCGAGGAGGTCAGGACCATGACCAGGAACTGCCAGATCTGTGCTGAGTGCAAACCGCACTTCTATAAGCCGGACAGAGCAAGCCTGATCAAGGCCACCCGCCCCTTCGAGCGTCTGAGCATCGACTTCAAGGGGCCCCTACCGTCATCCGACCGTAATGTGTACTTCCTCAACATCGTTGATGAGTACTCCCGTTTCCCCTTTGCCTTCCCCTGCCCAGACATGACCAGTAACACGGTCATTAAATGCCTGAACAAACTCTTCGCCTTGTTCGGGTTCCCGAACTATATACATAGTGACCGGGGCGCCTCCTTCATGAGCGAGGAACTCCGTCAGTTCCTATTGGAGAGGGGTATTGCAGCAAGCAGGACCACCAGCTACAACCCCCGAGGGAACGGCCAGGTGGAAAGAGAGAACGCGACGGTATGGAAGGCCACCCTCTTAGCCTTAAAGTCTAAGGGCCTCCCAACCTCCCGCTGGCAAGAGGTCCTCCCGATTGCGCTGCACTCCATCCGGTCGCTACTTTGCACTGCCATTAACACCACCCCCCATGCTCGAATGTTTGTCTTCCCCAGGAAGTCGACTACGGGAACCACCCTACCAACCTGGCTGACCTCTCCGGGACCCGTCTTGCTGCGAAAGCACGTGAGGGCCCATAAAACGGACCCCCTGGTCGAGAAGGTGAACCTCCTGCACGCCAACCCCCAGTACGCCTATGTGGCTTACCCAGACGGACGGGAGGACACTGTCTCCTTACGAGACCTCGCACCCTCACCCCCCCCCTCCCAACCCCCCGAGTCCAGCCGAGGTAGACGGCATGCCGGAACCCCACGAGCCTTTGCCGACTACGCAGACACCAGCTTTAACACCGGATAATGTAACACCGCCGCTGCGACGATCGGAGAGGCTAACGAAGCCTCCGGACAGACTGACATACCAGAGCTGGTAATACACTTCACCCCGCCGGACTCTAATCTAAACAAGGGGTGAATGTGGTAAACCACTGTTATAGTTATCACTGTATATTGTTCTCACTGTTCTCACTGTCACATCACTACACGAGGTCGCCTCTTGTCGCACTGTTATACCTGGGCTGACCACCTCCGACTCCGCCCATTACCTGCCCAGGTATAAAGGTAGCTGACTGGCTAGTATTCCTCCCTGTTGGATCGGATCACCCACGAGGGTGGGCTCTGTTATTTAGCCAATAAAAACCTTCAGTTACGTTCTTAACTCGTCGCCTTTTATTGGACTAATTGATAGGCATATCACCTGGTCCCTGCCTTCTCCCCATACCCCTTGATCCCTTTAGCCTTGAGAAATACATCCAAATAGCTTCTTGAATATATTTAATGAATTGGCCTCTACTGCCTTCTGTGGTAGAGAATTCCACAGGTTCACCACTCTCTGGGTGAAGAAATTCCTCCTCATTTCTGTCCTAAATGGCTTACCCCTTATCCTTAGACTGCGACCCCTGGTTCTGGACTCCCCGACCATCGGGAGCATTCTTCCTGCATCTAGTCTGTCCAGTCCTGTCAGAATTTTATAAGTTTCTATGAGATCCCCTCTCATTCTTCTAAACTCCAGCGAGTACAAGCCCAATCATCCCAATCTCTCCTCATCTGTCATTCCTGCCATCCCAGGTATCAGCCTGGTGAATCTTCGCTGAACTCCCTCCATGGCAAGAACATCCTTCCTCAGATAAGGTGACCAAAACTGCACACAATACTCAAGATGTGGTCTCACCAAGGCCTTGTACAACTGCAGCAAGAGATCCTGTTCCTATACTCAAACCCTCTCGCTATGAAGGCCAACATACCATTTGCCTTCTTAACCGCCTGCTGCACCTGCATGCTTACCTTCAGCGACTGGTGCACAAGGGCACCCAGGTCTCGTTACACTTCCCCTTCTCCCAATCTATTGCCGTTCAGATAATAATCTGCCTTCCTGTTTTTGCTACCAAAGTGGATAACCTCACATTTATCCACGGTATATTGCATCTGCCATGCTTCTGCCCAATCACCCAACCTGTCCAAATCATCCTGGAGTTTCTAGGCATCCTCCTCACAGCACACACGCCCACCCAGCTTTGTGTCGTCTGCAAATTTGGAGTTCCCTTGTCTAGATCATCATTAATATATATTGTGAATAGTTGGGGTCCAAGGACCGATCCCTGCGGTACCCCACTAGTCACTGCCTGCCACTCAAAAAAGACCCGTTTGTTCCAACTCTTTGCTTTCTGTCTGCCAACCAATTCTCTATCCAAGTCAGTACCTTGCCCGCAATCCCATGTGCCTTAACTTTACACGCTAACCTCTTATGCGGGACCTTATCGAAAGCCTTCTGAAAGTCCAAATACACCACATCCACTGGTTCTCCCTTATCTATTTTACAAGTTACATCCTCAAAAAATTCCAATAGATTCGTCAAGTACGATTTACCCTTTGTAAATCCATGTTGACTTTGTCTGATCCTGTCACTGTTTTCCAAGTGCTCTGCTATTACATCTTTTATGATGGACTCTAGCATTTTCCCCACTACCGATGTCAGGCTTACCGGTCTGTAATTCCCCGTTTTCTCTCTACCACCTTTTTTGAATAGTGGGGTAACATTAGCTACCCTCCAATCTGTGGGTACTGTTCCAGATTCCATCGAATGTTGGAAGATGATCAGCAATGCATCTACTATTTCTAGGACCAATTCCTTAAGTACCCTAGGATGTAGATTATCAGGCCCTGGGGATTTATCGGCCTTCAATCCCATCAATTTCCTTAACACCATTTCCCTACAAATACTGATTTCTTTCAGTTCCTCCCTTCTGTGCTGTAAAACTCTATGACTCTATGTTCCCCGACATCTCTGGGAGGTTATTTGTGTCCTCCTTTGTGAAGACAGAACCAAAATATGTATTTAATTGGTCTGCCATTTCTTTGTTCCCCATTATAAATTACCCTGATTCTGACTGCAAGGGACCTACGCTTGACTTCACCAATCTTTTTCTCTTCACATATCTATGAATGCTTTTACAGTCAGTTTTTATGTTCCCTGCAAGCTTACTCTCATACTCTATTTTCCCCTTCTTAATTAATCCCTTTGTCCTCCTTTGTTGAATCCTAAACTGCTCCCAATCCTCCGGTTTACTGCTTTTTCTGGCCAATTTATATGTCCTCTCCTTGGATCTTATGCTATCCCTAATTTCCCTTGTTAGTTACGGTTGAGTCACCTTTTTTGTTTTATTTTTATGCCAAACTGGGATGAACAAATTCTGTAGTTCATCCATGCGGTCTTTGAATGTTTGCCATTGCCTATCCACCGTCAACCCTTTGAGTGACTTTCCCCAATCAATCCTACCCAACTCGCGCCTCAGACCATCGTAGTTTCCTTTATTTAAATTCAGGACCCTAGTCTCTGAGTCAACAACTTCATTCTCCATCTTAATGAAGAATTCTATCATATTATGATCGCTCCGACCCAAGGGGCCTCGTACAACAAGATTGTTAATTAATCCTTTCTCGTTACATAATACCCAGTCTAAGATGGCCTGATCTCTGGTTGGTTCCTTGACATATTGGTCCAGGAAACCATCCCGTAAACACTCCAGGAATTCCTCCTCCACAATATTGTTACTAATTTGGTTAGCCCAATTTATATGTAGATTAAAGTCACCCATGATGACTGCTGTGCCCTTATTGCACACTTCTCTAATTTCCCTTTTAATGCCATCCCCAACCTCCGCATTACTGTTGGGAGGTCTATATACCACTCCCACTAACGTCTTCTGCCCCTTGGTATTTCTCAGTTCTACCCATACAGATTCCACATCATCAGAGCTAATATCCTTCCTTACAATTGTGTTAATCCCTTCTTTAACCAGCAATGCTACCCCACCTCCCTTTCCTTTTTGCCTATCTTTCCTGAATATTGAATACCCCTGGATGTTGAGTTCCCAGCCTTGGCCACCCTGGAGCCATGTTTCCGTAATCCCAATCAAATCATAATCGTTTACCTCTATTTGCACAGCTAATTCTTCCACCTTATTACGAATGCTCCTCGCATTAAGACACAAAGCCTTCAGGCTTGTTTTTTTAACGCTCTTAGACTTTTTAGAATGATTATTTACTGTGGCCATGTTTGATTTAAGCTGTTGATTTCTCTGACTGCCACTTCTGTTTTTCTCCTTCCTATCTTTTGGTTTTATCCTTGTTTCCCTTTCCTCTGTCCCCCTGCTCAGGTTCCCAACCCCCTGCCATTTTCGTTTAAACCCTCGCCCAGAGCACTAGCAAACACTCCCCCTAGGACATCGGTCCCGGCCCTGCCCAGGTGCAAACCGTCCGGTTTGAACTGGTCGCACCTCCCCCAGAACCGGTTCCAATGTCCCAGGAATTTGAATCCCTCCCCCTCACACCATTCCTCTAGCCACGTATTCATCTGAAATATCCTTCTATTTCTACACTGACTAGCATATCCTGAGATTACTACCTTTGAGGTCCTATTTTTTAATTTACCTCCTAACTCCCTATATTCAGCTTTTAGGACCTCATCCCATTTTTTACCTATATCGTTGGTACCTATATGCACCACGACAACTGGCTGTTCACCCTCCCCTTCCAAAATGTTCTGCAGCCGCTCTGAGACACCCTTGACCCTTGCACCAGGGAGGCAACACACCATCCTGGAGTCTCATTTGCGGCTGCAGAAACACCTATCTATTCCCCTTACAATAGAATCCCCTATTACTATAGCTCCAACCCTCTTTTTCCTCCCGTCCTGTGCAGCAGAACCACCCCTGATGCCAGGAAGTTGGCTGCTGCTGCCTTCCTCTGATAAGCCATCCCCCCCAACAGTACTCAAAGTGGTGTATCTGTTGGAGAGGGGGATGGCCACAGGGGACCCCTGCACTACCTGCCTGTGCCTAGTACTCTGTCTGTTGGTCACCCCTTCCCTTTCTGCCTGTCCAACCTTTGCCTGCGGTGTGACCAACTGATTAAACGTGCTATTCACGACGTCCTCAGCATTGCGAATGGTCCAGTGTGCATCCAGTCGCCGCTCCAGCGCCGCAATGCGGTCTGCCAGTAGCTGCAGCTGGACACACTTCCTGCATACATGGTTGTCAGGGACACGTGACGTGTCCCTGAGTTCCCACATATCGCAGGAGGAGCATAACCCCCTCTATCCCATTTAATACTTACACCCTCGATCAGGTCCCTCCTTAACCCCCTCTATCCCATTTAATATTTTACACCCTCGATCGGGACCCTCCTTAACCCCCTCTCTCCCATTTAATATTTTACACCCTCGATCGGGACCCTCCTTAACCCCCTCTATCCAATTTAATATTTTACACCCTCGATTGGGTCCCTTCTTAAACCCCTCTATCCAATTTAATATTTTATACCCTTGATTGGGTCCCTCCTTAACTCCCTCTATCCCATTTAATATTTTACACTCTCGATTGGGTCCCTCCTTAACTCCCTCTATCCCATTTAATATTTTACACCCTCGATCGGGTCCCTCCTTAACCCCCTCTATCCCATTTAATATTTTATACCCTTGATTGGGTCCCTCCTTAACTCCCTCTATCCCATTTAATATTTTACACCCTCGATCGGGTCCCTCCTTAACCCCCTCTATCCCATTTAATATTTTATACCCTTGATTGGGTCCCTCCTTAACCCCCTCTATCCCATTTAATATTTTACACCCTCGATCGGGTCCCACCTTAACCCCCTTTAACCCATTTAATATTTTATACCCTTGATTGGGTCCCTAATTAATCCTTTCTATCCTTTTTTTAAAATTCGCTTATGGGATCTGGGTGTTGCTGGCAAGGCCAGCATTTATTGCCCATCCCTAATTACCCTTGAGAAGGTGGTGGTGAGCTGCCTTCTTGAACCGCTGCAGTCCGTGTGGTGAAGGTACTCCCACAGTGCTGTTAGGGAGGGAGTTCCAGGATTTTGACCCAGCGACGATGAAGGATCGGCGATTTATTTCCAAGTCAGGATGGTGTGTGGCTTGGAGGGGAACTTACAGGTGGCGGTGTTCCCATGCGCCTGCTGCCCTTGTCCTTCTAGGTGGAAGAGGTCGCGGGTTTGGGAGGTGCTGCCGAAGAAGCTTTGGCGAATTGCTGCAGTGCATCTTGTAGATGGTACACACTGCAGACACGGTACGCCGGTGGTGGAGGGAGTGAATGTTTAAGGTTGGGGATGGGGTGCCAATCAAGCGGGCTGCTTTGTCCTGGATGGTGTCGAGCTTCTTGAGTGTTGTTGGAGCTGCACTCATCCAGGCAAGCAGAGAGTATTCCATCACACTCCTGACTTGTGCCTTGTAGATGGTGGAAAGGCTTTGTGGAGTCAGGAGGTGAGACACTCGCCGCAGAATACCCAGCCTCTGACCTGCTCTTGTTGTCCATTTAATATTTTATACCCTCGATCGGGTCCCTCTGTTACCCCCTCTATCCCATTTAATATTTCATACCCAGCCTGGCATTCGATCCCTACCTTCACTTATCTCCCTATCTCCGTTCACAGGCAGAAGATGAAGAGTCGACCGGTCACGTCTTTGCTCCGGTGAGTACCTTTGAGCCGGTTTGATTTTGAGGTTTTTTTTAAAAATCCTATCGGTAAAGGACGGCTGTGCCCACTGACTACCTTCTCTTTTCTCCCTTTCTCTCCCCAGTGTTCCCACGACCTGATGTGCCCCAAGCTTGCGGGCAAGGTGCCCCTGCCATGTAACTTCACCCAAGCCTACCACCCGCTTCCCTTGGCCTGGGTGAGTGCCTGCTGCCTGACTTAGGCCCGAAAGCCTGAGCGTAAAGTTCCGCCGCCTTTCAGTGAGCGAGCGCTTGATCTACGGAACAGGATTCTCCCCCCGCCCCCCCCCCCCCCCCCCCCCCCCGAGAGACAGTGGGAAGCAGTCAGCGTTGATTTTGTTCAAATGCAAATAAGATCAGATTTATTTCGGAAAGTAACAGTTCGGAATGCAGCGCACGAGTGTGACGTGACGCGAGGTGCAGGCTGTGGATCAGTTTGGTCTCACTCGCTCCTCTTGAGTCAGAAAGTTGTGGGTTCGAGCCCGCACACCAGAGACTTGAACCCCATAATCCTGCTCGCAGCGGGTTCTGTTGTTATTGGAATCAGTTCCTTCAAATAATTTATTTATGGCTGTGGAGGCTCCATCATTGGGTATATTCAAAACAGAAGTCGATAGATCTCTGACTAGTAAGGGCATCAAGGGATATGGCGATAGGGCCGGTGAATGGAATTGAGGCAGAAGATCAGCCATGATCTCATTGAATGGCGGAGCAGGCTCGAAGGGCCGAATGGCCAATCCTGCTCCTATTTCTTCTGTTCTTAATCCAGGGCCAAGACTGCCGGTGCCAGTACTGAGGGAGCGCTGCACTGTCGGAGGGGCCGTCTTTCAGATGAGACGTTAAGCCCCATCTGCCCTCTCGGGTGGACATAAAAGATCCCATGACAACTATTGGAAGAAGAGCAGGGGGAAGTTCTCCCCGGTGTCCCGGGGCCCAATATTTATCCCTCAATCAACATCACTAAAAAAAAAAACAGATGATCTGTTCATTTATCACATTGCTGTTTGTGGGATCTTGCTGTGCGCAGATTGGCTGCCGCCTTTCCTACATCACAGCAGAAATGTACCTCATTGGCTGTGAATGGCTCTCTGTAAATTCTTCACCCAGAGAGTGGTGAGAATGTGGAACTCGCTGCTTTGCTGAGGTGAATAGCGTGGATCGGGGGGGGGGGGGGCGGGGGGGTTCGCGACCGGGGGTCCGCGAGAATGGTTTGAGGGGTGCGCCAGCCAATCGGTGCGAGGAGATGGCGACACCCCCACCCCATCCACCCACGTCAGTGGCTGGACAGGCCTGCCAATCACAGGGTTGCCCTCAAGGTTAGGTTACAGCGCCGCTGCCTGCTTGGAATCGGGGCGAAGGTGCAGTGGGAGTGCGAGGGTGGCCCAAGGGAGTTATTAGACCGTCAAAGGCAAGTCAGTAAGTACCTCGAACAACCCGGGTGTTGGATCAACAACAACTTGTATTTATATAGCGCCTTTAATGTAGTAAAACGTCCCAGGGCGCTGCACAGGAGTATTTTAAGACAACAAATTTGACACCGATCCACATAACGAGAAATTAGGGCTGGTGACCAAAAGCTTGGTCAAAGAGGTAGGTTTTAAGTAGCGTCTTAAAGGAGGAAAGAGAGGTGGAGAGGTTTAGGCAGGGAATTCGAGCTTAGGGCCCAGGCAACAGAAGGCAGCGAGCACAGGGTGATGGGCGAACGGGACTTGGTGCGAGTTAGGACACGGGCAGCCGAGTTTTGGATGACCTCAAGTTTACGTAGGGTGGAACGTGGGAGGCCAGCCATGAGTGCGTTGGAATAGTCGAGGTTAGAGGTAACAAAGGCATGGATGAGGGTTTCAGCAGCGGATGAGCTGAGGCAAGGGCGGAGACGGGCGATGTTACGGAGGTGGAAGCAGGCGGTCTTTGATCAGCACGCAATCCTGGCCAGTAATGAGCGTAGTTTTAACTATATTTAGGTTGCACCCTCGGCCCGGCAGCCTGACTGTACCTTTGTACCTTTATCAATCTCAGAGCTTCAGCAATCTTCTGATGACCGTAATAGGAAACGTACAGTAACAACATTCTCTTTTTAAAGCTTATTGATTGATTGAATTATTTTAGTTACAATCCACTGCTGTATTTCCCACAGGGGGCTTTGAAGGTGCAGTGCTAGCTGTGTGTCAGCTGTGGCTCAGTGGGTAGCACACTCACCTCTTGAGTCAGAAGGTTGTGGGTTCAAGTCCCACTCCAGGGACTTGAGCACATAAATCTAGGCTGACACTCCAGTGCAGTGCTGAGGGAGTGCTGCACTGTCGGAGGTGCTGTCTTTTGGATGAGACGTTAAACCAAGGCCCCCATCTGCTCTCAGGTGGACATAAAAGATCCCATGGCACTATTTCGAAGAAGAGCAGAGGAGTTATCCCTGGTGTCCTAGGGCCAATATTTATCCCTCAATCAACATCACTAAACCATATTATCTGGTCATTATCACATTGCTGTTTGTGGGAGCTTGCTGTGCGCAAGTTGGCTGCCACGTTTCCCACATTACAGCAGTGACTACTGTTGTGTATGTGCCTTTAAGAGAAGAACTGATTCTATACTGCAGTACCGGCAGTGACCACCCCTGTATATAAAGCCATAGCAGGCTTCTGTATTTCGGTCTTGAATTACTCCCTGATCAGTAAATACCTGTTTTATTGTTCTCCTGCAGTCTGAGTATTATTGATCCTCGGGCACTACACTGGCGACGGGCAGGTTTGAACTCGCCTGCAGTACTGCATCACCTCACGGGGATCTTTTCCCTGAAGAGAAGCTTCTTGGAGGTCGAAGTCAGAACGGCGGGTGCGACCGCGGGCAACCGCCCAAGGATCCATCAGAGAGTTGCAGGGGAGGCTGTGGAGAGCTGGGCCTGGCTCCCCGGTCGAGGTGTTCCAGCAAGTCGTGCTGGTAGCAGGTAGTGCGCTGACCCTTCCGGACTGCGGCGGGCTCGGGCTCGATCGAGCGGCTCTGCAAAGGGGCCGTGCAGCGTCGTCGGGAGGAAAAGAGAGAGAGAGAGGGTGGAGCGCACAGGGCGCGGTCGGTGCTCAAGAACAGGGCAGCGTGGAGAGGATAGAACGCGGGGAAGGAAAAGTGATACGCGCCGAAGCCGCGGGTCGCCGCCATTACCCTGTAGAACGCTAGGAGCAGCGTGGCAGCAAGGGGAAGAAGGAAAAGCGCGGGAGGCGCCATTTTATTCTATTGGGGAAGAAGGAAAAGCATGGGAGGCGCCATTTTAATTCATTGGTGAAGAAGAAAAGGCGCGGGAGGCGCCATTTTAAATCACCCAAGATGCCGAAAAGTGGCAGTATCACTGCTTTCGACAACGAGGTAGAAGACTGGACCACGTATGTGGAAAGAATTGAAGTGTACTGCGAGGCAAATGAGGTGGCCGATGGAAAGAAGGCGTCGGTATTATTAAATTTGATGGGCGCGAGAGCGTACGGCCTATTGCGGAATTTAATTACCCCAGCTAAACCAATGGAGAAAAGTTTTGAGGAGATTGTTCATATCTTACAGGAACACCTAAACCCTACACCGCTGCTGATAGCAGAAAGATTCAAGTTCCATAAAAGAAACCAGCACAAAGATGAGAGCAAGGCTGACTATCTTACGGAACTACGCAAGTTATCGAAGCACTGCCAGTTCGGAGCAGGACTGGCAGACACCTTGCGGGATAAGTTTGTCTGCGGGCTCCAGAGTGAAGGAACCCAGAAACGACTACTTTTGGAAAAGCACCTGACGCTAGTACAGGCTTTCCGCGTGGCAGTATCCTACGAAGCAGCAGCATGGGGAGCTGCGGAAATACAACAGAAACCACAGGAATACAGTGCTAACGAAATGGCGTATGGAGCAGAAAAGTGCTATCGCTGCAGCAGAACAACCCCATGATCAGAAGGACTGCTGGGTTAAGGACAAAGTATGCAGGCAATGTGGGAAAATGGGACACATAGCAAGAGTCTGCAGGTCGGGAAAGAAAACCAACACTACAAGAACTACTAAGGAAAAGTACAAGAAAGTAAAGAAATTGACAGACAGTAGTTCGGAAGATCAGGAGAGTGATAAGGACTCCGGGAGCAGGAGACTAAGTTGTCTAAAGTTACACAACGTGATCGCAAAGGAGGATCACCGAACCATTTGGGTCACGCTCATGATAGCAGGGTCCCCAGTAAAGATGGAATTGGACACAGGATCAGCCCTAACTGTCATGAATCGACGAGACTATGAGCGGCTATTCTCACACATACCCTTGAAGGACACGTCCATTGTATTGAAGACATACACGGGGCAAAAAAAGTCTACCCCAGAGGAAAAATAAGGGTGCCAGTTAAATACAACGGCAAGGAAACACAGAAACTGTATCTATATATACTACCAGATGGAGGACCACCATTATTGGGACATGAATGGATCCGAAAAATACAATTGGATTGGCATTCCATTCAGGCGCTAACTGTGACTGATAAAAAGGATGATGACGTCACACCTGGACGACTGTCAAAAATTCTAACTGACGCGAAAGAGGTGTTCCAACAAGGACTTGGGACTCTAAAAGGAGTAACGGCAACGATAAAAATCAAAAAACGCAAACCCAAAATTTTTTAAGGCCAGACCGGTACCTTATGCGATCCGCCCAGCCGTTGAAGCAGAGCTGGAGAGTCTGGAGCATTCGGGTGTGCTGTCCAAGGTGGACTGGAGCGAGTGGGCCACACCCATCGTTCCTGTAATGAAGAAATCATTAAGCAGCACGCCTGGGGAACCGAAGAAGGTTCGCATCTGTGGGGACTTCAAGGTAACTGTGAACCCAGTCCTGCACACAGTACAATATCCACTTCCACGGATAGAAGATAGTTTCACCTCACTATCTGGAGGGAAACGCTTTACAAAGATTGATCTGACCCAAGCGTATCTACAAATGGAGGTGGAAGAAGCATCTGGGAAATAACTCACGATAAACACTCACAAAGGCCTTTACCAGTACAATCGACTGGTATTCGGGGTAGCATCAGCCCCGGCTATTTGGCAGAGGTCGATGGAACAAGTCCTGCAAGCGATCCCGGGGACCCAGTGTTATTTGGACGACATCCTGGTTACGGGCGAAAATGACAGTGAACACCTTGCCAACCTGGAGCAGGTGCTCACTAGATTACAGGAATATGGGCTACGAGCCAACCGCCCCAAATGCGAGTTCTTCAGGAGACAAATCTCGTATTGTGGCCACATTATTGATGAGGAAGGGTTGCATAAGTCGCCGGACAAGATTGAGGCTGTAGTCAAGGCTCCAGCACCGGAAAATGTGTCGCAACTGAGGTCGTTCCTCGGGTTGGTGAACTACTACCATAAGTTCTTGCCGAATTTATCTACAATTCTGCACCCACTGAACGCCCTACTGCAAACTGGAGTAACATGGAAATGGAGTGATGAGTGTAAACATGCCTTTCAGAAATGTAAATGCCTAATCACTTCAAAAGAAGTATTGGCCTACTACAATCCAACACTACCGATTCGGTTAGCATGTGATGCATCTCCCTACGGCATTGCAGCGGTGCTGTCACACAAATTCCCTGACGGTTCAGAGAGGCCAATAGCCTTTGCGTCGCGCTCGTTAACCTCAGCCGAGCGTAACTACGCCCAGATTGACAGGGAGGCCCTCCGCCTGGTGTGGGGGGTGAAGAAGTTCAATCACTATCTGCACGGGCAGAAATTCACCCTACTGACTGATCATCAGCCCCTGGTCTCTATTTTTAACCCAAAGAAGGGCGTTCCGGTGATGACGGCGCAACGGCTGCAAAGATGGTCACTTTTTCTAGGGGCACATCAGTACAACATGGAGTACAAGAGTACGAAACAGCATGGAAACGCTGATGGGCTGTCGCGCCTACCGTTGCCTACAGTAGAGGAAGCACCTGCAGTGGACCCTGTTGAGATATTCCATGCGACCATAGTCAAATGTCTACCTGTCACAAACTCAAGTATAGAGAAGGAAACCAGAAATGACCCGACACACACTCGGGTCTATGATTTGACGGTGAAGGGATGGCCAGCACATGGCGACTCACTGTTGCCAGCATTCTCGCCAAGGAGAGAACAGCTGTCAGTGTGCCGGGGGACCTTGATGTGTGGATCCCGAGTGGTAATTCCACCCAAGTTGAGAGACAGCGTGCTCAATGAGCTTCATGAGGGTCATCTGGGAGGGGTAAAAATGAAGAGCCTCGCCAGGGCGTTTGTGTGGTGGCCGGGAATCGATCAAGAAATCGAGGATATGACCAAGAGATGCACAGGATGCCAGAAGGTCCAAAACGCTCCACCACAGGCCCCGCTACATCCATGGGAGTGGCCCTCATCTCCATGGCAACGGGTACACATTGATTTTGCTGGTCCATTTATGGACTCAATGTTTCTAATCGCTGTGGACGCCCATTCGAAATGGCCAGAGGTCATCAAAATGTCCTCCACCACCACGGAGAAAACTATTGCAGTCCTACGGACCATCTTCGCCAGGAATGGCTTGCCAGAACAGATTTGCTCCGACAATGGGCCACAGTTTGTGTCAGAGGATTTCTGGAGGTTTCTGAGGAATAATGGGGTGAAGCATTGCACATCTGCCCCATATCATCCAGCCACAAATGGATTGGCTGAGAGGTTTGTTCAGACCTTTAAAAAGGCCATAAAGGCAATGCATAATGACGACATACCACTACAACACAAGGTGGATCATTTCCTGTTTGCTTACCGGAATGCGACACATGCAGTCACCAACCAAGCTCCAGCCATAATGTTCTTCAACCGAAGGCGAAGATGTCGCCTGGATTTGCTCAAACCAAACATAAGACGAGATGTTGAGGATAAGCAATTCCAGCACATCAATGAGAAGCCAACCAGGAGCTTCAAGATAGGGCAACCAGTCTTGGCCCGCGACTACCGAACAGAAAAATGGCAGCCAGGAACGATATGCACACAGCAGGGACCACTAATGTACACAGTGGACGTTGGAGAGAGCATCGTGAGGCACCATGCTGACCAGATTCTAGAGTCACAGGAACAAGCCAAACCCATACCACGAGCAGGTGCACCTGGTAATCAACCCAAAGTACAGATTGCGTCTACCTCCGAAGCAGTGGTATTGGAAGCTGACGAACCAACCAATGACAATGAGCCAGAATCGACTCCGCTGCAAGAACAGGATACTCGAGAAAGGCGCTATCCAGTCAGGATCAGGAAGCCTCCTCAAAGACTGAACTTATAAATGATTATTTCAGTTGATGTATATAGTACAGAGAAAATTGTAATTGTAATTAGTTATTATTTAGTTGTTAAATGAATGTTATGTACTGTTTATCTAAAAGGGGAGGAATTGTTGTGTATGTGCCTTTAAGAGAAGAACTGATTCTATACTGCAGTACCGGCAGTGACCACCCCTGTATATAAAGCCATAGCAGGCTTCTGTATTTCAGTCTTGAATTACTCCCTGTTCAGTAAATACCTGTTTTATTGTTCTCCTGCAGTCTGAGTATTATTGATCCTCGGACACTACAACTACATTTCCAAAAGTACTTCATTGACTGTAAAGCACTTTGTCGTGAAAGGTGCTATAAATGCAAGTCTTTCTTTGTCACTGTATTTCCCACAGAGTCTATGTTGAAGGTGCAGTGCTACCTGGCTTGCTACTGACTAGAAATTCAAGGTAAAAAATAATGCCTACCCATGATCATTTTTCTTTGAACATGTGTATTTAATCACGGAATACCGGATTCATATATTCAGTCGGTTATTAAAATAAAAAGAAAGATGTGCATTTATATAGCGCCTTTCATGACCACCAGATGTCCCAAAGCGCTTTACAGCCAATGAAGTACTTTTGGAGTGCAGTCACTGGCTGCCACGTTTCCCACATTACAACAATTTGCACACAGCAAGCTCCCACAAGCTGCAATGTGATAATGACCAGATAATCTGTTTTAGATGTTGATTGAGGGATAAATATTGGCCAGGACACCGGGGATAACTACCCTGCTCTTCTTCGAAGTAGTGCCTTGGAATCTTTTACGTCCACCTGGGAGAGCAGACGGGGCCGTCGGTTTAACATCTCAGCCGAAAGACGGCACCTCCGACAGCGCAGGGCTCCCTCCGTACTGGCACCGGGAGTGTCAGCCCTGGATTTTTGTGCTCGGGTCTCTGGTGTGGGACTTGAACCCACGACCTTCTGAGAATGCTACCGACTCAGACGGTGTCCTTGTACACGAATCACAGAAAGTTAACATGCAGGTACGGCAAGTAATTCAGAAAGCAAATGGTATATTAGCTTTTGTTGCAAAGACATTAGAGTAAAAGAGTAAAGAAGTCTTGCTATTCTATAGGGCATTGGTGAGGCCACACCTGGAGTACTGTGTAGAGTTTTGGTCTCCTTACCTAAGGAAAGATATACTTGCCTTAGAGGGAGTGCAACAAAGGTTCACTAGACTGGTTCCTGGGATGAGGGGATTGTCCTATGAGAAGAGATTGAGGAGACTAGGCCTATATTCCCTAGAGTTTAGAAGAATGAGAGCAGATCTAATTGAATCATATAAAATTCTTAAGGGGCTTGACTGGGTAGATGCAGGGAGGGTGTTTCCCCTGGCTGGGGAATCTAGAACACGGGGTCACAGTCTCAGGATAAGGGGTTGGTCGGGCATTTAGGACTGAGATGAGAAATTTCTTCACTCAAAGGGTTGTGAATCTTTGAATGCTCTACCCCAGAGGGCTATGGAGGATCAGTCGTTGGGTATATTCAAGACGGAGGTTGATACATTTTTGGGAACTAAGGGAATCAAGGGATACGGGGATAGTGCGGGAAGGTGGAGTTGAGGTAGAAGATCAGCCATGATCTTATTGAATGGTGGAGCAGGCTCGAGGGGCCGAATGGCCCACTTCCGCTCCAAATTCTTATGACCGAGCCACATGTGACGAAGGAAGCATGAAAGAAGCAACGTGCATGTTTTCCTGTATGCGTTAAGTTGAATGTTGTCTATGATTTGGGGGGGAAAAAACTCCTCATCACCCACCTGCCCCGCCCAGCAATTATGTAATTTGGTGAACTAGGAGCCAATAACAGGGGATTGGTTTTTGCCTGAGATTGTTTCCTACTTGGCTCCCAACAGCTCACTGGTAAATTTTCAGGGGGTTGTGTACTTGGATTTCAGGAAAATGCCCCATTTGTGTAACCTCTGTGCCTTAGTTGATTCGTCGAATCATAGGTCTCCTTCTGTGCCATAAATTTCTTTCAGCCCATTGTGTCCGACAAAGAGCTATCCAGCCTAATCCCACTTTCCAGCTCTTGGTCTGTAGCCCTGCAGGTTACAGCACTTCAAGTGCACATCCAAGTACTCTTTAAACGTGATGAGTGTCTCTGCCTCGACCACCCTTTCAGGCAGTGAGTTCCAGACCCCCACCACCCTCTGGGTGAAAAAAGTTCTCCTCAACTCCCCTCTAATCCTTCTACCAATTACTTTAAATCTTTGCCCCCTGGTTATTGACTCCTCTGCTAAGGGAAATAAGTCCTTCCTATCCACTTTATCTAGGCCCCTCATAATTTTATACACTTCAATTAGGTCTCCCCTCAGCCTCCTCTGTTCCAAAGAAAACTACCCCAGCCTATCCAATCTTTCCCCATAGCTAAAATCCCCCAGCCCAGGCAACATCCTTGTAAATCCCCTCTGAACCCTCTCTAGTGCAATCACATCCTTCCTGTAATGTGGTGAACAGAACTGCACGCAGTACTCTAGCTGAGGCCTAACTAGTGTTTTATACAGTTCTAGCATAACCTCCCTGCTCTTACATTCTATGCCTCGGCTACTAAAGGAGCATGTATGTTTTTTTTTATATTCGTTTATGGGATGTGGGCATGACTGGCAAGGCCAGCATTTATTACCCATCCCTAATTGCCCTCGAGAAGCTAGTGGTGAGCCGCCTTCTTGAACCGCTGCAGTCCGTGTGGTGATGGTACTCCCACAGTGCTGTTAGGGAGGGAGTTCCAGGATTTTGACCCACCGACAATGAAGGAACGGCCGATATACTTCCAAGTCCGGATGGTGTGTGTCTTGGAGGTGGCGGTGTTCCCTTGCACCTGTTGCCCTTGTCCTAGATGGAAGAGGTCGCGGATTTGGGAGGTGCTGCCGAAGAAGCCTTGGCGAGTTGCTGCAGTGCACCTTGTAGATGGTACACACTGCAGCCACGGTGCGCCGGTGGTGGAGGGAGTGAATGTTTAAGGTGGTGGATGGGGAACCAATCAAGCGGGCTGCTTTGTCCTGTTTTCATGTATGCCTTAAATTGAATGTTATCCATGATTGGAAAAAAATGCTCCTCATCCTTGCCCCACCGCCCCGCCCATCAATGATTTAATTAGGTGATTGCTCTGTTCTGGTGCATTTAACTTGATCTTTCTCCCTCTCCCTCTCCACGCCCACAGAACACCAGCGTGAAACTGGAGAAATTCTCCTACGTCATCCTGCGCCGCGGGCCCAGGGCGGAGTCCGAGCGCTGGCCCCGGATCGTCCAGCCCGTGCTGTGCAGGCCACGACATGTCCACGCCCACCTCTGCTGCACCGACGGGACCATGCGGCACGCGGTCATCACCCCTCGCAAGAGCGGCAGGTAACGGAAGGCTGCTAAAGGTGGCGGGGCGGGGGCTGCAATGCCGCGTGTTTGGAGATTCGAGCCGCAGTACTGAGGCAGTGCTGCACTGTTGGAGGTGCCGTCTTTCGGATGAGATGTTAAACCGAGGGCCCCGTCTGCCCTCTCAGGTGGACATAAAAGATCCCATGGTCAATATTGGAAGAAGAGCTGTGGGAGTTCTCCCCGGTGTCCCAGAGCCAAATTTTATCCCTTTTTATTATATCGACACCACTGGGGGGAAAAATGATCGTCATTTATCACATCGCTATTTGTGGGATCTTGCTGTGCACAAATTGGCCGCATTAACACACTGACTACGCTTCAAAAATACATAATTGGCAGTAAAACGATCTGGGAATGTCTTGATGGTCATGAAAGTCGCTATACAAATGCAAGTTCTCTTTCTTTTCTTCCATCGCCCACTCCCTCTCTCTCCCTCCCTCCTTCGCAGAGACCTCTACCGCTGCGCCCGCAACAGCTCCTGGGGTGATCGCCTGCCCATGTCCCCCGACTGGATCGCCGCCGGGGACGGGAGCGGACCGAACAGCAGCGGCACCTCAAGCGTGCCAGCGGACACCCAGGAAGTGTCGTGATTAGACGTCCCCCGCCTGGTCATGTGATCTGAGGCCCAGGAAGAGTCGTGATTGGACGTCACCCCGGTCATGTGATCCGAGGCCCGGGCAGAGTTGACATGCGATGGTGGGTGGGGGGGCATCAAGAGAAATTATGGATATTCTGCCACCCACCCTCCACCAAAAAACAAATTATCCTTGCCACAGGGTAGTACCAATCCTAAAAAGAATTTCAATGGATTAGTGAATGAGATGCTGTGTTCAGATTGGCTGCCCCGTCTCATTTAACATCTCTCACCCACTCACCACCCCCAAACCAAAACATCCTTGCCCCAGGGTATCCGCCGTGGCTCAATGGGTCTTCTCAGTCAGGCAGTCATGGGTCGAGTCCCGACTCCAGAGACTGGAGCCCCATAATCTAGGGCCAACACACCTGTACTGAGGGAGCGCTGCACTGTTGTAGGTGCTGTCTCTCGGATGAAACGTTAAACTGAGGGCCCCCCCCCCCCTCCACCCCACCATGTCTGCTCTCTCGGGTGGACGTAAAAGATTCCACGGCCCCTATTTTGAAGAAAATAAGAGCAGGAGTAGGCCATATGGCCCCTCGAGCCTGCTCTTCCATTCAATAAGGTCATAGCTGATCATTGACCTCACCTCCTTTCCTGCCCGATCCCTATATCCCTCGAGTCCCCTAGAGTCCAAAAATCTAGCGATCTCGGCCTTGAATATACTCAATGCTTCAGCATTCACAGCCCTCTGGGGCAGAGAATTCCAAAGATTCACAACCCTCTGAGTGAAGAAATTCCTCCTCATCTCAGTCTTCAATGGCTGACCCCTTATCCTAAGACTATGCCCCCGAGTTCTAGACACTCCAGCCAGGGGGAACAACCTCTCCGCATCTACCCTGTTAATCCCCCTCAGAATCTTGTATGTTTCAATTAGATCACCTCTCATTCTTCTAAACTCCAGAGAGTATCGGCCCATTCTACACAATCTCTCATCATAGGACAGTCCTCTCATCCCAGGAATCAATCTGGTGAACCTTCGTTGCACCGCCTCCAAGGCAAGTATATCCTTCCTTAGATAAGGAGACCAAAACTGTGCCCAGTACTCCAGGTGTGGTCTCCCCAAGGCCCTGTACAATTGTAGCAAGACTTCCTTACTCTTATACTCCAACCCCCTTGCAATAAAGGCCAACATGCCATTTGCCTCTCTTATTGCTTGCTGTATGTTTGAACTTGCTTCTGTGTCAGGTGTCCCAACATATCTATGCCATTATAACAGCAAAATACTGCGGATGCTGGAAATCTGAAATAACAACAGAAAATGCTGGAACTACTCAGCAGGCCAAGCAGCATCCGTGGAGAGAGAAACCGAGTTAACGTTTCAGGTCTGGGACCCTTCATCAGAACTGGAAAAAGCTGGAGATGTAACAGATATTAAGCAGGTGCAGAAACGGGGGGGGGGGGAGGGGTTAGGAGGGGGGGAAGGAATTGAAAGACCACCCTGTACTTTTGTGAGAGGCAGGAATGATAAAATGTTGCAAATGGGAATGGCAAAAAACATACTGCATGAAAAATGGGGGCAGGGATAATTATCTGAAATTGTTGAACTCAATGTTGAGTCCGGCAGGCTGCAAAGTGCCCAATCGAAAGATGAGGTGCTGTTCCTCGAGCTTACGTTGAGCTTCATTGGAACAATGCAATAGGCCGAGGACAGAGAGATCAGAGTGGGAGTGAAGCGGTGAATTAAAGTGACAGGCGACCGGAAGCTCAGGGTCACCCTTACGGACTGAACGGAGGTGTTCCGCAAAGCGGTTGCCCAATCTGCGTTTGGTTTCCCCAATGTAGAGGAGACCGCAGCGTGAGCAGCGAATACAGTATACTAAATTGCAAGAAGTACAAGTAAATCGCTGTTTCACCTGGAAGGGGTGTTTGGGGCCCTGGACAGTGGGAAGGGAGGAGGTAAAAGGGCAGGTGTTGCATCTCCTGCGCTTGCACGGGAAGGTGCCAGGTGAAGGAGCAGGGCTGTTGGGGGTGATTGAGGAGTGGACCAGGGTGTCGCGGAGGGAGCGGTCCCTTCGGAATGTTGAAAGGGGAGGTGAGGGGAAGATGTGTTTGGTGGTGGGATCACGTTGGAGGTGGCGGAAACGGCGGAGGATGATCCGTTGAATGTGGAGGCTGGTGGGGTGAAAGGTGAGGACAAGGGGAACCCTATCGTGGTTCTGGGAGGGAGGGGAAGGGGCGAGAGCAGAAGTGCGGGAAATAGAACGGACACGGTCAAGGGGTGTCAACCACGGTAGAGGGGAATCCTCGGTTGAGGAAAAAGGAAGACATGTCGGAAGCACTAGTATGGAAGGTGGCATCATCAGAACAGACGCGGCGGAGACGGAGAAACTGGGAGAATGGAATAGAGTCCTTACAGGAAGTGGGTGGGAGGAAGTGTAGTCCAGGTAGCTGTGGGTGTCGGTGGGCTTGTAGTGGATGTTTATTGAAAGCCGATCGCCAGAAATGGAGACGGAGAAGTAAAGGAAGGGAAGAGTCGGAGATGGACCATGTGAAGGTGAGGGAAGGGTGGAAATTGGAAGTAAAGTGAATGTACTTATCTAGTTCAGGGCGAGAGCAGGAAACGGCACCAATACAGTCATCGATGTACCGGAAAAAGAGGTGAGGGAGGGGACCTGAATAGGACTGGAACAAAGAATGTTCCACATATCCCATGAACAGGCAGGCATAGCTAGGGCCCATGCGGGTTCCCATAGCAACACCTTAATTTGGAGGAAGTGAGTGGATTCAAAGGAGAAGTTGTTCAATGTGAGAACGAGTTCAGCCAGGCGGAGGAGGGTGGTGGTGGATGGGGACTGGTTGGGCCTCTGTTCAAGGAAGAAATGGAGCGTCTGAAGGCTGTCCTGGTGGGGGATGGAGGTGTAGAGGGATTGGACGTCCATAGTGAAAAGGAGACGGTTGGGGCCAGGAAACTGGAAACTGTTAAAGTGGCGGAGGGCGTCGGAAGAGTCGCGAATGTAGGTGGGAAGAGATTGGACAAGGGGAGAAAAAAGAGTCGAGATAGGAAGAGCTAAGTTCCGTGGGGCAAGAACAGGCTAAAACGATGGGTCTACCAGGGCAGTCCTGTTTGTGGATCTTGGGAAGGAGGTAGAAGCGGGCTGTGTGTGGTTGGGGGACTATGAGGTTGGCGGCCATGGAGGGATGATCTCCAGAGGATATGAGGTCAGTGACACACTTGGAAACAATGGCTTGATGTTTGCTAGTGGGGTCATGGTCCAGGCGGAGGTAGGAGGTGGTGTTGGAGAGTTGGCGTTCAGCTTCCACACGGTAGAGGTCGGTTCGCAAAACAACAACAGCACCACCCTGTGTCCACGAGTTGATGAAGCTTGCGATCCTTGACATCAGAAAGGAAGAAAAAATGTTTTTTGTTGAAGCGTCGGATGAGTCGAAGGATGAACACATTGAACAACTTCTCCTTTGACTCCACTCACTTCCTCCAAATTAAAGGTGTTGCTATGGGAACCCGCATGGGCCCTAGCTATGTCTGCCTGTTCATGGGATATGTGGAACATTCTTTGTTCCAGTCCTATTCAGGTCCCCTCCCTCACCTCTTTTTCCGGTACATCGATGACTGTATTGGTGCCGTTTCCTGCTCTCGCCCTCAACTAGATAAGTACATTCACTTCACTTCCAATTTCCACCCTTCCCTCACCTTCACATGGTCCATCTCCCACTCTTCCCTTCCCTTCCTTGACTTCTCCGCCTCCATTTCTGGCGATCGGCTTTCAACAAACATCCACTGACTCCCACAGCTACCTGGACTACACTTCCTCCCACCCCGCTTCCTGTAAGGACTCCATTCCATTCTCCCAGTTTCTCCATCTCCGCCACATCTGTTCTGACGATGCCACCTTCCATACTAGTGCTTCCGACATGTCTTCCTTTTTCCTCAACCGAGGATTCCCCTCTACCGTGGTTGACACCCCTTGACCGTGTCCGTTCTATTTCCCGCACTTCTGCTCTCACCCCTGCCCCTCCCTCCCAGAACCACGATAGGGTTCCCCCTTGTCCTCGCCTTTCACCCCACCAGCCTCCACATTCAACGGATCATCCTCCGCCATTTTCGCCACCTCCAACGTGATCCCACCACCAAACACATCTTCCCCTCGCCTCCCCTTTCAACATTCCGAAGGGACCGCTCCCTCCGCGACACCCTGGTCCACTCCTCAATCACCCCCAACAGCCCTTCTCCTTCACCTGGCACCTTCCCGTGCAAGCGCAGGAGATACATCACATACCCTTTTACCTCCTCCCTTCCCACTGTTCAGGGCCCCAAATACCCCTTCCAGGTGAAACCTGGAATATACTGTCTTTGCTGCTCACGCTGCGGTCTCCTCTACATTGGGGAGACCAAACGCAGATTGGGCAACCGCTTTGCGGAACACCTCCGTTCAGTCCATAAGGGTGACCCTGAGCTTCCGGTCGCCTGTCACTTTAATTCACCGCTTCACTCCCACTCTGATCTCTCTGTCCTCGGCCTATTACATTGTTCCAATGAAGCTCAACGTAAGCTCGAGGAACAGCACCTCATCTTTCGATTGGGCACTTTGCAGCCTGCCGGACTCAACATTGAGTTCAACAATTTCAGATAATTATCCCTGCCCCCATTTCTCATGCAGTATGATTTTTGCCATTCCCATTTGCAACATTTTATCGTTCCTGCCTCTTGCAAAAGTACAGGGTGGTCTTTCAATTCCTTCCTCCCCTCCTAAACCCCCCCCCCGTCTTTGCACCTGCTTAATATCTGTTACCTCTCCAGCTTTTTCCAGTTCTGATGAAGGGTCCCAGACCTGAAACGTTAACTCTGTTTCTCTCTCCACGGATGCTGCCTGGCCTGCTGAGTATTTCCAGCATTTTCTGTTGTTATATCTACGCCATTGTCTGATTTAAGATATGCTAATATTGGAGATTAGTCAAAACAATGGAAGTAGCAACCAGCAGCCATGTTGGCTGCATCCCATGTGAGGTGCGAGTATCCAGTATTGGCTAGAACAATGGAAGCACCCAAGTAGGATCACATTAACTATCTGGGATTAACAACAGAAAGTGCTGGAAACACTCAGCAGGTCAGGCAGCGTCGAAGAGAGGAGAAACAGTCAATGTTTCGGGTCAAACCCTTCGTCAGAACTGGAAAAGGTTAGAGAGATGTTTAAGCAGGGACAGGGAGGAGGGGAAGAAAGAACAATGGGAAGGTCTGTGATGGGATGGGGAAAGCGGGAGAGATTGAATGACAAAAGTTACGATAGTGTAAGGCAAAAGATAATGGGACAAGTTAAACAAAAGATGGCTCTAGATGTGTGGATGATTATGGCAGCAACCTTAACAGCTACCATGTGAGGAAACGAGAGAAAAAAGAACGAACTACAGGGGCCAATTTAAAGTCTGAAATTGTTGAACTCAATGTTGAGTCCAGAAGGCTGCAAAGTGCCTAATCGAAAGATGAGGCGCTGTTCCTCGAGCTTACGTTGAGCTTCGTTGGAACAGTGTAAGAGGCCGAGGGCGGAGAGGTCAGAGTGGAGGGGAAAATTAAAGTGGCAGGCGACCGGAAGCTCGGGGTCACCCTTGCGGACTGAACGGAGGTGTCCCGCACAGCATTGTCCAGGTCATCCTGTTCCTTTTGTAATATTAAGGCTGCATATCCGGTTGAACTGATTAAATGTTAGGCTGAGGGGGGACCTAATTGAGGTGTACAAAATTATGAGGGGCATAGATAGGGTAGATAGAAAGGAACTTTTCCCCTTAGTAGAGGGGTCAATAACCAGGGGGCATAGTTTCAAGGTAAGGGGCAGGAGGTTTAGAGGGGATTTGAGGAAAAACTTTTTCACCCAGAGGGTGGTTGGAATCTGGAACTCACTGCCTGAAAGGGTGGTAGAGGCAGGAACCCTCACAACATTCAAGAAGCATTTAGATGAGCACTTGAAACACCATAGCATACAAGGATACGGACCAAGTGCTGGAAAATGGGATTAGAATAGACAGGGCTTGATGGCCGGTGCAGACACGATGGGCCGAAGGGCCTCTTTCTGTGCTGTATGACTATGAAATGTTAGACCATCAAGATGGCTATTATGTCAAGTCTGGAGGTTTGACCGAGAAGGAGCCTCACTTCAATATACATTCTGGACATCGTGTGATATGACTCACAAAAAAGGAGAGGATACAAAGAGCAGGTAACAGCCTTCTTGAGTTAGAGCTCACGGGATGGTCAGAAATCCACCATCTATGGAGGCCAAGTTTGATCACCTTGGGTCTGCCGAAACCAGGTTGCATGAGTCTTGTATAACCGTGATAGTTATTACACTATTGGTATCTGAGTAATAAAGTTGCATTTGGACAATATGCTCAAACCTGAATCACGAGGAATCATTTAATTGAGTTTAAGAGATTCCCTTACACGACCTGCATGCTAGCTTTCTTGCACGAGGACACCCAAATCTCTCTGAACAGCAACATTTGAAAGTTTCTCACCATTTAAAAAATATTCTGTTTTTCTATTCTTCCTACCAAAGTAAATAACCTCACATTTCCCCACAGTATACTCCATCTGCCACCTTACTGCCCACTCACTTAGTCTATCTATATCCCTTTGGAGACTCTTTGTGTTCTCCTCATAGTTTACTGTCCCATCTAGCTTTGTATCATCAGCAAACTTGGATACATTGCACTAGGTCCCTTCATCTAGGTCATTAATATAGATTGTAAGTAGCTGAGGCCCCAACACTGATCCTTGCGGCACCCCACTAGTTACAGCCTGCCAACCTGAAAAAGATCCGTTTATCCCTACTCTCTGTTTTCTGTCCGTTAACCAATCCTTTAATCCATGCTACTATATTACCCCCAACCACATGAGCCCCACTATTGTGTAATAACCTTTTCTGTGGCAGCGTATCGAATGGCTTTTGGAAATCCAAATGTACTACATCCACTGGTTCCCCTTTATCTACCCTGCTAGTTACATCCTCAAATAACTCATAAATTTATCAAACACGAACTCCCTTTCATAAAACCATGTTGACTCTGCCTAAGAGCGGGGTAGTTCTCCCTGGTGTCCTGGGGCCAATATTTATCCCTCAACCAACATACCTTAACTGACCAGATCATCTGGGTTTTTTAATCACATTTCTGTTTGTGGGATCGTGCTGTGTGCACATTGCTCTGAGGTGGTGAAAGGCACTGTACAAATGCAATTCTTTCTTCAAGAAGGGCGACTATCGTTGTACTCTCGGTAGCCCGCCCCTCCTTATGTGCAGCTCAGACTCTCCGGGACTAGTTTGAGTGGGTGGGTGGGAGTTTGAGGTGGGCTGTGTTGGGGGGGGGGAGTCAGACTGCAGGCTTCCCTGAAGAATGCAAGGGGAAGCAGATTTCCACAATAGTTTTGAATGGAGCCCAGCACGGAAACAGGAACCCCTCGAGCCTGTTCCACCAAAAAGGAAAAGGAGGTGGGGTAGCATAGCTGGTTAAAGAGATTAACACAATAGTAAAGAAGGATATTAGCACTGATGATGTGGAATCTGTATGGGTAGCGCTGAGAAATACCAAGGGGCAGAAAACGTTAGTGGGAGTTGTATACAGACCCCCAAACAGTAATGCTGAGGTTGGGGATGGCATTAAATGGGAAATTAGAGAAGCATGCAATAAGGGCACAGCGGGTATCATGGGTGACTTTAATCTACATATAGATTGGGCTAACCAAATTAGTAACAATACTGTGGAGGATGAATTCCTAGAGTGTATATGGGATGGTTTCCTGGACCACTATGTCGAGGAACCAACTACTGATCAGGCCATCTTAGACTGGGTATTATGTAATGAGAAAGGATTAGTTAGCAATCTTGTGCGAGGTCCCTTGGGGAGGAGTGATCATAATATGATAGAATTCTTCATTAAGATGGAGAGTGAAGTAGTTGACTCAGAGACTGGGGTCCTGAATTTAAATAAAGGAAACTACGATGGTATGAGGCGTGAGTTGGCTAGGATGGATTGGGGAATGTTACTTAAAGGGTTGACAGTGGATAGGCAATGGCAAACATTTAAAGATCGCATGGATGAACTACAGAATTTGTTCATCCCTGTTTGGCATAAAAATAAAACAAAGGTCACTCAACCGTGGCTAACAAGGGAAATTAGGGATAGCATAAGATCCAAGGAGAGGACATATAAATTGGTCAGAAAAAGCAGCAAACCTGAGGATTGGGAGCAGTTTAGGATTCAGCAAAGGAGGACAAAGGGATTAATTAAGAGGGGGGAAACAGAGTATGTGAGTAAGCTTGCAGGGAACATAAAAACTTGACTGTAAAGGCTTCTATAGATATGTGAAGAGAAAAAGATTGGTGAGGTCAAGCGTAGGTCCCTTGCAGTCAGAATCAGGGGAATTTATAATGGGGAACAAAGAAATGGCAGACCAATTAAATACATACTTTGGTTCTGTCTTCACAAAGGAGGACACAAATAACCTCCCAGAGATGTCAGGGAAGATAGGGTCTAATGAGAGGGAGGAACTGAATTAAATCAGTATAGATGGGATTGAAGGCCGATAAATCCCCAGGCCCTGATAATCTACATCCTAGAGTACTTAAGGAAGTGGCCCTTGAAATAGTAGATGCATTGCTGGTCATTTTCCAAAATTCTATAGACTCTGGAACAGTCCCCATGGATTGGAGGGTAGCTAATGTTACCCCACTATTTAAAAAAGGTGGTAGAGAGAAAACGGGGAATTATAGACCGGTAAGCCTGACATTGGTAGTGGGGAAAATGCTAGAGTCCATTATAAAAGGTGTAATAGCAGAGCACTTGGAAAACAGTGATAGGATCGGACAAAGTCAACATGGATTTACAAATGGTAGATCATGCTTGACTAAATTCCTGGAATTTTTTGAGGATGTAACTGGTAGAATAGATAAGGGAGAATCAGTGGATGTGGTGTATTTGGACTTTCAGAAGGCTTTCGATAAAGTCCCGCATAAGAGATTAGCATGCAAAGTTAAAGCACATGGGATTGGGGGTAAGGTACTGACTTGGATAGAGAACTGGTTGGCAGACAGGAAGCAAAGAGTTGGAATAAACGGGTCTTTTTCCGAGTGGCAGGCAGTGACTAGTGGGATACCGCAGGGATCGGTGCTAGGACCCCAGCTATTCACAATATATATTAATGATCTAGACGAGGGAACTAGATGTAATATCTCCAAGTTTGCAGACGACACAAAGCTGGGTGGGTGTGCGTGCTGTGAGGAGGATGCAGAGAAACTCCAGTATAATTTGGACAGGTTGGGTGATTGGGCAGATGCATGGCAGATGCAGTATAATGTGGATAAATGCGAGGTTATCCACTTTGGTGGCAAAAACAGGTTGGCAGATTATTATCTGAACGGCAATAGATTGGGAAAAGGGGAAGTGCAACGAGACCTGGGTGTCCTTGTGCACCAGTCGCTGAAGGTAAGCATGCAGGTGCAGCAGGCGATTAAGAAGGCAAATGGTATGTTGGCCTTCATAGCGAGAGGATTCGAGTACAGGAGCAAGGATGTCTTGCTGCAGTTGTACAGGGCCTTGGTGAGACCACACCTTGAGTACTGTGTGCAGTTTTGGTCGCCTTATCTGAGGAAGGGTGTTCTTGCCATGGAGGGAGTGCAGCAAAGATTCACCAGACTGATACCTGGGATGGCAGGAATGACGTATGAAGAGAGATTGGGTCAATTAGGCTTATGTTCGCTAGAGTTTAGAAGAATGAGAGGGGATCTCATTGAAACTTATAAAATTCTAACAGGACTAAACAGGCTAGATGCAGGAAGGATGTTCCTGATGGCGGGGGAGTCCAGAACCAGGGGTCACAGTCTAAGGATAAGGGGTAAGCCATTTAGGACTGACATGAGGAGGGATTTCTTCACTCAGAGAGTGGTGAACCTGTGGAATTCTCTTCCACAGAAGGCAGTTGAGGCCAATTCATTAAATATATTCAAGGAGTTAGATATAGTTCTTAAGGCTAAAACGATCAAGGGATATGGGGAGAAAGCAGGGACAGGGTACTGAATTTGGATGATCAGCCATGATCTCATTAAATGGCAGAGCAGGCTCGAGGGGCCGAATGGCCTACTCCTGCTTCTATCTTCTATGTATTTAGTGAGATCATTGTCTGATCATGATCTGTGACCTAACTCCATACACCCGCCTTTGGCCCATTTCCTTTAATACCTTTGGTTAACAAAAATCTACCAATCTCAGATTTAAAATTAACCATTGATCTACACCAATTGCCATTTGTGGAAGAGTTCCAAACTTCTGCTACCCTTTGTGTGTAGAAGTGTTTTCTAATTTCCTGTAAAGTCTGGCTCCAATTTTTAGATTATGCCCCCTAGTCCGAGACTCCCCAACTAGCGGAAATAGTTTCCATCTGACTACCCTATCTGTTCCCCTTAATAACTTGAAAACTTCAATCAAATCATCCCTTAAACTTCTAAATTCCAGGGACTGCAACCCTAGTTTGTGTAATATCTCCTCGTAATTCAACCCTTGGAGTCCGGGTATCATTCTGGTAAACCTACGCTGCACTCCCTCCAAGGCCAATATATCCTTCCTATGGTGTGATGCCCAGAACTGCTCACAGTACTCCAGGTGTGGTCTAACCAGGGTTTTGTATAGAAACATAGAAAATTAGGAGCAGGAGTAGGCCATTTGGCCCTTCGAGCCTGCTCTGCCATTCAATGTTTTCATGGCTGATCCTCTATCTCAATACCATATTCCCGCTCTCTCCCCATACCCCTTCATGTCTTTTGTGTCTAGAAATCTATCTATCTCCTTCTTAAATATATTCAGTGACTTGGCCTCCACAGCTTTCTGTGGTAGAGAATTCCACAGGTTGACCACCCTCTGAGTGAAGAAATTTCTCCTCATCTCAGTCCTAAATGTCCTACCCCGTATCCTGAGACTGTGACCCCTCGTTCTAGACCCCCCAGCCAGGGGAAACATCCTCCCTGCATCCAGTCTGTCTAGCCCTGTCAGAATTTTATACCTTTCAATGAGATCCCCTCTCATTCTTCTAAACTCTAGTGAGTAACCTCTGCAGCATTTGTATTCACAGTGAGCGCTTACTGTGGACCCCAGTGCTTATATTGGGACTCGCACAGGCCAGTGCGCGTGTATATTGTGTGGAAATGCATACGAAACCTTCAGAGTTTCAATTAATAATCGTCGGGGGCAGGTTGGCTCCTCTATCTGATTCTTATCGTCACCTCACTGGTCAGCTCAGCTCTCGCACTCTTGGGGGGGGGGGGGGGGTGGTGGGCAGCAGGTTGGAGCCCATAATCTAGGCCCGACAGCACAGTAGTGAGCGGGAGAGATGCGCTGTCCATCTTAAAATAAATATACGTGGGCAATTTAAAAAAAAATCCAAAACACCAATTTTGTCTTTGTTTTTTTTTGGGCAAGTTTTTATTGGTTGCATTACAGGGGACTCGGCGAGCTACCTTCTAACAAGTTAGTGGACGACAGGGATTTCACAGCACAGCCCGTCTCTGTTACACGTTTTAAAAACCACGACATTAATACGTTCACAGAAAGTACGAAGAAGAAAGGATAAAATAAAATCCCCAGGAATTCAAACCAGACTACCAAACAGAGGTCAATGGAGTGGAGAAAATGAGCAGGTTCTGACAGCTTATAGTAGCCCTGTGCATGAGGAGTGTACAAATCTGGCTTTAAAGTCATTTTATTTTATATATATATATCTCTATATAATATATATAGCGAGATCACACAAAGTTAATACTTTTATTAATATTTATTATAGAGAGATGTGAAGACAGGCCTCCATGTTGGCAATGATTGCTCCCCCGACCTTTGAACCTTGCATGTTCTCCCCTTTCTCTCTCTCTCTCTTTCACGCTGCCCACCCCGCCCCCCACCCCCAGGTGCAGCGTGGGTGGCGGTTTGACATACAGTGGTGGGCGTCTACAGGGCCAGTGACCAGGGGCCCGAATACAGTGGGGGACGGCACTCCTGCCAGGAGCCCCGCAGGAATACGGGTCTCCCCCACCCCGCCCCCAGATCAATTTGTCACGACACAGGGGAACAAAATGGCGTTCAGCCACTGGATGAAAAAATCTTTCAGCGTTTACAAGTAATGCCAGAAGAGTGGGGACGAGGCATAGTTTGTGCTTTTAAGGGGTGGGAGGTTGTGTGGAGGGCTTACCCGCCCCGCCCCCCCCCCCACCAAAGTTCTTGTTGCTCAGCATCCTAAGAATTGATTCTGCTCACCCCGCCCCGGGACGCTACCACCTGTGGCTGAGGTTTGGCATTTTGTACCATGCACCGTGCTCGCGCCCCCATTCACGTGGGTGAGATTAAAATCTGCGAGTTTTTTGTCTCCTGACTCTCTCCAATGTTCCGACACCTTCTCTCCAAATTCCTTGCTCGGAGGGGCGAGGTCGGTGGGAACCCCGCCAAAGTGGTCCTCCTTCATGCGTGAGCCTGGATAGCGAGTGTGGGCAGGATAACTCACCGTGAAGGGGATGACGGATTGGCAACATCCTACGTGTCAACCGAATGTCCATCATCATTCCTTAACGATAAGGCTGCGTTGTGCGTGCTACGAAGTTGGCAACAAAATGGCCACATCGTTTTTATTATAACAAAATGGCCACATCATTTTTGTTAACAAAATGGCTGCCCACATATGTTAACAAAATGGCTGTCCGCCTGTGTTAAACGATGGTCGCAGTTTTACGTGTTAACAAAATGGCGGTCTCCTCCGTGTCAAAGGTCTAACGATTCAGCGATGCCCCCGCGGCTTTTCTGTACACAACAAAAACAATGCCAGGCCTGGCTGACATCTCGTGAGGCATCTGGTGACTAGTTGGCCGTAAGTTGGGAATGAAGCAACAAAAAGAGAGAGAGAGAGAGCAAGAGGTTTAGATGTGGGGGAGGATGGAGACTCACTCCCCATTCTGGAGGCGACGTTCATGCAGTGTACACAACAAATCACCAAGGATTCAAACGGGTTAACTAGAGGCCCAAAGGCAGTACGCGTCATTACGTGTTAACCCACTGTTCCCGCTCCCACCCCATAAAAGAAAATTAGTTCTCTTTTTAATGATTTATCATTTGTTTTTTTTCCACACATTCTCCCCGACGCTAAGACTTTGTTCAGATCTCCTTCCCCCCCACCCCCCACAACGCCCCCCCCCCCCCCCCCCCGTCTGAGGCCTGCGGGACAGGAGCCTCCTCCAGGAGACGCACGTGTTCGTTGTCTTTGTCCTCGTTCTCCACGTGTCCGCCGCTCTCCTAACACGACACCTCCATCGTCTGCGAGGGGCTGGAAGCCAGCTGCCCGGCGTCACTGCCCTGCGACAGGGTGCGCGAGCGAGAGCGCGATCCGTCGACCGAGGCGCCGGAAAGCGAGGTGGTGCGGGAGCGGGACAGCCTGGTCATCCCGGCGGAGGGCACTGAGGGAAAAAGGGCGGGGAGGGGAAGAAAACAAAAATTGGTTAAGTCTCTGTACACATTCCGCTCCTTAACGGCCTTTTCCGCGGCATGACTGGGACCGGTGATTCACGGTGAAGACGGCGTATGTTCTGGCTCCGGCCGACCTATGCCGCGACCCGCAGAGACTACGACGGCAACTTGACCCACTGATAGTTGTGTAGCTGATGAGTTCATGGGTCAAAGGTGAGCATCTGGTCACGTATTGTAATTGATGGGTCAATGTAAAGGAGGCTTTACTCTGTATCTAAACCGTGCTGCACCTGCCCTGGGAGTGTTTGATGGGACAGTGTAGAGGGAGCTTTACTCTGTATCTAACCCGTGCTGCACCTGCCCTGGGAGTGTTTGATGGGACATTGTAGAGGGAGCTTTACTCTGTATCTAACCCGTGCTGCACCTGCCCTGGGAGTGTCTAATGGGACAGTGTAGAGGGAGCTTTACTCTGTATCTAACCCGTGCTGTACCTGCCCTGGGAGTGTTTGATGGGACAGTGTAGAGGGAGCTTTACTCTGTATCTAACCCGTGCTGTTCCTGCCCTGGGAGTGTTTGATGGGACAGTGTAGAGGGAGCTTTACTCTGTATCTAACCCATGCTGTACCTGCCCTGGGAGTGTTTGATGGGACAGTGTAGAGGGAGTTTTACTCTGTATCTAACCCGTGCTGTACCTGCCCTGGGAGTGTTTGATGGGACAGTGTAGAGGGAGCTTTACTCTGTATCTAACCCGTGCTGTACCTGCCCTGGGAGTGTTTGATGGGACAGTGTAGAGAGAGCTTTACTCTGTATCTAACCCGTGCTGTACCTGCCCTGGGAGTGTTTGATGGGACAGTGTAGAGGGAGCTTTACTCTGTATCTAACCCGTGCTGCACCTGTAACATTTGCATATTGAATTGTCATTGGCCCGCAGGCATCTGTAAGGAATACCTATTCTATTCACATGTGATCACATGCTGAGTTGTCATTGGCCTGCAGGCATCTGTAAGGGGCCTGACTCCATCTTGTCCACATGGTGCTGTACTGCTGTGAGTCGGACAGACCTGATGCTTCATTAAAAGAGTTTAAACTGTAATACTCCGTCGTCTTGCAATTTATTATTTTTGTATAAAGTGTGCAAAACAAGACATGGTGTCAGAAGTGGGATTTGAAATGGACATCGTTGGAGCTCCCTTACCCCGAATGAATTGGGAATCTTTGAACTTACCTAGAGAATGGTGCAAGTTCAAGCAACACGTGGAGTTGATGTTTTCGGGTCCACTGAAAAGCAAAGGGGAGGAAGAAAGATGCAGCTACCTACTCCTGTGGATCGGAGAAAAAGGGAGAGACATTTTTAACACATGGTCTCTCACCGCAGGTGAAGCAAAGGTACTGAAAAATTATTTTGACCTTTTTGAAGCATATGTGATGCCCAAGACAAATACGATATTCGCTAGGTACAAGTTTCAGGAGAAAGTACAAGGAGCTGGTGAGTCGTTTGAACAGTTCGTGACTGAGTTAAAACTGCTGGTAAAAGACTGTGTATATGCAGATAAAGATGAGATGGTCAGAGACCGCATCGTGTTTGGAATACATTCAGCTAAAGTGAGAGAGAAACTTTTGAATGTTGGGTCCGGGCTAACGCTGGACAAAGCTATGGACATAGCTAGATCGCACGAGATAGCCCAAGCACAGTTGAAAACCATAACCGGCGCCACGAGCAGCTTGAGTGAACAGACAGTGCACGCAGTTAATAGATACACACCAAAGAACACTGCCCAGAGAGCGTGTTTCAGAACAGAAAGAGTTCTAAAAATGGGCGACACAGACATAAAATGCTTCAAAAACTGTGGATATTGTGGAAACAACTGGCATGGAGAAAAGGAGTACTGCCCTGCCAAAGGAAGGCAATGTACTAAATGTGGTAAACGGAACCACTTTGCTAAAGTCTGCAAGACTGTTTTTCGAAAAGCAGTACACACAGTGAGTGACAGCCAAATGCCAGATAGAGAGCCAAACGCAGAGGGACTGTTTATTGATTCTGTGTCACAGAAAAAACAGATTTCAGGGACTGAGCAAGCCTATGCCGATATTGAGATAGGAAAACAGGGCAAAGAGCTTAAGTTTAAACTAGACACTGGATCTCAGGTTAATGTAATTCCACTGAGTGAGTATCACAGTTTGAAGGATGAGTGTGAGCTACAGCCCACCTCACGCAGACTGACCAGCTATGGGGGTGAGCAGCTCATTGTAAAAGGCACATGCGTGATGAAATCCAATTACAAAGAAAGTGACATGATGTTGGATTTTTACATTGTTGACACTCAAGCACCTCCAGTGCTAGGTCTAAAGGCATGTTTAGACATGGACCTCGTCAAGCTAGTGCTATCATTGACAGCACCAGTTGAGAAGCAGACAGTCACGGAGGAGTTTGCTGACGTTTTCAAAGGAATCGGACTATTCCCAGGTGAATGCACTATTCACCTTGACCCAGCAGCAACCCCTGTGGTTTGCCCACTGAGAAGGATACCCCTTGCTCTACGTAGTCGCCTGAAGGAGGAGCTGCAGAGCATGGAGAATACATAAGTCATCGTCCGGGAAACAGAACCGACACAGTGGGTCAACGCGTTAGTAGTGGTTGAGAAACCACGTACAGGCAAGCTCAGAGTCTGTCTCGACCCCAGAGATTTGAACAAGGCTATCAAACGCCCTCACTACCCTCTACCAATGCTAGATGACATCACACCCAAGCTAGTGGGAGCACGTTACTTCAGTGTAATGGACGCACGATCAGGATACTGGACTATCAAGCTCACGGAAGAGTCATCTAAGCTAACAACGTTCAACACACCATTTGGACGCTACAGATTTCTGCGTTTACCATTTGGTCTTATCTCAGCTCAGGATGAATTCCAGCGGAAGATCGACGAAACCTATGAAGGCCTCGACGGAGTAGTCGCAATCGTAGACGACATCCTCATCTATGGCAGGAACAGAGAGGAACATGACAGGAACCTCCGTGCGATGCTACAAAGATCACGGGAGAAATGTATCCAGCTCAACCCCGAGAAAAGCATAATCGGATCCACCGAGATCAGTTATTTCGGGCATCGCCTCTCCATTGATGGCATTAAGCCGGATCCAGAGAAAATCTCCGCCATCAAGAAGATGGAGCCGCCAAAGAACCGTGCAGAGCTAGAGACAGTACTAGGCATGGTTAACTACTTAGCCAAGTTTGCCCCGAGCCTCTCCGAAATCAACGCACACATGCGTCAGTTGCTCAAACAATCCAATGAGTTCCTGTGGGACAAACAACATGACACAGCATTTCAGAAAATGAAAGACCTAATCACCAGAGAACCAGGACTGGTTCTTGTCTACTTCGACCCCAACAAAGAGCTCAGACTACAAGTGGACGCATCAAAGTACGGACTAGACGCAGTATTACTGCAAGAAGGAAAGCCCATCGGCTACGCTTCCAGATCTCTCACAGACAGTGAAATCAACTATGCTCAAATCGAGAAAGAGCTATATGCAATTCTGTTTGGATGTAAGCGTTTCCACCAGTACGTCTGTCCGACAAGTCATTGTGGAATCCGACCACAAGCCCCTCGAGTCAATCATGAGGAAACCACTAGCCGCAGCCCCACCAAGGCTACAGAGAATGATCCTTCAGCTACAGAAGTATGACTTCACAATCATTCACCGTCCAGGCAAAGACATTCCTGTCGCAGACACGCTCTCCAGAAAGTCTCTTAGCTACCAGGACAGCAGCCTCAGTGAAGGCATGGTGTACAACAGCTTACCTGTGAGTGACTCAAAACTGAAGGAGATCCGAGCAGGAACAGAGAAAGATGCACAACTCACACTGCTGAGCAAAGTCATACATGAAGGATGGCCTGAGGAAAGGAAGAAATGCCCTCAGAGCATATCTGAATTCTGGAACCACAGAGACGAACTGTCACAAATCAACGGAATCGTCTTCAAAGGGGAGAAAATCATCATTCCTACCAGTCTCAGAGAAGAGATGTTGACAATAATTCATGCTGGACATATGGGCATGGAAAAATGCAAACAAAGAGCACGTGACATTATGTTTTGGCCCGGAATGTGCAAACACATTGAGGACATTGTCGGAAAATGTTCCATTTGTCTAGAATGCCGCCCATCAAATGTCAAAGAGCCCATGATACCTCACCGTATCCCAGACAGGCCCTGGCAGGTCGCGGCAACGGATCTGTTCACATGGAACAATGAGGACTACATAGAGACTGTTGATTACTACAGCAGATTTTTTGAATTGGACAAGCTTCACAGCACCACATCGGCAGCTGTGATCCACAAGCTAAAGGCAGCCTTTGCCAGGCATGGCATGGTAGAGACTTTAGTCTCAGACAATGGCCCCCAATACAAATCAAAAGAGTTCGAGTCGATTGCCAAGGCATGGGATTTCACACATGTCACATCAAGCCCACCTTACCCTCAAAGTAATGGCCTTGCTGAAAAAACTGTCCAGATTGCAAAAACACTCATGGACAAAGCCAAAGCGGACAAAAGAGACCCCTACATCAGTCTCCTTGAGTACCGCAACACTCCGGTTGACAACTTCAAGTCACCAGCACAGCTGTTGATGAGCCGCAGACTTCGCTCAATCCTTCCAAGCACCAACCAGCAGCTGCAGCCAAAGGTCGTCAGCTGCACGCAAGTGCATGCAAAATGTGTACAGAGACAGCAACACCAAAAGAGATATTATGACAGGTCAGCTAGACTATTCTGTGATAGTAGATTGGCGGTTAGGATCAGATCAGCCATGATCTTATTGAATGGCGGAGCAGGCTTGAGGGGCCGATTGGCCTACTCCTGCTCCTATTTCTTATGTTCTTATGTACTACTGCCGCCGCTGCACAATGGAGAATCCGTCAGAATCCAGGAGCATGACTACTGGAAGCCAGCAGTCGTCATCCAGCCAGCTGACACTGAGCGATCGTATCACATCCACACCCCAGAAGGACAGGTGTACCGCTGCAATCGCAGGCACCTCCTGAACACCAAGGAACAACACCATCATTCCGACGAGAGGATCAGTTCAACAGAGTGTGATGAACAGAGCAATACACAAAACACATCATACTTACCTGAACCTAAACCTGACCCTGATTTGTTGACCGATTCAGGAGCATGCTCAGTTCCATACCACACAAGGTCGGGACGAGAGGTCAAGCCTAGAGTTATCCTTGACTTGTGAACTGTCAAGGGGTGTAGGCGGATCGCTGCCCTAAAAAAAAACTGTACATCGTTATTGAAACGTTGAGATGTTTTCAGCGCTAGTTAAATGCTGAGTTTACTTATATGTTTATGCTACCAAGAACATTAGGTAGAAGAAAGGTTTAAAAGTAATGCATAACATTTTTCTTTTAAAAGAAAGGGGATGTAACATTTGCATGTTGAATTGTCATTGGCCCGCAGGCATCTGTAAGGAATACCTATTATATTCACATGTGATCACATGCTGAGTTGTCATTGGCCTGCAGGCATCTGTAAGGGGCCTGACTCCATCTTGTCCACACGGTGCTGTACTGCTGTGAGTCAGACAGACCTGATGCTTCATTAAAAGAGTTTAAACTGTAATACTCCGTCGTCCTGCAATTTATTATTTTTGTACAAAGTGTGCAAAACAAGACAGTACCTGCCCTGGGAGTGTTTGATGGGACAGTGTAGAGGGAGCTTTACTCTGTATCTATCCCGTGCTGTACCTGCCCTGAGAATATTTGATGGGACAGTGTAGAGGGAGCTTTACTCTGTATCTAACCCGTGCTGTACCTGCCCTGGGAGTGTTTGATGGGACAGTGTAGAGGGAGCTTTACTCTGTATCTAACCCGTGCTGTACCTGCCCTGGGAGTGTTAGATGGGACAGTGTAGAGGGAGCTTTACTCTGATCCTCCGGTGATGTCCCGCGGCATCTGCAGCAACCTCCTTCAGAACCGCCAGGGCGAGCCGCGGGCGGGGAGAGCGAAAGGACCACACGTGACCGGGACTCGTTAGCAGCTTCTGCCCAGGCGCCTGAGAACGAGCGCCGGCGCGGAGGCGGTCGCGGCCGGCAGTGCGGGTGCGCTGGCGCTGAAATTCATCTCATGCAGCGCTGCAAGCCATGCACATGCAGTGGGTGGTGGGGTCCAGCGTTAGTACCTGCGCCCACACTGAGTCGTCTATCCACGACGTGTGGTACTGCCGGAGGTCGGAGAGAGGCAGCGAGAGAGAGAGAGAGAAAGACGAACAAAACTGGTTAAGAGAGACATATGCAACCCAGCCTGTCTCTCTCTCTCACACACGCACACACACCTGCGCACTTACACCCACCACACCTGCTCACAAGCGGAACAGGTACGGCCCTCGCCCTCTCCGCTCCTGTCCTGCCGAACCAGCTCTCCAGTTAAGGGTCTAGCTGGCTGGGATCCCCAACTTTCTCCCGGGCTGCACACTGAAGCCTTCGCTGGGCGATGGGCTCCACGGGCGCCCACTGGCCCCCCTCTCAGTACCTCTCCTATTCTGCCTGCATCAGCCCGGCCTCTCCCAGCCCGCCAGCTGGGATTACCAACTGTGATGGAAGCATCACAACTGAGACACCAATCCCGTCCTCATCTGGACCGGCACTCCCGGCAGGATTCACTGGATGGTGATCAGAACGTAAGAACATAAGAAATAGGAGCGGGAGTGGGCCATTTGGCCCCTCGAGCCTGCTCTGCCATTCAATAAGATCATGGCTGATCTTCTACCTCAACTCCACCTTCCCGCACTATCCCCATATCCCTTGGTTCCTTTAATATCCAAAAATCTATCGATTTCTGTCTTGAATATACTCAACGACTGAGCCTCCACAGCCCTCTGGGGTAGAGAATTCCAATGATTCACAACTCTTTGAGTGAAGAAATTTCCCCGCATCTCAGTCCTAAATGGCTGACCCCTTATTCTGAGACTCTGACCCCTGGTTCTAGAATCCCCAGCCAGGGGAAACATTTCCTCAGCTTTAACCCTGTCAAGCCCCTTAAGAATTTTATATGTTTCAATGAGATCACCGCTCATTCTTCTAAACTCTAGGGAATACAGGCCTAGTCTATTCAATTTCTCCTCATAGGACATTCCCCCCATCTCAGGCATCAATCTAGTGAACCTTCGCTGCACTCCCTCTATGGCAAGTATATCCTTCCTTAGGTAAGGAGACCAAAGCTGTACACAATACTCCGGGTGTGGTCTCACCAGGGCCCTATATAATTATATATTCTTTACTCTAATCCCTTTGCAACAAAAGCTAACATACCATTTGCTTTCTTAATTGCGTGCTGTACCTGCATGTTAACTTTCAGTGATTCGTGTACAAGGACACCCAGGTCCCTCTGAATGCAAACATTTCCCAATCTCCCACCATTCAAAAAATACTCTGATTTTTTGTTTTTCTTACCAAAGTGGATAACTTCACACTTCCCCACATTGTATTCCATTTGCCATGTTCTGGCCCACTCAGTTAACCTGTCTGTATCTCTCTGCAGCCTCTTTGCGTCCTCCTCGCTGCTTACTTTCCCATCTAACTTTGTATCATCAGCAAACTTGGATATGTTACACTCAGTCGATTCATCCGAGTCATTGATATAGATTGTAAATAGCTGAGGCCCCAGCACTGACCCTTGTGATACCCCACTAGTTACAGTCTGCCAACCCGAAAATGACCAGTTTATTCCTACTCTCTGTTTTCTGTCCATTAACCAATCCTCAATCCATGCTAATATATTACCCCCAATACCATGAGTCCTAATTTTGTGTAATAACCTCTTGTGTGGCACTTTATCGAATGCTTTTTGAAAATCTAAATACACTACATCCCCGTTATCCATCCCTATCTGAAGCCCAGCTGATTTCTTTACCCCACCATTCCCTAACCCAGGGGGTCGCTGAGGCCCCAGTTGTAATCCCCTTCCCTGGCTGGGATCAGCTCACTCAGCACAGAACGGTTGCGGGGGGGGGGAGGGACGGACCTGGACTCTTCCTGCTCGGTGTGGGGCTCAGTACCAATTGTAGCCTCCCCCTACCGTCCACACCCGGCTGGGATCAGCTCACTCAGCACGGACCGGGGGAATGGAACCTGGCCCCGTCCTGCTCTGTGGGACTCAGTACCAGGAAGCATTGGTGGAGCGAGTGATGCTCAATTTAGGTCAAGTTTAAAGAGACAACAAGCTCGGGACAGGAATAGCTTCCAGCGCATTGTACTGTAAAACAGGCAGACCAAAACATCCAATACTTACTGTATCCCATTCCTTGCACAAAGTATTTGAAGGCTTCAGTTAGCTTTCCAGGCTGGAGAGAGAGAGAGAGAGAGAAAGATGGAGCAGGTGAAAGTCAGAATCCAGGTCCGCACTAGTTCCACTTTTGGTACCTGATCATCCCACCACAAGGGGGAGCTGATCTGCAGCAGGTCAAAGATGGGCTGAATGGACTCCTTCTGTGTTGGATGATACTTTGCGAGGTGGAAGAGCCAATGCAGACATTGGGTGGTGCTGTTGCAGTACCTCGATCCGGCCACAGGTGGAGGTGGGGGGGTGGGGGGCGATGTGCAGCAATACCTGGCTTCAGGACAAAGCAGCCCGCTTGATTGGCACCCCATCCACCACCTTAAACATTCATTCCCTCCACCACCGGCGTACCGTGGCTGCAGTGTGTACCATCTACAAGATGCACTGCAGCAACTCGCCAAGGCTTCTTCGGCAGCACCTCCCAAACCTGCGACCTCTTCCACCTAGAAGGACAAGGGCAGCAGGTGCATGGGAACACCACCACCTCCAAGTTCCCCTCCAAGTCACACACCATCCTGACGTAGAAATATATCGCTGATCCTTCATCGTTGCTGGGTCAAAATCCTGGAACTCCCTACCTAACAGCACTGTGGGAGTACCTTCACCACACAGACTGCAGCGGTTCAAGAAGGCGGCTCACCACCACCTTCTCAAGGGCAATTAGGGATGGCCAATAAATGCTGGCATTGCCAGCGACGCCCTGGTCCCATAAACAAATTTTAAAAAAAGTCACAAGGGGGAGCTGTGGCCAACTGAGAGCGGGGACCATCATCCTCCTCTGTCTGGGGCTGGATTTGACTCCCAGGTCCCATAGGGTGATAGGTCAGTGTCTGACCCACTGACCCCCAACGTGGTCCCCCATCAGAGAGAGGCACCCACCATCCCCCTCTGTCTGGGGCAGGGTTTGACCACGGGATCCAGAGGGTGAAAGGTCAGTGCCTGTCCCACTGCCTCACCCAGTCCCCCATCAGGGAGAGGAGACCTTCATCCCCTTTTGACCCCAGGTCCCAGAGGGTGAAAGGTCAGTGCCTAACACACTGCTTCACCTAGTTCCCCCATCAGGGAGAGAAGACCTGCATCCCCATTTAACCCCAGGTCCCAGAGGGTGAAAGGTCAGTGTCTGATCCACTGACCCCTCACCTGGTTCCCCATCAGAGAGAGGCGACCTTCATCGCCCCTGTCTCAAGCTGGATTTGACCCTTGACCTCCTGGTGTAAACTCTCAGAAACAGTGTCTGACCCTGGTCTAAGAAAGGAAACTGAACCCACCTGTGAGATCTGAGGTTGTCCACCAGCATCAGCCATCTGTGAACATAGAGAGAGAGAGACATGTTGTTGTGATCTGGAATGCGCTGCCTGAAAGGGCGGTGGAAGCAGATTCACCAGTAACTTTCAAAAGGGAATTGGATAAATACTTGAAGCGGCAAAATTTGCAGGGCTACAGAGAAAGAACAGAGGGAGCGAGACTAATTGGATAGCTCATTCAAAGATGGGCCGAATGGACTGTTTCTGTGTTGTATGACACTGAGCGGTGGAAGAGCCAGAGACAGGGCCTGTGAAGCGAGGGAAGAGATCATATAGACATGCATTCCCCAAGTCTCGGTGACAGTAGTTTAGCATTTGTGATAGTGCCTCAGGTTTAACCAGCAATTGTAGCCATCGCAAACCAGAAATGAGCAGAGGTGACAGTGCGGGCCCTAACGAAATGGGGAAATTTGTAGTATTTTTCTCCCCCGAGCCCCATACACTCCCATGGTACACAATCCCAATACACGCAACCACTTCCCATTCACTCCCATTGTACACAATCCCAATGGACCCAACCCCTTCCCATTCACTCGATTGTACACAATCCCAGTGGACCCAACCCCTTCCCATTCACTCCTATTGTACACAATCCCAATGGACCCAATCCCTTCCCATTCATTCCCATAGTACACAATCCCAATGGACCCAACCCCTTCCCATTCATTCCCATTGTACACAATCCCAATGGATCCAATCCCTTCCAATTCACTCCCATTCTACACAAACCCAATGGACCCAACCCCTTCCCATTCACTCCCATTTGTGTACAATCCCAATGGACCCAACCCCTTCCCATTCACTCCCATTGTACACAATCCCAATGGACCCAACCCCTTCTCATTCACTCCCATTGTACACAATCCAAATGGAAACAACCCCTTCCCATTCACTCCCATTGTACACAATTCCAATGGACCCAACCCCTTCCCATTCACTCCCATTGTTCACAATCCCAATGGACCCAACCCCTTCCCATTCACACCCATTGTACACAATCCCAATGGACCCAACCACTTCCCATTCACTCCCATTGTTCAAGATCCCAATGGACACATCAACTTCCCATTCACTCCCATTGTACACAATCCCAATGGACCCAACCCCTTCCCATTCACTCCCATTGTACACAATCCCAATGGACCCAACCCCTTCCCATTCACTCCCATTGTACACAATCCCAATGGACCCAACCCCTTCCCATTCACTCCCATTGTACACAAACCCAATGGACACAGCCACTTCCCATTCACTCCCATTGTAAACAATCCCAATGGACCCAACCCCTTCCCATTCACTCCCATTGTACACAATCCCAATGGACCCAACCCCTTCCCATTCACTCGCATTGTACACAATCCCAGTGGACCCAACCCCTTCCCATTCACTCCCATTGTACACAATCCCAATGGACCCAACTCCTTCCCATTCACTCCTACTGCTCACAATCCCAATGGACCCAACCCCTTCCCATTCACTCGCATTGTACACAAAACCAATGGACCCAACCCCTTCACATTCACTCCCATTGTACACAATCCCAATGGACCCAACCCCTTCCCATTCACTCCCATTGTACACAATCCCAATGGACCCAACCCCTTCCCATTCACTCCTATTGTAGACAATCCCAATGGACCCAACCCCTTCCCATTCACTCGCATTGTACACAATCCCAATGGACCCAACCCCTTCCCATTCACTCCTATTGTAGACAATCCCAATGGACCCAACCCCTTCCCATTCACTCCCATTGTACACAATCCCAATGGACCCAACCCCTTCACTCCCATTGGACACAATCCCAATGGACCCAACCTCTTCCCATTCACTCCCATTGTACACAATCCCAATGGACCCAACCCCTTCCCATTCACTCGCATTGTACACAAAACCAATGGACCCAACCCCTTCACATTCACTCCCATTGTACACAATCCCAATGGACCCAACCCCTTCCCATTCACTCCCATTGTACACAATCCCAATGGACCCAACCCCTTCCCATTCACTCCTATTGTAGACAATCCCAATGGACCCAACCCCTTCCCATTCACTCGCATTGTACACAATCCCAATGGACCCAACCCCTTCCCATTCACTCCTATTGTAGACAATCCCAATGGACCCAACCCCTTCCCATTCACTCCCATTGTACACAATCCCAATGGACCCAACCCCTTCACTCCCATTGGACACAATCCCAATGGACCCAACCTCTTCCCATTCACTCCCATTGTACACAATCACAATGGACCCGACCCCTTCCCATTCACTCGCATTGTACACAATCCCAATGGATCCAACTCCTTCCCATTCACTCCCATTGTACACAATCCCAATGGACCCAACCCCTTCCCATTCACTCCCATTGTACACAATCCCAATGGACCCAACCGCTTCCCATTCACTCCCATTGTACACAATCTCAATGGACCCAATCCCTTCCCATTCACTCCCATTCTACACAATCCCAATGGACCCAACCCCTTTCCATTCATTCCCATTGTACACAATCTCACTGGACCCAATCCCTTCCCATTCAGTCCCATTGTACACAATCCCAATGGACCCAACCCCTTCCCATTCACACCCATTGTACACAATCCCAATGGACCCAACCCCTTTCCATTCACTCCCATTGTACACAATCCCAATGGACCCAACCCCTTCCCATTCACTCCCATTGTACACAATCCCAATGGACCCAACCCCTTCACTTTCACTCCCATTGTACACAATCCTAATGGACCCAACCCCTTCCCATTCACTCCCATTGTAGACAATCCCAATTGACCCAAACCCTTCCCATTCCCTCCCATTGTACACAATCCCAGTGGACCCAACCACTTCCCATTCACTCCTATTGTACACAATCCCAATGGACCCAACCCCTTCCCATTCAGTCCCATTTTTCACAATCCCAATGGACCCAACCCCTTCCCATTCATTCCCATTGTACACAATCCCAATGGATCCAACCCCTTCCCATTCACTCCCATTGTACACAAACCCAATGGATCCAACCCCTTCCCATTCACTCCCTTTGTACACAATCCCAATGGACCGAAGCCCTTCCCATTCACTCCCATTGTACACAATCCCAATGGACCCAACCCCTTCCCATTCACTCGCATTGTACACAATCCCAATGGATCCAACCACTTCCCATTCACTCTCATTGTACACAAACCCAATGGACCCAACCCCTTTCCATTCACTCCCTTTGTACACAATCCCAATGGATCCAACCCCTTCCCATTCACTCCCTTTGTACACAATCCCAATGGACCCAACTCCTTTCCATTCACTCCCACTGTACACAATCCCAATGGACCCAACCCCTTCCCATTCACTCACAGTGGACACAATGCCAATGGACCCAACCCCTTCCAATTCATTACCATTGTACACAATCCCAATGGACACAACCCGTTCCCATTCATTCCCATTGTACACAATCCCAATGGACCCAACCCCTTCCCATTCACTCCCATTGTACACAATCCCAGTGGACCCAACCCCTTCCCATTCACTCCCATTGTACACAATCCCAATGGACCCGACCCCTTCCCATTCACTCCCACTGTACACAATCCAAATGGACCCAACCCCTTCCCATTCACTCCCATTGTGCACAATCCCAGTGGACCCAACCCCTTCGCATTCACTCCCATTGTACACAATCCCAATGGACCCGACCCCTTCCCATTCACTCCCATTGTACACAATCCACATGGACCCAACCCCTTCCCATTCACTCCCATTGTACACAATCCCAATGGACCCAACCCCTTCCCATTCACTCCCATTGTACACAAACCCAATGGACCCAACCCCTTCCCATTATCTCCCATTGTACACAATCCCAATGGACCCAACCTCTTCCCATTCACTCCCATTGTACACAATCTCAATGGACCCAACCACCTCCCATTCACTCCCATTGTACACAATCCCAATGGACCCAACCTCTTCCCATTCACTCCCATTGTACACAATCCCAATGGACCCAACACCTTCCCATTCACTCACATTGGACACAATCTCAATGGACCCAACCCCTTCCCATTCACTCGCATTGTACACAATCCCAATGGACCCCATCCCTTCCCATTAACTCCCATTGTACACAAACCCAATGGACCCAAACCCTTCCCATTCACTCCCATTGTACACAATCCCAATGGATCCAACCCCTTCCCATTCACTCCCATCGTACATAAACCCAATGGACCCAACCCCTTCCCATTCACTCCCATTCTACACAATGTCAATGGACCCAACCCCTTCCCATTCACTACCATTGGACACAATCCCAATGGACCCAACCCCTTCCCATTCACTCCCATTGTACACAATCACAATGGACCCAACCCCTTCCCATTCACTCACATTGTACACAATCCCAATGGATCCAACTCCTTCCCATTCACTCCCATTGTACACAATCCCAATGGACCCAAACCCTTCCCATTCACTCCCATTGTACACAATCCCAATGGACCAAACCCCTTCCCATTCACTCCCATTGTACACAAACCCAATGGGCCCAACCCCTTCCCATTCACTCCCATTATACACAATCTTAATGGACCCAATCCCAATGGACCCAACCCCTTTCCATTCACTCCCATTGTACACAATCCCAATGGACCCAACTTCTTCCCATTCACTCCCATTGTACACAATCCCAATGGACCCAACCCCTTCCCATTCACACCCATTCTACACAATCCCAATAGACTCAACCCCTTCCCATTCACTCCCATTGTACACAATCCCAATGGACACAACCCCTTCCCATTCACTCCCATTGTACACAATCCCAATGGACCCAACCCCTTCCCTTTCACTCGCATTGTACATAATCCCAATGGATCCAACCCCTTCCCATTCACTCCCATTGTACACAATCCCAATGGATCCAACCCCTTGCCATTCACTCCCATTGTACACAATCCCAATGGACCCAACCCCTTCCCATTCACACCCATTCTACACAATCCCAATAGACTCAACCCCTTCCCATTCACTCCCATTGTACACAATCCCAATGGACACAACCCCTTCCCATTCACTCCCATTGTACACAATCCCAATGGACCCAACCCCTTCCCTTTCACTCGCATTGTACATAATCCCAATGGATCCAACCCCTTCCCATTCACTCCCATTGTACACAATCCCAATGGATCCAACCCCTTCCCATTCACTCCCATTGTACACAATCCCAATGGACCCAACCCCTTCCCATTCACTCCCATTGTACACAATCCCAATGGACCCAACCCCTTCCCTTTCACTCGCATTGTACATAATCCCAATGGATCCAACCCCTTCCCATTCACTCCCATTGTACACAATCCCAATGGATCCAACCCCTTGCCATTCACTCCCATTGTACACAATCCCAATGTATCCAACCCTTTCCCATTCACTCACATTGTACACAATCCCAATGGACCCAACCCCTTCCCATTCACTCCCATTGTACACAATCCCAATGGACCCAACCCCTTCCCATTCACTCCCATTGCCGTGAACCATTATGCAGATCTGCTCAATCGCTGGTTGCCACCCTCTCAGAAGCCACTGATTCAGGGCGACTTGTCAAAATGGAAAGTCAGGGGGGAAGGCGGGTTGCTCCACTACTCCTCCACTGAAGGGGTGTCGGATAGTCCTTTCAAAGGTCAATGCGCTTGAGCTGCTCCTATTAAAGCAGCCTTACCTTGAGGAAGGAGGTCTGGGTTGGATCCAGTTTTGCGTTGCATTCCACCTGAAACGTATGAAAAGAGCTGATTATTCCTCAGCATAATGGGTGAGGATAGAGCGGACTGCAACCGGAGCCCCCACCCCCACCACCTTTAACATAGTAAAACATCCCAAGGCGCTTCACAGGAGCGATTATCAAACAAAATCTGACACCGAGCCACATAAGGAGATATTGGGGCAGGTGATCAAAGCCTTGGTCAAAGAGGAAGGATTTAAGGAATGTCTTGGAGGAGGAGAGAGAGGCGGAGAGGTTTAGGGAGGGAATTCCAGCGCTCAGGGCCCAGGCAGCTGAAGGCACGGCCGCCAATGGTGGAGCGATTAAAATCAGGATATCAGGGATACTCAAGAGGCCGGAATTAGAGGAGCGCAGATATCTCGGAGGGTTGCAGGGCTGGAGACGATTGCAGAGATAGGGAGGGGGGCGAGGCCACGGAGGGATTTGAAAACAAGGATGAGAATTTTTAAATCGAGGCGTTGCTTAACCGGGAGCCAGATTCACCATCCACCGATTCCGTGCCGGGGGTTGGGCGGGCGGGCAAGGCGGCCAGGTTTATAGCCTCGGCTGGCCTGTTGGATTTGACCAGTGGCTGTGCCGGTGCTCAAAGGCAGGCCGTCGCCCTGGAAACGGTGGGTGCCTGCAGGATAACCGTGACCCTTGGCTCGACACTTTGGTTCCCTAGTCTATCCTTCAAGACCCTCCTTAACACCTACCTCCTTTGGTCACCTCACTGTCGCAGGACGTCCCAAAGCGCATTACAGCCAAGGAAGTACTTTTTTGAAGTGTTAGAATGTAAGAAACGCAACAGCAGATTTGTGCCTAGCAAGATCCCACAAACAGCAATGAGATAATGACCAGATAATCTGTTCCCTCAGTACTGGCACCGGGGGGAGTGTCGGCCCTGGATTATGGGGCTCGAGTCTCTGGAGTTGTCTGCTTTACCTCAGTGTCGATTGTTGTTTGATTAAACACTGGTTCGGCCTCAACTGGAGTATTGTGTCCAATTCTGGACACCGCACTTTAGGAAGGATGTGAAGGCCTTAGAGGGGGTGCAAAAAAGATTTACATGAATGGTTCCAGGGATGAGGGACTTCAGTTACGTGGATAGACTGGAGAAGCTGGGGTTGTTCTCCTTGGAGCAGAGAAGGTTGAGCAGAGATTTGATAGAGGTGTTCAAAATCATGAGGGGTCTGGACAGAGAGAAACTGTTTCCATTGGCAGAAGGGTTGGGAACCAGAGGACACAGATTTAAGGCGGTTGACAGAAGAACCAAAGGCGACATGAGGAAAAACATTTTTACGCAGCGAGTGGTTTGGATCTGGAATGCACTGCCTGAAAGGGTGGTGGAGGCAGATTCAATCACAGCCTTCAAAAGGGAATTGGATAAGTACCTGAAGTAAAGAAATTTGCAGGGCTACGGGGAAAGGGTGGGGGAGTGGGACTCGCTGAAGTGATCTTGCAGAAAGCCGGCTCGGGCTCGATGGGCCGAATGGCCTCCTTCCGTGCTGTAACCATTCTATGCTTCTACAATCGCTCCTGTGAAGCGCCTTTGGACGTTTTACTATGTTAGAGGTGCTGTAGTAAGGCGAGTTGTTGTTGCTTCAGTTTAGACAGCGGACCACCCTGGGCTACGCCCTAGCGGCACAGGCTGACTTACCACAGCATCCTCATGAGGGGCGTGATCACCCACCACCAGCATCACTGGGCACCTGGAGGTCAACACACAAAAACAACCAGTTACTGAGCGGTTACACCAGGAGGTCGAGGGTCAAATCCAGCCACAGACGCAGGGTGATGAAGGTCGGCTCTCTCTCTCTCTCTGATGGCGGACTGAGTGGGGCAGTGGTGACAGGCACTGACCTTTCACCCTCTGGGACCTGGGGTCAAAACCTGCCCCAGACAGAGGGGGATGAAGATCTCCTCTCTCTCTCTGCTGGGGGGGGGTGGGGAACTGTGCGGTAACACCATGACTCCCAGCTCCTCGCCCTGGGTTGCCAGTGACAGCACCTGGAATTGGAGGGGAAAATACCAGTAATTTTTTACAGAGGGATCGGGATAAATAGGCAGAAAGGGCACAGGTGGATACAGACAGGCAGGTCGTGGATACAGACAGACTGGTCGGTGGATACAGACAGTCAGGTCAGTGGATACAGGCAGTCAGGTCAGTGGATACAGACAGACATGTCAGTGGATACAGACAGACAGGTCGGTGGATACAGACAGACATGTCGGTGGATACAGAGAGACTGGTCGGTGGATACAGACAGACATGTCGGTGGATACAGACAGACAGGTCGGTGGATACAGACAGACTGGTCGGTGGATACAGACAGGCAGGGCGGTGGATACTGACAGACAGGGCGGTGGATACTGACAGACAGGGCGGTGGATACTGACAGACAGGGCGGTGGATACAGACAGACAGGGCGGTGGATACAGACAGACAGGTCGGTGGATACAGACAGTCAGGTCGGTGGATACAGACAGACAGGGCGGTGGATACAGACAGACAGAGCGGTGGATACAGACAGACAGGGCGGTGGATACAGACAGTCAGGTCGGTGGATACAGACAGACAGGTCGGTGGATACAGACAGACAGGGCAGTGGATACAGACAGACAGGGCAGTGGATACAGACAGACAGGTCAGTGGATACAGACAGACAGGTCAGTGGATACAGACAGACAGGGCGGTGGATACAGACAGGCAGGTCGGTGGATACAGACAGACAGGTCGGTGGATACAGACAGACAGGTCGGTGGATACAGACAGGCAGGGCGGTGGATACAGACAGGCAGGGCGGTGGATACAGACAGGCAGGGCGGTGGATACAGACAGGCAGGGCGGTGGATACAGACAGGCAGGGCGGTGGATACAGACAGGCAGGGCGGTGGATACAGACAGGCAGGGCGGTGGATACAGACAGGCAGGGCGGTGGATACAGACAGGCAGGGCGGTGGATACAGACAGGCAGGGCGGTGGATACAGACAGGCAGGGCGGTGGATACAGACAGGCAGGGCGGTGGATACAGACAGGCAGGGCGGTGGATACAGACAGGCAGGGCGGTGGATACAGACAGGCAGGGCGGTGGATACAGACAGGCAGGGCGGTGGATACAGACAGACAGGGCGGTGGATACAGACAGACAGGGCGGTGGATACTGACAGACATGTCGGGCCTTACTTCAGAGTGCCTGCTCCAACTCGATCGATCTCCAGGTCACGTCGGCTGTGGAGAGAAGACAAGAGATGCCTCTTAATCTCAATGCACAAAATGTGCAAACAGAGCCCTGGGGTTCATTTCTGGACTGATAGAATTCTAAAGCAGGGAGTTTATGTTAAACTTGTGTCGAACCTTGGTGAGACCACACTTGGAGTACTCTGCACAGTTCTGGTCTCCATATTATCAAAAAGGATATAGAGGCACTGGAGAGGGTGCAAAATAGATTTACTTGAATGTTACCAGAACTGAGAGGTTATATCGGTCAATAAAGACTGAACGGGCTGGGGCTCTTTACTCTAGACTAGAGAAGACTGAGGGGTGACCTGATAGAGGTCTTTAAAGGGGATTGATAGGGTAGACATAGAGAAGATGTTTCCACTTGTGGGGGGCACCAAAACTAGGGGCCATCAATGGAAGACAGTCCAATAAATCCAATAGTGAATTCAGGAGAAACTTCTTTACCCAGAGAGTGGTGAGAATGTGGAACTCGCCACCACAGGGAGTGGTTGAGGCGAATAGGAAAGCAAATGGTATGTTGGTCTTTATTACAAGAGGATTTGAGTATAAAAGTAAAGACGTCGTACTGCAATTATATAGGGCCTTGGTGAGACCACACCTGGAGTACTGTGTACAGTTTTGGTCTCCTTACCTAAGGAAGAATATACTTGCCATAGAGGGAGTGCAACGAAGGTTCACGAGATTGATTCCTGGGATGGGGGGATTGTCCTATGAGGAGAGATTGAGTAGACGAGGCCCGTATTCTCTAGAGTTTAGAAGAATGAGAGGGGATCTCATTGAAACATACAAAATTCTTACAGGACTTGACAGGGTAGATGCAGGGAGGATGTTTCCCCTGGCTAGGGAGACTAGAACCAGGAGTCACAGTCTCAGAATAAGGGTTCGGCCATTTAGGACTGAGATGAGGAGACATTTCTTCACTCAGAGGGTGGTGAATCTTTGGAACTTTCTACCCCAGAGGGCTGTGGAGGCTCAGTCCTTGAGTACTGTATATTCAAGGCAGAGATCGATAGATTTTTGAATATTAAGGGTATCAAGGGATATGGGGATAGTGCAGGAAAGTGGAGATGAGGTAGAAGATCAGCCATGATCTTATTGAATGGTGGAGCAGGCTCGAGGGGCCAAATGGCCTACTCCTGCTCCTAATTCTTATGTTCTTATGAATAGCATGGATGCATTTAAGGGGAAGCTAGATAAGCACATAAATACTGTGGCAACAAGAGCAGGTCAGAGGCTGAGTATTCTGCGGCGAGTGTGTCACCTCCTGACTCCCCAAAGCCTTTCCACCATCTACAAGGCACCAGTAAGGAGTGTGATGGAATACTCTCCACTTGCCTGGATGAGTGCAGCTCCAACAACACTCAAGAAGCTCGACACCATCCAGGACAAAGCAGCCCGCTTGATTGGCACCCCATCCACCACCTTAAACATTCACTCCCTCCACCACCGGCGTACCGTGTCTGCAGTGTGTACCATCTACAAGATGCACTGCAGCAACTCGCCAAGGCTTCTTCGGCAGCACCTCCCAAATCCGCGACCTTTTCCACCTAGAAGGACAAGGGCAGCAGGCACATGGGAACACCACCACCTCCAAGTCACACACCATCCTGACTTGGAAGTATATCGGCCGTTCCTTCATCGTCACTGGGTCAAAATCCTGGAACTCCCTCCCTAACAGCACTGAGGGAGTACCTTCACCACACGGACTGCAGCGGTTCAAGGAGGCAGCTCACCACCACCTTCTCAAGGGCAACTAGGGATGGGCAATAAATGCTGGCTTTGCCAGCGACGCCCACATCCCATAAACAAATTTAAAAAAACATGAGGGAGAAAGGTACAGAAGGGTGTGTTGATAGGGTGAGATGAAGAAGGGGTGGGGGGGAAGTTGGTGTGGAGCATAAAGGCCAAGACAGACCAGTTGGGCGGAATGGCCTGTTTCTGTGCTGTAAATTCGCTGCAATGACTCGGGGAGATGGTTCTAACCCTGAGCTTACCCATTCATCCGTTACTGCGTGAGTGAGCAAAACTATGGCAGATGGAGTTCAATGTGTGAGGTCATCCACTTTGGACCCAAGAAAGGGAAGTCGGAGTATTTTCTAAATGGCGTGAAACTGGGAACTGTGGAGATGCGAAGAGATTTGGGAATGCCAAGTGCATAAATCATTCAAAGCCGGTGCACAGATACAGAAGTGTGTAAAAAAGGCAAATGGCCGTTATCTCGAGGGGGCTGGAGTACAAAGGGGCGGAAGTGATGCTTCAGTTGTACAGAGTTCTGGTCAGACCCCATCTGGAGAACTGTGTTCACTTCTGGGCATCGCACCTCAGGAAGGATATACAGGAAACTCTCCTTTAACTGGCACCTAAATCCGGAAATCTCTCTTAACCGGCAAAATTCAGGAGTAGGCTCAGGTAAGTTTTACTTTATATTAGTGGCCGGGTAACCAGGGTTCCTGGTACTGTGGCCGTGTAACCGGGGTTCCTGCACCTGTTGCCATGCAACAGGGACGTCTGGATCTGTGGCCGTGTAACCGGGACTCCTGCACAAGTGCCGTGTAACCGGAGCTCCTGCACCTGTGGCCGTGTATGGGGCTCTCGTACCTAAGTATACCTCTCTGTAATCCGGACTTTTTGATCAATCGGCACCACGGTCCCGTCGGTGCCGGATAAAAAAGAGTTTCCTGTATTGGCCTTGGAGGGGGTGCAGCGCAGATTCACCAGAATGATACCGGGGCTAAAAGGGTTAAATTATGAGGAGAGGTTGCTCAGACTAGGCTTGTATTCTCTTGAGTTCAGAAGACTGAGGTGCGATCTGATTGAGGTGTTTAAAATGATAAAGAAAGAAAGACTTGCATTTCTAGAGTGCCTTTCACAACCACCGGATCTCCCAAAGTGCTTTACAGCCAATGAAGTACTTTTTTTTGAAGTGTAGTCACTGTTGTAATGTAGGAAGCGCGGCAGCCAATTTGCACACAGCAAGATCCCACAAACAGCCATGTGATGATGACCAGATCATCTGTTTTTAGTGATGTTGATTGAGGGATAAATATTGGCCAGGACACCGGGGATAACTCCCCCCCTGCTCTTCTTTGAAATAGTGCCACGGGGTCTTTTACGTCCACCCGAGAGAGCAGACGGGGCCTCGGCTTAACGTCTCATCCGAAAGGCAGCACCTCCGACGGTGCAGCACTCTCCCAGCACTGGCACCGGGAGTGTCGGCCTAGATCTTTGTGCTCCAGTCTCTGGAGTGGGGACTCGAACTTACGACCTTCTGACTCAGAAGCGAGAGTGAGATCCGCTGAGCCACAGCTGACGGTGGGGGACGATGGACAGTTCCATTATGTATGGCTAAGTATCACACTGGACAGTGACCTGGGAACATAGGGATCGCTCGACGTAAAAAAGGCCAAGGTCCATCTAGTTCAACTTGTGCCACCCTGGTAGTCGCACGATACAACGATAATGGAGCCGATGACTAAACGATCTCTATCAGTTAATCTACAACAGACCCAGGCATGAGGCCAGCAAAATATTCCTAGTGCTTGAGAGTTTTTGGAAACCATGGGGGGAAAATTCAGTTGCTTTGCGCCTCCCGTCAGAGGGCGCTAATGGGGCGCAAAGCAACTAGCACCCGGGCGCGGCGATGTTTGCGCCGCTCGTGAAATTGACCAGATATTTTGCGGCGGCGCTAAACACTACCGCCACGATCTCCTGCGCCCGCGGATCATGACTTCAGTCGAGCGTGCAACGCCCCGGTAGCGCCCCGGACCAGATATTGAGTGGCGCCCCCTGTCTTACCGCCTGCTGCTAGCAACGGCAGGTTGAGGGGAACATTTTACAGTTGGGAAGGGACTGGGGGAGCACTATTTAAAGGCGACCGCTTCCTGCCTTTTTTTGTCGGCGACATTTTTTCACCACGCATTCTAAGAGAGAGAGAGAGAGAGAGACTTCTGGAGAGATTCAACGCTGTGTGAAGGAGTTTTGGGTACTGAGCAGCACTTTGCAGGTTCATTTTGATTTGACCTTCCTTGCATCGATTTAGAAGAGACTGTGGGGGCTGCACTCTGAGCTCTTTCCCTGGGTCTCTCCATTGTTCTTTCCAGCAGATTTGATGCACAGGTCTCTCCAGGCCGAGATTCAAGGCTGCAATGAGCAGGGTGTGGATGGAGAGCAAGATCGACCCTCCCCTTTAAGAACTGGCCGGCGCCAGGTGTGTCTGTGTTCCATTGCTAACTGACATCACATGAGCTTCGCCAGCGCTCTGAGGTAGCGCCTTGCTCCTCGGCGTTAGCGCCTTAATAGAGATGTGTAGCGCCTGATTTAGCGCTCCAATCACTTCCAGGGGCGATCGAAGCCAAGTTTGCAGTCGGAGGCGATAATTAGCGCCAGGCGCTAACGTTTGCGCCCGGCCAATAATCGCGCCCCAAACGGGGCGATACCGAATTTTCCCCCCATAGGTCCAAAGTCACCTGCTCCTCCCGAGCCTGCTACACTTACCACACGCCGCAGCTCAAATTTCTTTTTTAAAATATGTTTCCCTATAAACTGCCAAAAACAGCTTGGCCTAGAAATTCACTATGGCCCCGCCAGCTGGCTAGCGCCTAAAAGTTAGCGCTGGGCGCGGAGCCAGTTGCGACCGTCAGATATTCAGTTTTTGCGCCCCAAGTCGGAACCGGGCGCTATTCCAGGGTGTGCCCGCCCCCGCTTGGGGCGCTGAAACTGAATTTCAGCGCTCCAGGTGCCGCTGCGACACCCGATGCGGTGCGGCAGGCTGCGGTACTGCAGGCCTCCTCCTTCTCTTAAGGTGGAGGTGCCTGCAACGGGGAGATCGCCGCTGGATTGTGCCGGCAAATGAGCCCGGCACCACGGAGAAGTGCCGGGCTCGCGGAAAGCAGCCGGCAATGCCGCGGGGGGGGTGGTGGAGGAGGCCGGGGAAGGAGGTGCGGGCATGCGGCCGCCGAAAAAGCGGCCGGCCGCACCTCCACCTTTATGCGCCCCACTAAGGCTGCAGTAAGGCCCTGGTCTCCGGATGTTAGTAGCGGCCACCACGGAGGAGGCGGCGGCAACTGAATATGGGCGTCGGGCCAGCATCGGGGCGGAAACGGGGCACTGCGCACACCGATGACGTCATCGGTGCCGGCGCAGCGCTACCGGCTACTGCCGCCATTACCGCCGAGCTCAATATCAGCGCAACCTCCTCTATTGGCGCAGAAGCCCTCTTTGGGCGGTAACTGGCCGCAAAGCTGGCAGCGCCTTACTGAATTTCTAGGCCCTTGTATTTATACAGCAGCCTTAACGTACCCAAGAACGCACCCAAGGCGATTCACAGGAGCGATTATCAAACAAAATTTGACACCGAGCCACATTAAGGAGATATTAGGGCAGATGACCAAAAACTTGGTCAAAGAGGTAGGTTTTAAGGAGCGTCTTAAAGGAGGAAAGGTAGAGAGGTTTAGGGAGGGAATTCCAGAGCTTAGGGCCTCGGCAGCTGAAGGCACGGCCGCCAATGGTGGAGCGATTAAAATCGGGGGATGCCCTTTCAAGTACTCCCAGGTCTACGTTTTAATTTTATTATTGTTCATTCTTGGGATGTGGGCGTAGCTGGCAAGGCCCCTGGCATTTATTGCCCGAGCCTCGTTGCCTCTTGAGAAGGTGGTGGTGAGCCTACTTCTTGAACCGCGAGGTTGGCTGTTTGATACGACTTGGTGGCTTGCTTGGCCACTTCAGAGGGCAGTTAAGAGTCGACCACCTTGGTTAGCCATCATTACCCCCTCCTTCACCGCTCCCTCTTAAGGAGCGGCTCCTTGTCCCTCATCGATGGCCAAGCCCCCTTCGGTGGCTTCCTAGCCTCCCGCTATGCCGTCCCCACAGTGGTTACCTGTTGTAGCTGTTCCAGTAGAGTTCAATGTTGTTCAGGGTGTTTCCTTCCGTCATGTGCTGCCGGTAGATGTTGATCAGTTCCGAGTTGTTTGAGAGCTCTTCCTGCATTAGGCAAGGGATGGGATGTCGGAAGAAAGGAATTATTTTTTTCGACAAGCTGCTTCAGCAACAACAACAACGTACATCTATATAGCGCATTTAACGTAGCGAAACGTAACAAGAGCGATAGCAATAAAAATATTTTTGACACCGAGCCACAAAAGGAGATATTAGGGCAGGTGACCAAAAGCTTGGTCAAAGAGGTAGATTTTAAGGAGCGTCTTAAAGGAAGAGAGAGGGGGGGAGAGAGACGGAGAGGTTTAGGGAGGGAATTCCGGAGCTTAGGGTCCAGGCAGCTGAAGGCACGGCCTTCAATGGTGGAGCGATTAAAATCAGGGGACGCACAAGGTCAGAATTGGAGGAGCGCAGAGATCTGGGTGGGTTGTGGGGCTGGAGGAGATTACAGAGATAGGGAGGAGGGGCGAGGCCATGGAGGGATTTGAAAACAAAGGATGAGGATTTTAAAATCGAGGCGTTGTCGGACCGGGAGCCAATGTGGGTCAGCGAGCACAGGGGGGTGATGGGTGAACGGGACTTGGTGCGAGTTAAGATACGGGCGGCAGAGTTTTGGACGAGCTCAAGATTATGGAGGGCAGAAGGTGGGACGCGTTATTGCATCACTCAAACATCCCAAAAGGCTTCACGATCAAATGCCCGGCAGTCCTTGGCGCTAGTTAGGAGCGTGCAGAATTACCAATGGAATTCACACGGAACGGCTCATCCTGATTATATGGTTCTCATTTGTAAGAAAGGGTTAATTGCTCGAAAGCTTGGTAAAAGCATTTATAACTAATTATAACCTAATGGGGTCTCCTCGACATTGGGGAGACCAAACGCAGATTGGGTGACCGCTTTGCGGAACACCTCCGTTCAGTCCGTAAGGGTGACCCTGAGCTTCCGGTCACCTGTCAGTTTAATTCACCGCCCCACTCCCACTCTGACCTCTCCGTCCTCGGCCTATTACACTGTTCTAACGAGCTCAACGGAAGCTCGAGGAACAGCACCTCATCTTTCGATTAGGCACTTTACAGCCTGCCGGACTCAACATTGAGTTCAACAATTTCAGATCATAACCTCTGCCCCCATCATTTTCTTTTCTCTCTCACATGGCAGCTGTTGGTGATTCTGCCATTGCCATTTACACTTCATCTAGACCCATCTTTTGTTTCTTTACTTGTCCCATTACCATCTCCTTTTGCCTCGCACCCTCCTCCCTTTTGTCATTTAATCTCTTCCACCCGATCACAGACCTTCCCTCTTGTTCTTTCCTCCCCTCCCCCCTTTCCCTGCCCCTACACTTGCTTAAAACCTGTTACATCTCCAGCTTTTTCCAGTTCTGACGAAGGGTCACAGACCTGAAACGTTAACTCTGTTTCTCTCTCCACAGATGCTGCCTGACCTGCTGAGTATTTCCAGCATTTTCTGTTTTTATTTTACAACTAACTAACTGACTGACATAGTGAGCAGCTATTGTGTGGAGGCCAGGTAGATAAGGTGGTTAAGAAGACATACGGGATGCTTGCCTTTATTGCCGTGGCATAGAATACAAGAGCAGTGGGGTTATGCTTCAACTGTATAAAACACTCGTTAGGCCTCAGCGAGAGCACTGCGTGCAGTTCTGGTCACCACATTACAGGTGTAGTGTATGTACCTTTAAGGGGAGAACTACTTTTTACAGCTCCTGTATACTGTAGTACCGGCAGTGACCACACCTGTATATAAACCCTGAGTAGGGATCTGTACGTTTAGTTTTAGAGAAACCCTCATCCAGTAAATACCTGTTGATTGTTCCTGCAGTCTCATGTCTAGTTATTAAAGGACACACAACATCAAAAATACACGGATCTAACAGTGGCGACGAGGCAGATTCGAACCTACCTGCAACTCTGTATTACCTCCCAGGGATTCGCTCCTGGAGATCAGTGGAAGAAAGTTGAGGCCAGAGGCACGGGCGTCGACCACGAGCAACCGCCCAGTCATCCAGCGGAGATTTGAGCATCGCAGGGGAGGCTGTTGAGAGCTGTGCTTGGTTCTCCAGTCACGGTGGTCCAGCGAAACGGGCTGGCAACAGGTACGGCGCAGACCCTTCCCGGACAGCGGCGGCTAGAGCCGACCGACGGCACAGAAAAGGCCGAGCAGCGTTGACGGTAGAAGAGAGAGGGTAGAGCGCACAGGGCGCAGCCGGTGTTCAGGACCGAGCGGCGTCAACGGGAGAAGAGAGAGGGTAGAGCGCACAGGGCGCAGCCGGTGTTCAGGACCGTGCGGCGTCGACGGGAGAAGAGAGAGGGTAGAGCGCACAGGGCGCAGCCGGTGTTCAGGACCGAGCGGCGTCGACGGGAGAAGAGAGAGAGGCGCGAAGGAAAACGCGCAGAGCGCAGCCGGTGTTCAAGGGACAAGCAGCGTCAGCGGGGAAGAAAGGGAAATGCGCAGAGCGCAGCCGGTGTTCAAGGGCCGAGCAGCCGCAGCGGAGAAGAAGGGAGAGCGCGGGAAACGCCATTTTGAGCCGCAGCGGAGGAGAAGGGAGAGCGCGGGAAAACGCCATTTTGAGCCAGTCTAACCACACCCAGGGATGCCGAAGAGTGGCAGTATCACAGCGTTCGACAATGAAGTCGAAGATTGGACGACATATGTCGAACGCATAGAAGTGTACTGTAAGGCGAATGAAGTGCCAGATGAGAGGAAAGCGCTGGTATTGTTGAATTCCATGGGTGCAAAAACGTATGGCTTACTGCGAAACCTAGTAACCCCAGAGAAGCCAGTGGACAAGGATTTCGGAAACATAGGGCTGGATTTTGCTACGGGGGCGGGTTGGAGGTGGGAAACCTACATTCGGGCTTGTTGTCCCGCCTCCATGGAGATGTGGCCAACCCACTGGATTTTCCTCTGATTGACCTTGTTGAACCCGCCCTGTGGGCTCAGCAGGCCAATTAAGGGCCACCCGGCAACAGGTGACGTCAGAGATTGACATTTCATCTGTCAAAAGCTTTTGGCAGATGAAATATCAGTGTATAACAGCTGTTTGAAGCTGTCAAGCACTGAAAAACTGCTAATTCAGCCTCAGTCCTTTCTCAGGATAACTTTAAAATCATTTTGCTGCAGAAACCAAGAAGCTGATTTTTTTTTTTTAAATCAGAGCTTCTGTGGTTCTTGCAGCCGACTCCCGACACCGGAATGCAGGACTCCTGTAAAGGTAAGTAAAAGTAAGTTAAACTTATTTAAACACTTTAAACACTTGCAAAACACTTACCTTTGCACTCCTGCACCCCTCACTCACCTGAACACTGGGCATCTCGACCCCTCCAAGACCTCAGACCCACATCCCGCCTCGAAAACTTTTCGTGGTTTGGAGCTGTCAGGAAGCCCACAAACCAGCAATAAAAATCGCGAATAGGCAAAAAACTACCTGTTAACTACCTGTTAACAGGCAGTTTAATTGCCTTTAATCCCTTCCCGCCTCTGGGAGTCGGGTTCCAGCACTTGTCGGCAACCCGACTCCTATGAAATTGACATGGAGGCGGGATGGGGTCGGGACCCCCGGATCTCCGATTTTTATCGCCCGCACGCCTCCAACCCGACTCCAGGGGCTTAGGAAAATCCAGCCCATAGTGTCAATCCTACAGGACCACTTAAACCCCACACCGCTGCTGATAGCAGAAAGATTTAAGTTTCACAAAAGGAACCAGCATAAAGATGAAAGTAATGCTGAGTATTTAACGGAACTGCGCAAGCTATCGAAACACTGCCAGTTTCGAACGGGACTAGCAGATATCTTAAGGGACAAGTTTGTGTGTGGGCTTCAAAGTGAAGGAACCCAGAAACGGCTTTTATCTGAAAAGGACCTTACGCTGGAAAAGGCTTTCAGCATGGCAGTATCACACGAAGCAGCTGCACAGGGTGCTGCAGAGATACAACAGAGACTGCAAGAATATGGCACAAATGAAATGTCATACGGAACAGTGAAGTGTTATCGCTGCGGCAGAACAACACACGACCATAATGATTGCTGGTTTAAGGACAACGTGTGCAGACAGTGTGGAAAAGTAGGACACATAGCAAGAGTCTGCAGGTCGGGAAAGAAAACCAGCAGCAAGAAATCTCCACAGGAGAAGTACAAGAAGGTACATAAGGTGACGGAGAGTAGTTCAGACGAACAGAAAAGTGATACAGGCTCCGGAAGCAAGGAGCTGGGTTGTCTGAAACTACATAAGGTGATCCAAACGGAGGATCATCAAACTATCTGGGTCACGCTCAAGATAGCTGGAGTCCAAGTGAAAATGGAATTGGACACAGGATCAGCCCCAACAGTCATAAACCGAAGGGACTACAAGTGACTATTCTCACATATACCCTTGAGAGATACAGAGATTGTCTTGAAGACGTACACGGGGCAAAAAGTCTACCCCAAAGGAAAAATAAGGGTGAACGTTGTATATAACAGTAAGGAAACACCAAAAATGGACCTATATGTATTGCCAGATGGAGGACCACCACTACTAGGACGTGAATGGATCAGGAAGATACAGCTAGATTGGCATTCCATACAAGCACTGACTGTAGATGCCAAAAAGGATGACGACGCCACACCTGGACGACTGTCAAAAATGCTAACTGACGCACAAGAAGTGTTCCAGGAGGGACTTGGAACACTAAAAGGCATAACAGCGATGATCAAAATAGAGGAAAATGCAAGCCCAAAGTTTTTAAGGCCAGACCGGTACCTTATGCGATCCGCCCAGCCGTCGAAGCAGAGCTGGGAGGTTTGGAACATTCAGGAGTACTGTCCAAAGTGGACTGGAGCGAGTGGGCCACACCCATTGTTCCTGTAATGAAGAGGTCGTTGAGTAATACGCCTGGGGAACCAAAGAAAGTTCGCATCTGTGGGGACTTTAAGGTGACAGTGAACCCAGTCCTTCACACGGTACAATATCCACTTCCGCGGATTGAAGATATTTTCGCCTCGCTATCTGGAGGGAAATGCTTCACTAAGATTGATCTGGCCCAGGCGTACCTGCAAATGGAGGTAGAAGAAGCCTCGAAACAGTACCTCACGATCAACACTCATAAAGGTCTCTACCAATACAATCGGCTGGTGTTCGGGGTAGCATCAGCTCCGGCTATTTGGCAAAGGGCAATGGATGAAGTCCTGCAAGGGATACCAGGGACCCAGTGTTATTTGGACGACATCCTGGTCACGGGCGAAAATGACAGTGCTCACCTTGCCAACCTGGAGCAGGTGCTCACTAGATTGAAGGAATATGGGCTCCGAGCAAATCGCCAGAAATGCGAGTTTTTCCAGAAGCAGATTTCGTATTGTGGCCACGTTATTGATGAAGAGGGGTTACATAAGTCCCCTGAAAAGATTGAGGCAGTAGTCAAGGCTCCAGCACCGGAAAATGTGTCACAACTGAGGTCGTTCCTCGGGCTGGTGAACTACTACCATAAGTTCTTGCCGAATTTGTCTACAGTACTACACCCACTGAACACCCTACTGCAAACGGGGGTACCATGGAAGTGGAATGACGAATGTAAATGAGCTTTCCAGAAGTGCAAAGAATTGATCACATCAAAAGAGGTGTTGGCTCATTTCAACCCAGCACTACCAATTCAGTTGGCGTGTGATGTATCACCCTATGGCATTGGAGCGGTGCTGTCGCACAAGTTCCCGGACGGCTCGGAGAGGCCGGTAGCCTTTGCGTCTCGGTCACTAACCTCAGCCGAGCGTAACTACGCCCAGATTGACAGGGAGGCCCTCAGCCTAGTGTGGGGAGTGAAAAAGTTCAACCACTATCTGCACGGGCAGAAGTTCACCTTGCTGACTGACCACCAACCACTTGTCTCCATCTTTAATCCAAAGAAGGGCATGCCGGTGATGACTGCGCAACGGCTACAAAGGTGGTCCCTTTTTCTAGGGGCGTACCAATATGAAATTGAGTATAAGGGCACGAAACAGCATGGAAACGCTGATGGGCTATCACGCCTGCCACTGCCTACTGCGGAGGAAGCACCAGCAGTGGACCCTGTCGAAATATTTCATTCGACTATAATTGAACGCTTGCCAGTAACTAACGCTGATATAGAGAAGGAGACCCGAAATGACCCGACACTGTCTCAGGTATATGACTTGACGGTGAAGGGATGGCCAGCACATGGCGACTCACTGTTGCCAGCATTCTCATCCAGAAGAGAACAGCTGTCAGTATGCCAGGGGACCTTGATGTGTGGATCCCGAGTGGTAATTCCACCCAAGTTAAGGGAGAGAGTGCTCAATGAGCTTCACGAAGGCCATCTGGAAGGGGTGAAAATGAAAAGCCTTGATAGGGCTTATGTGTGGTGGCCGGGGATCGATCAGCAAATCGAGGACCTGACAAAGAGCTGCTCAGGATGCCAGAAGGTCCAAAATGCACCACCACATGCCCCTCTACACCCATGGGAGTGGCCCTCATCTCCATGGCAACGGGTGCATATTGATTTTGCTGGTCCATTCATGGACTCAATGTTTCTAATAGCCATGGATGCGCACTCGAAATAGCCTGAGGTGATCAAAATGTCGTCCACCACCACGGAGAAAACTATTGCAGTCCTACGGACCATATTTGCCAGGAACGGCTTGCCAGAGCAGATTTGCTCTGATAACAGACCACAGTTTGTGTCCAAAGAGTTTCGAAGATTCATGAAAAGGAATGGGGTAAGGCATTACACATCCGCCCCGTATCATCCAGCCACAAATGGATTGGCTGAGAGGTTCGTACAAACCTTTAAGAAAGCAGTAAGGGCCATGTGCGATGACGACATTCCACTGCAGCATAAGGTGGACAATTTCCTGTTAGCCTACAGAAATGCGACACATGCAGTCACCAACCAGACCCCGGCCATCATGTTCTTTAACCGAAGGTTGAGATCTCGTCTGGATTTGCTCAGACCAAATGTACGAAGAGATGTTGAGAATAAGCAATTCCAGCACATCAATGAGAAGCCACCAAGGAGCTTCAATGTAGGGCAACCAGTCTTGGCCCGCGACTACCGAACAGAGAAATGGCAACCAGGAACGATATGCACACGGCAGGGGCCACTAATGTACACAGTGGATGTTGGGGAGAACATTGTGAGACGCCATGTCGACCAGATGCTAGAGTCACAGGAACGAGTCAACCCCATGTCTCGCGCACCTGGTGATGAACCCGACATACAGGTAGCATCTACCCCAGAAACAGTAGCATCGGAAGCTGATGAACCAACTGACGACAGGGGGCCTCCGCACCAAGAACAAGACACTCAGGAAAGGCGCTATCCAGAAAGGATCAGGAAGCCGCCCCAAAGACTGAATTTATAAATGGACTATTTTCAGTTAATGTGCATGTTAAAAGTATTAATTGTTAAATGAATGTTATGGTACTGTCAATCTAAAAGGGGAGGAATTGTAGTGTATGTACCTTTAAGGGGAGAACTACTTTTTACAGCTCCTGTATACTGTAGTACCGGCAGTAACCACACCTGTATATAAACCCTGAGTAGGGATCTGTACGTTTAGTTTTAGAGTAACCCTCACCCAGTAAATACCTGTTGATTGTTCCTGCAGTCTCGTGTCTAGTTATTGAAGGACACACAACATCAAGAATACACGGATCTAACAACAGGAAAGATGTGATTGCACTAGAGAGGGTACAGAGGAGATTTACAAGGATGTTGCCGGGAGTAGAGAATCTTCGCTATGAGGAAAGACTGGATAGGCTGGGTCTGTTTTCCTTGGAACAGAGGAGGTTGAGGGGAAACCTTATTGAGGTGTATAAAATTATCAGGGGCCTAGATAAAGTGGATAGAAAGGACCTATTTCCCTTAGCGGAGGGGTCAAAAACCAGGGGGCACAGATTTAAAATAATTGGTATGTTTAGAGGGGATTTGAGGGGAAATTTCTTCACCCAGAGGGTTGTGGGGGTCTGGAACTCACTGCCTGAAAGGGTGGGAGAGGCAGGAACCCGAACCACATTTAAAAAGTACTTGGATGTGAAACCTGCAGGGCTACGGACCAAGAGCTGGGAAGTGGGATTAGGCTGGTAGCTCTTTGTTGGCCGGCGCGGACACGATGGGCCGAAATGGCCTCCTTCCGCGCTGTAACTTTCTATGATTCTATGATTCACAGCAAAGTTGGCAAACTGTATCCCGTCGCTGAAGCCGGAACAAACCTCAGCTGCAACGCCAGCGAGGCAGGACGTGACCAGGAACACGGGAAGTAAGTGCGGTACGCGCTGACTGGATTAGGCGGCGTGTAGCTCCGTTTCCTGGAGTGTAATGGACGAGCGCTCGGGCCGTTTTGTGCAGAAGGATTTCGAGGCGAGGGGCGAAGCTTCCAGGAGGAATCATAGAATCACAGAAATTTATAGCGCAGAAAGAGGCCATTTCAGCCCATCATGTCCGCGCAGGCCGATAAAGAGTTATCCAGCCTAATCCCACTTTCCAGCTCTTGGTCCGTAGCCCTGCAGGTTACGGCACTTCAAGGGCACATCCAAGTACTTTTTAAATGTGGTGAGGGTCTCTGCCTCGACCACCCTTTCAGGCAGTGAGTTCCAGACCCCCACCACCCTCTAGGTGAAGAAATTTCCCCTCAAATCCCCTCTAAACCTTCCCCCAATTACTTTAAATCTGTGCCCCTTGTTGACCCCTCTGCTAAGGGAAATAGGTCCTTCCTGTCCACTCTCTCTCTCTCTCTCGAGGGGCCAAATGACCTACTCCTAATCCTACGTCCCATGCCCTATGTTCTTATCTAGGCCCCTCATAATTTTATACACCTCAATTAGGTCTCCCCTCAGCCTCCTCTGTTCCAAAGAAATCAGACCCAGCCTATCCAATCTTTCCCCATAGCTAAAATTCCCCAGCCCAGGCAACATCCTCATAAATCTCCTCTGTGCCCTCTCCAGTGCAATCACATCCTTCCTGTAATGAACAGGAACAGACCTATCGCCGAACAGCAAGAAGTACACGTCTCCCCAGGACGGAGCGGACGATATACTTTCCGCTTGCTCCTGCAAACCACCGCTCGTGAACTGTAATGCGTTAAGTTTTACAAGTCTTAAATAAAGTATCATTGTATCCAATTGGAGTTGAGACGAATTCCCTGCACACTCCCTTTTCTCTTAGTGGTCAGGCCGCACTCATAGAGGACTGTGCACAGTGCTGGTCTCCATACTATAAAAAGGGGTGGAAGATGCCTGTGCATGAATTACATAGAAACATAGAAGATAGGAGCAGGAGTAGGCCATGCGGCCCCTCGAGCCTGCTCCGCCATTCAATGAGATCATGGCTGATCATCCAAATTCAGTACCCTGTCCCTGCCTTCTCCCCATATCCCTTGATCCCTTTAGCCTTAAGAAATATATCTAACTCCTTCTTGAATATATTTAATGAATTGGCCTCAACTGCCTTCTGTGGTAGAGAATTCCACAGGTTCACCACTCTCTGGGTGAAGAAATTCCTCCTCATCTCTGTCCTAAATGGCTTACCCCTTATCCTTAGACTGTGACCCCTGGTTCTGGACTCCCCCGCCATCGGGAACATCCTTCCTGCATCTAGTCTGTCTAGTCCTGTTAGAATTTTATACGTTTCAATTAAATCCCCTCTCATTCTTCTAAACTCTAGCAAACATAAGCCGAATTGACCCGCTCTCTCTTCATACGTCATTCCTGCCATCCCAGGTATCAGTCTGGTGAATCTTCGCCGCACTCCCTCCATGGCAAGAACATCCTTCCTCAGATAAGGCGACCAAAACTGCACACAATACTCAAGGTGTGGTCTCACCAAGGCCCTGTACAACTGCAGCAAGACATCCTTGCTCCTGTGCTCGAATCCTCTCGCTATGAAGGCCAACATTCCATTTGCCTTCTTACCCGCCTGCTGCCTGAATTCTTTTAACGTGGGGTGGCCGTTGCACACCAGCTACCACACGAGCTTGACAATGGCAAGGGGATCCAAGAAGATTGGAGACCAGGCTCTGCTTCATCACACACACAAACATACTGCTACTGTCCTCCTCCCTCCTTCCCACAGGTCCTCTCTGCCTGGGCATCATAGGCTGCAGTGTGGTCCTCCCGACCCCGCTGCTGGTCCATGCGACATGGCAAGAGAGCCCCAGATGGGCAGAGGAAACGCTTCAAGGACACCCTCAAAGCCTCCTTGAAGAAGTGCAACATCCCCACCGACACCTGGTAATCCCTGGCCCAAGACCGCACAGAGTGGAGGAGAAGCATCCGGGAAGGCGCCGAGCACCTCGAGTCTCTTCACCGGGAGCAAGCGGAGGCCAAGCGCAAGCAGTGCAAGGAGTGCACGTCAACCCAGGCACCCCACCCACCCGCCCCTTCAACCACCATCTGCCCCACCTGTGAGAGAGATTGTAGGTCCCGCATTGGACTCATCAGTCACCTGAGAACTCATTGTTAGTGTGGAAGCAAATCATCCTCGGTCCCAAGGGACTGCCGAAGAAGAACTATAAAAAGGACATAGAAACACTGGAAAAAGTGCAAAAACAAAGATTTACAAGGATGGTACCTGAACTGAGAGATTACAGCTAGCAGGAAAGATTGAATAGGTAGTGGCTTTTTTCTGATAGAGGTCTTTAAAATTACAAATGGGTTGGACAGGGTAGATTTTTTTTAATTCATTCATGGGATGTGGACGTCGCTGGCAAGGCCAGCATTTATTGCCCATCCCTAATTGCCCCTTGAGAAGGTGGTAGTGAGCCACCTTCTTGAACTGCTGCAGTCCGTGTGGTGATGGTACTCCCACAGTGCTGTTAGGGAGCGAGTAACAGGATTTTGACCCAGCGACGATGAAGGATCGGCGATATATTTCCAAATCAGGATGGTGTGTGACTCGGAGGGGAACTTGGAGGTGGTGGTGTTCCCATGCACCTGCTACCCTGATGTGGAGAGAATGTTTCCACTTCTGGGAGAATCCATAACTAGGGGCCATGAATACAAGATAGTAACGAATAAATCCAATAGGGAATTAAGGATAAATTTCTTCACTCAGAGAGTGGTTAGAATGTGGAACTCGCTAACACAGGAAGTGGTTGAGGCAAATAGCGTAGATGCATTCAAAAGGAAACTAGACGAGTACATGAGGGAGAAAGGGAACAGAAAGATATGTTGAAAGGCTGAGATGAGGTAGATGGAATGGGAGGAGGCTCGCGTGGAGCATAAACACCAGCACAGAGTAGTTGGGCCGAATGGCCTGTTTCGGAGCAGCAATTCCTTCACATCCTGTAGAGCCCTTTATCAAAAATCATGGACGCAAACCTTCGACCAGTGTGTCGTACTCACCTGGCTGAACAGATGAGCGAGGATCACATCACTCAGAGAACTGGTCAGACCAGTGATCTAAACAAGAGAGAGTCACAAGAGGTTAACCTCGATTAGATTCCAGCCTGTAACTCACTCCCGGGTATCTGTTATTCTATATATAAACCACCCCGAACCCCTCGATTAGATTCCAGCCTGTAACTCACTCCCGGGTATCTGTTATTCTATATATAAACCACCCCGAACCCCTCGATTAGATTCCAGCCTGTAACTCACTCCCGGGTATCTGTTATTCTATATATAAACCACCCAAACCCCTCGATTAGATTCCAGCCTGTAACTCACTCCTGGGTATCTGTTATTCTATATATAAACCACCTCGAACCCCTCGATTAGATTCCAGCCTGTAACTCACTGCTGGGTATCTGTTATTCTATATATAAACCATCCGAACCCCTAGATTAGATTCCAGCCTGTAACTCACTCCCGGGTATCTGTTATTCTATATATAAACCCCCCGAACCCCTCAATTAGGTTCCAGCCTGTAACTCACTCCTGGGTATCTGTTATTCTACATATAAACCATCCGAACCCCTCGATTAGATTCCAGCCTGTAACTCACTCCCGGGTATCTGTTATTCTATATATAAACCATCAGAACCCCTCGATTAGATTCCAGCCTGTAACTCACTGCCGGGTATCTGTTAGTACCCTGTTGCCTCACCGCCCTCCTCCCCCCGCCCCTGCCCCCCCACCCACTCTTCATGTACGTACCTTGGAGGCTGCCCAATCCATCCAGCCCTTGGCATTTGGATCAACATTGAGCAGAACCAGCCCCTCCACCAGATCGGGAGAGTAGCGCTGTGGAAAACAATCGCACACCAGTCACTTACAGCACTTGGTGAAAACCCGTGTTTACAAACCGCCCCCGAGACAGATAGAAAGGAATCGGCCAGCTGCAGATGGGGCCTGGTGTTCAAAAGAAACCCGTGGCGTGGGAGGAAATCCTTCAGGCCCTCATTCCCCCTCACGTAACTCAACATCAACTAACGCCAGAAAATGCTGGAAACATTTAGCAGGCCAGGCAACATCCGTGGAGAGAAGATAGAGTCAACCTTTCCTGTCAAACCCTTTGTCAAGACCAGCCATCATCAAGCAAGTGGGTCAAGAAAGGACCCGATCGCGGGTATAAAATATTAAATGGGATAGAGGGGGTTAAGGAGGGACCCGATCGAGGGTGTAAAATATTAAATGGGATAGAGGAGGTCAAGAAAGGACCCGATCGAGGGTGTAAAATATTAAATGGGACAGAGGGGGTCAAGAAAGGACCGGATCGAGGGTGTAAAATATTAAATGGGATAGAGGGGGTTAAGGAGGGACCTGATCGAGGGTGTAAAATATTAAATGGGATAGAGGGGTTAAGGAGGGACCCGATCGTGGGTATCAAATATTAAATGGGATAGAGGGGGTTAAGGAGGGACCCGATCGAGGGTGTAAAATATTAAATGGGATAGAGGGGGTTAAGGAGGGACCCGATCGAGAGTGTAAAATATTAAATGGGGTAGAGGGGGTTAAGGAGGGACCCGATCGAGGGTGTAAAATATTAAATGGGATAGAGGGGGTTAAGGAGGGACCCGATCGAGGGTGTAAAATATTAAATGGGATAGAGGGGGTTAAGGAGGGACCCGATCGAGGGTGTAAAATATTAAATGGGGTAGAGGGGGTTAAGGAGGGACCCGATCGAGAGTGTAAAATATTAAATGGGACAGAGGGGGTTAAGGAGGGACCCGATCGAGGGTGTAAAATATTAAATGGGATAGAGGGGGTTAAGGAGGGACCCGATCGAGGGTGTAAAATATTAAATGGGATAGAGGGGGTTAAGGAGGGACCCGATCGAGGGTGTAAAATATTAAATGGGATAGAGGGGGTTAAGGAGGGACCCGATCGAGGGTGTAAAATATTAAATGGGATAGAGGGGGTTAAGGAGGGACCCGATCGAAGGTGTAAAATATTAAATGGGATAGAGGGGGTTAAGGAGGGACCCGATCGAGGGCGTAAAATATTAAATGGGATAGAGGGGGTTAAGGAGGGACCCGATCGAGGGTATAAAATATTAAATTGGATAGAGGGGGTTAAGGAGGGACCCGATCGAGAGTCTAAAATATTAAATGGGATAGAGGGGGTTACGGAGGGACCCGATCGAGGGTGTAAAATATTAAATGGGACAGAGGGGGTTAAGGAGGGACCCGATCGAGGGTGTGAAATATTAAATGGGATAGAGGGGGTTAAGGAGGGACCCGATCGAGAGAGTAAAATATTAAATTGGATAGAGGGGGTTAAGGAGGGACCCGATCGAGGGTGCAAAATATTAAATGGGATAGAGGGGGTTAAGGAGGGACCCGATCGAGGGTGTAAAATATTAAATGGGATAGAGGGAGTTAAGGAGGGACCCGATCGAGGGTGTAAAATATTAAATGGGATAGAGGGGGTTAAGGAGGGACCCGATCGAGGGTGTAAAATATTAAATGGGATAGAGGGGGTTAAGGAGGGACCCGATCGAGGGTGTAAAATATTAAATGGGATAGAGGGGGTTAAGGAGGGACCCGATCGAGGGGTATAAAATATTAAATGGGATAGAGGGGGTTAAGGAGGGACCCGATCGAGGGTGTAAAATATTAAATGGGATAGAGGGGGTTAAGGAGGGTCCCGATTGTGGGTATAAAATATTAAATGGGATAGAGGGGGTTAAGGAGGGACCCGATCGAGAGTGTAAAATTTTAAATGGGATAGAGGGGGTTAAGGAGGGACCCGATCGAGAGTGTAAAATATTAAATGGGAAAGAGGGGGTTAAGGAGGGACCCGATCGAGGGTGTAAAATATTAAATGGGATAGAGGGGGTTAAGGAGGGTCCCGATAGAGGGGTATAAAATATTAAATGGGATAGAGGGGGTTAAGGAGGGACCCGATCGAGAGTGTAAAATATTAAATGGGATAGAGGGGGTTAAGGAGAGACCCGATCGAGGGTGTAAAATATTAAATGGGATAGAGGGGGTTAAGGAGGGACCCGATCGAGGGTGTAAAATATTAAATGGGATAGAGGGGGTTAAGGAGGGACCCGATCGAGGGTGTAAAATATTAAATGGGATAGAGGGGGTTAAGGAGGGACCCGATCGAGGGTGTAAAATATTAAATGGGATAGAGGGGGTTAAGGAGGGACCCGATCGAGGGTGTAAAATATTAAATGGGATAGAGGGGGTTAAGGAGGGACCCGATCGAGAGTGTAAAATTTTAAATGGGATAGAGGGGGTTAAGGAGGGACCCGATCGAGAGTGTAAAATATTAAATGGGATAGAGGGGGTTAAGGAGGGACCGATCGTGGGTGTAAAATATTAAATGGGATAGAGGGGGTTAAGGAGGGTCCCGATCGAGGGTGTAAAATATTAAATTGGATAGAGGGAGTTAAGGAGGGACCCGATCGAGGGTATAAAATATTAAATGGGATAGAGGGGGTTAAGGAGGGACCCGATCGAGAGTGTAAAATATTAAATGGGATAGAGGGGGTTAAGGAGGGACCCGATCGAGAGTGTAAAATATTAAATGGAATAGAGGGGTTAAGGAGGGACCCGATCGAGGGTGTAAAATATTAAATGGGGTAGAGGGGGTTAAGGAGGGACCCGATCGAGGGTGTAAAATATTAAATGGGATAGAGGGGGTTAAGGAGTGACCCGATCGAGGGTGTAAAATATTAAATGGGATAGAGGGGGTTAAGGAGGGACCCGATCGAGGGTGTAAAATATTAAATGGGATAGAGGGGGTTAAGGAGGGTCCCGATCGTGGGTATAAAATATTAAATGGGACAGAGGGGTTTAAGGAGGGACCCGATCGAGGGTGTAAAATATTAAATGGGATAGAGGGGGTTAAGGAGGGACCCGATCGAGGGTGTAAACTATTAAATGGGATAGAGGGGGTTAAGGTGGGACCCGATCGAGGGTGTAAAATATTAAATGGGATAGAGGGGGTTAAGGAGGGACCCGATCGAGGGTGTAAAATATTAAATGGGATAGAGGGGGTTAGGGAGGGTCCCGATCGAGGGTGTAAAATATTAAATGGGATAGAGGGGGTTAAGGAGGGACCCGATCGAGGGTGTAAAATATTAAATGGGATAGAGGGGGTTAAGGAGGGACCCGATCGAGGGTGTAAAATATTAAATGGGATAGAGGGGGTTAAGGAGGGACCCGATCGAGGGGTATAAAATATTAAATGGGATAGAGGGGGTTAAGGAGGGACCCGATCGAGGGTGTAAAATATTAAATGGGATAGAGGGGGTTAAGGAGGGTCCCGATTGTGGGTATAAAATATTAAATGGGATAGAGGGGGTTAAGGAGGGACCCGATCGAGAGTGTAAAATTTTAAATGGGATAGAGGGGGTTAAGGAGGGACCCGATCGAGAGTGTAAAATATTAAATGGGATAGAGGGGGTTAAGGAGGGACCCGATCGAGGGTGTAAAATATTAAATGGGATAGAGGGGGTTAAGGAGGGTTCCGATAGAGGGGTATAAAATATTAAATGGGATAGAGGGGGTTAAGGAGGGACCCGATCGAGAGTGTAAAATATTAAATGGGATAGAGGGGGTTAAGGAGGGACCCGATCGAGGGTGTAAAATATTAAATGGGATAGAGGGGGTTAAGGAGGGACCCGATCGAGGGAGTAAAATATTAAATGGGATAGAGGGGGTTAAGGAGGGACCCGATCGTGGGTGTAAAATATTAAATGGGATAGAGGGGGTTAAGGAGGGTCCCGATCGAAGGTGTAAAATATTAAATGGGATAGCGGGGGTTAAGGAGGGACCCGATCGAGGGTATAAAATATTAAATGGGATAGAGGGGGTTAAGGAGGGACCCGATCGAGAGTGTAAAATATTAAATGGGATAGAGGGGGTTAAGGAGGGACCCGATCGAGAGTGTAAAATATTAAATGGAATAGAGGGGTTAAGGAGGGACCCGATCGAGGGTGTAAAATATTAAATGGGGTAGAGGGGGTTAAGGAGGGACCCGATCGAGGGTGTAAAATATTAAATGGGATAGAGGGGGTTAAGGAGTGACCCGATCGAGGGTGTAAAATATTAAATGGGATAGAGGGGTTTAAGGAGGGACCCGATCGAGGGTGTAAAATATTAAATGGGATAGAGGGGGTTAAGGAGGGTCCCGATCGTGGGTATAAAATATTAAATGGGACAGAGGAGTTTAAGGAGGGACCCGATCGAGGGTGTAAAATATTAAATGGGATAGAGGGGGTTAAGGAGGGACCCGATCGAGGGTGTAAACTATTAAATGGGATAGAGGGGGTTAAGGAGGGACCCGATCGAGGGTATAAAATATTAAATGGGATAGAGGGGGTTAAGGAGGGACCCGATCGAGGGTGTAAAATATTAAATGGGATAGAGGGGGTTAAGGAGGGACCCGATCGAGGGGTATAAAATATTAAATGGGATAGAGGGGGTTAAGGAGGGACCCGATCGAGGGTGTAAAATATTAAATGGGATAGAGGGGGTTAAGGAGGGTCCCGATTGTGGGTATAAAATATTAAATGGGATAGAGGGGGTTAAGGAGGGACCCGATCGAGAGTGTAAAATTTTAAATGGGATAGAGGGGGTTAAGGAGGGACCCGATCGAGAGTGTAAAATATTAAATGGGATAGAGGGGGTTAAGGAGGGACCCGATCGTGGGTGTAAAATATTAAATGGGATAGAGGGGGTTAAGGAGGGTCCCGATAGAGGGGTATAAAATATTAAATGGGATAGAGGGGGTTAAGGAGGGACCCGATCGAGAGTGTAAAATATTAAATGGGATAGAGGGGGTTAAGGAGGGACCCGATCGAGGGTGTAAAATATTAAATGGGATAGAGGGGGTTAAGGAGGGACCCGATCGAGGGTGTAAAATATTAAATGGGATAGAGGGGGTTAAGGAGGGACCCGATCGAGGGTGTAAAATATTAAATGGGATAGAGGGGGTTAAGGAGGGACCCGATCGAGGGTGTAAAATATTAAATGGGATAGAGGGGGTTAAGGAGGGTCCCGATCGAAGGTGTAAAATATTAAATGGGATAGAGGGGGTTAAGGAGGGACCCGATCGAGGGTGTAAAATATTAAATTGGATAGAGGGAGTTAAGGAGGGACCCGATCGAGGGTATAAAATATTAAATGGGATAGAGGGGGTTAAGGAGGGACCCGATCGAGAGTGTAAAATATTAAATGGGATAGAGGGGGTTAAGGAGGGACCCGATCGAGAGTGTAAAATATTAAATAGAATAGAGGGGTTAAGGAGGGACCCGATCGAGGGTGTAAAATATTAAATGGGGTAGAGGGGGTTAAGGAGGGACCCGATCGAGGGTGTAAAATATTAAATGGGATAGAGGGGGTTAAGGAGTGACCCGATCGAGGGTGTAAAATATTAAATGGGATAGAGGGGTTTAAGGAGGGACCCGATCGAGGGTGTAAAATATTAAATGGGATAGAGGGGGTTAAGGAGGGACCCGATCGAGCGTGTAAAATATTAAATGGGATAGAGGGGGTTAAGGAGGGACCCGATCGTGGGTGTAAAATATTAAATGGGATAGAGGGGGTTAAGGAGGGTCCCGATAGAGGGGTATAAAATATTAAATGGGATAGAGGGGGTTAAGGAGGGACCCGATCGAGAGTGTAAAATATTAAATGGGATAGAGGGGGTTAAGGAGGGACCCGATCGAGGGTGTAAAATATTAAATGGGATAGAGGGGGTTAAGGAGGGACCCGATCGAGGGTGTAAAATATTAAATGGGATAGAGGGGGTTAAGGAGGGACCCGATCGAGGGTGTAAAATATTAAATGGGATAGAGGGGGTTAAGGAGGGACCTGATCGAGGGTGTAAAATATTAAATGGGATAGAGGGTTTAAGGAGGGACCCGATCGAGAGTGTAAAATTTTAAATGGGATAGAGGGGGTTAAGGAGGGACCCGATCGAGAGTGTAAAATATTAAATGGGATAGAGGGGGTTAAGGAGGGACCCGATCGAGAGTGTAAAATATTAAATGGGATAGAGGGGGTTAAGGAGGGACCCGATCGTGGGTGTAAAATATTAAATGGGATAGAGGGGGTTAAGGAGGGTCCCGATCGAGAGTGTAAAATTTTAAATGGGATAGAGGGGGTTAAGGAGGGACCCGATCGAGAGTGTAAAATATTAAATGGGATAGAGGGGGTTAAGGAGGGACCCGATCGAGAGTGTAAAATTTTAAATGGGATAGAGGGGGTTAAGGAGGGACCCGATCGAGAGTGTAAAATATTAAATGGGATAGAGGGGGTTAAGGAGGGACCCGATCGTGGGTGTAAAATATTAAATGGGATAGAGGGGGTTAAGGAGGGACCCGATCGAGGGTGTAAAATATTAAATGGGATAGAGGGGGTTAAGGAGGGACCCGATCGAGGGTGTAAAATATTAAATGGGATAGAGGGGGTTAAGGAGGGACCCGATCGTGGGTGTAAAATATTAAATGGGATAGAGGGGGTTAAGGAGGGTCCCGATCGAAGGTGTAAAATATTAAAATGGATAGCGGGGGTTCAGGAGGGACACGATCGAGGGTGTAAAATATTAAATTGGATAGAGGGAGTTAAGGAGGGACCCGATCGAGGGTATAAAATATTAAATGGGATAGAGGGGGTTAAGGAGGGACCCGATCGAGAGTGTAAAATATTAAATGGGATAGAGGGGGTTAAGGAGGGACCCGATCGAGAGTGTAAAATATTAAATGGGATAGAGGGGGTTAAGGAGGGACCCGATCGAGGGTATAAAATATTAAATGGGATAGAGGGGGTTAAGGAGGGACCCGATCGAGAGTGTAAAATATTAAATGGGATAGAGGGGGTTAAGGAGGGACCCGATCGAGAGTGTAAAATATTAAATGGGATAGAGGGGGTTAAGGAGGGACCCGATCGAGAGTGTAAAATATTAAATGGGATAGAGGGGGTTAAGGAGTTTCCCGATCGAGGGTGTAAAATATTAAATGGGGTAGAGGGGGTTAAGGAGGGACCCGATCGAGGGTGTAAAATATTAAATGGGATAGAGGGGGTTAAGGAGTGACACGATCGAGGGTGTAAAATACTAAATGGGATAGAGGGGGTTAAGGAGGGTCCCGATCGTGGGTATAAAATATTAAATGGGACAGAGGGGTTTAAGGAGGGACCCGATCGAGGGTGTTAAATATTAAATGGGATAGAGGGGGTTAAGGAGGGACCCGATCGAGGGTGTAAAATATTAAATGGGATAGAGGGGGTTAAGGAGGGACCCGATCGAGGGTGTAAAATATTAAATGGGATAGAGGGGGTTAAGGAGGGACCCGATCGAGGGTGTAAAATATTAAATGGGATAGAGGGGGTTAAGGAGGGACCCGATCGAGGGTGTAAAATATTAAATGGGATAGAGGGGGTTAAGGAGGGACCCGATCGAGGGGTATAAAATATTAAATGGGATAGAGGGGGTTAAGGAGGGACCCGATCGAGGGTGTAAAATATTAAATGGGATAGAGGGGGTTAAGGAGGGTCCCGATTGTGGGTATAAAATATTAAATGGGATAGAGGGGGTTAAGGAGGGACCCGATCGAGAGTGTAAAATTTTAAATGGGATAGAGGGGTTTAAGGAGGGACCCGATCGAGAGTGTAAAATATTAAATGGGATAGAGGGGGTTAAGGAGGGACCCGATCGAGGGTGTAAAATATTAAATGGGATAGAGGGGGTTAAGGAGGGACCCGATTGAGGGGTATAAAATATTAAATGGGATAGAGGGGGTTAAGGAGGGACCCGATCGAGGGTGTAAAATATTAAATGGGATAGAGGGGGTTAAGGAGGGTCCCGATTGTGGGTATAAAATATTAAATGGGATAGAGGGGGTTAAGGAGGGACCCGATCGAGAGTGTAAAATATTAAATGGGATAGAGGGGGTTAAGGAGGGACCCGATCGTGGGTGTAAAATATTAAATGGGATAGAGGGGGTTAAGGAGGGTCCCGATAGAGGGGTATAAAATATTAAATGGGATAGAGGGGGTTAAGGAGGGACCCGATCGAGAGTGTAAAATATTAAATGGGATAGAGGGGGTTAAGGAGGGACCCGATCGAGGGTGTAAAATATTAAATGGGATAGAGGGGGTTAAGGAGGGACCCGATCGAGGGTGTAAAATATTAAATGGGATAGAGGGGGTTAAGGAGGGACCCGATCGAGGGTGTAAAATATTAAATGGGATAGAGGGGGTTAAGGAGGGACCCGATCGAGGGTGTAAAATATTAAATGGGATAGAGGGGGTTAAGGAGGGACCCGATCGAGGGTGTAAAATATTAAATGGGATAGAGGGGGTTAAGGAGGGACCCGATCGAGGGTGTAAAATATTAAATGGGATAGAGGGGGTTAAGGAGGGACCCGATCGAGAGTGTAAAATTTTAAATGGGATAGAGGGGGTTAAGGAGGGACCCGATCGAGAGTGTAAAATATTAAATGGGATAGAGGGGGTTAAGGAGGGACCCGATCGAGAGTGTAAAATATTAAATGGGATAGAGGGGGTTAAGGAGGGACCCGATCGAGAGTGTAAAATATTAAATGGAATAGAGGGGTTGAGGGACCCGATCGAGGGTGTAAAATATTAAATGGGATAGAGGGGGTTAAGGAGGGACCCGATCGAGAGTGTAAAATATTAAATGGGATAGAGGGGGTTAAGGAGGGACCCGATCGAGGGTGTAAAATATTAAATGGGGTAGAGGGGGTTAAGGAGGGACCCGATCGAGGGTGTGAAATATTAAATGGGATAGAGGGGGTTAAGGAGTGACCCGATCGAGGGTGTAAAATATTAAATGGGATAGAGGGGTTTAAGGAGGGACCCGATCGAGGGTGTAAAATATTAAATGGGATAGAGGGGGTTAAGGAGGGTCCCGATCGTGGGTATAAAATATTAAATGGGACAGAGGGGTTTAAGGAGGGACCCGATCGAGGGTGTTAAATATTAAATGGGATAGAGGGGGTTAAGGAGGGACCCGATCGAGGGTGTAAAATATTAAATGGGATAGAGGGGGTTAAGGAGGGACCCGATCGAGGGTGTAAAATATTAAATGGGATAGAGGGGGTTAAGGAGGGTCCCGATTGTGGGTATAAAATATTAAATGGGATAGAGGGGGTTAAGGAGGGACCCGATCGAGAGTGTAAAATTTTAAATGGGATAGAGGGGTTTAAGGAGGGACCCGATCGAGAGTGTAAAATATTAAATGGGATAGAGGGGGTTAAGGAGGGACCCGATCGAGGGTGTAAAATATTAAATGGGATAGAGGGGGTTAAGGAGGGACCCGATTGAGGGGTATAAAATATTAAATGGGATAGAGGGGGTTAAGGAGGGACCCGATCGAGGGTGTAAAATATTAAATGGGATAGAGGGGGTTAAGGAGGGTCCCGATTGTGGGTATAAAATATTAAATGGGATAGAGGGGGTTAAGGAGGGACCCGATCGAGAGTGTAAAATATTAAATGGGATAGAGGGGGTTAAGGAGGGACCCGATCGTGGGTGTAAAATATTAAATGGGATAGAGGGGGTTAAGGAGGGTCCCGATAGAGGGGTATAAAATATTAAATGGGATAGAGGGGGTTAAGGAGGGACCCGATCGAGAGTGTAAAATATTAAATGGGATAGAGGGGGTTAAGGAGGGACCCGATCGAGGGTGTAAAATATTAAATGGGATAGAGGGGGTTAAGGAGGGACCCGATCGAGGGTGTAAAATATTAAATGGGATAGAGGGGGTTAAGGAGGGACCCGATCGAGGGTGTAAAATATTAAATGGGATAGAGGGGGTTAAGGAGGGACCCGATCGAGGGTGTAAAATATTAAATGGGATAGAGGGGGTTAAGGAGGGACCCGATCGAGGGTGTAAAATATTAAATGGGATAGAGGGGGTTAAGGAGGGACCCGATCGAGGGTGTAAAATATTAAATGGGATAGAGGGGGTTAAGGAGGGACCCGATCGAGAGTGTAAAATTTTAAATGGGATAGAGGGGGTTAAGGAGGGACCCGATCGAGAGTGTAAAATATTAAATGGGATAGAGGGGGTTAAGGAGGGACCCGATCGAGAGTGTAAAATATTAAATGGGATAGAGGGGGTTAAGGAGGGACCCGATCGAGAGTGTAAAATATTAAATGGAATAGAGGGGTTGAGGGACCCGATCGAGGGTGTAAAATATTAAATGGGATAGAGGGGGTTAAGGAGGGACCCGATCGAGAGTGTAAAATATTAAATGGGATAGAGGGGGTTAAGGAGGGACCCGATCGAGGGTGTAAAATATTAAATGGGGTAGAGGGGGTTAAGGAGGGACCCGATCGAGGGTGTGAAATATTAAATGGGATAGAGGGGGTTAAGGAGTGACCCGATCGAGGGTGTAAAATATTAAATGGGATAGAGGGGTTTAAGGAGGGACCCGATCGAGGGTGTAAAATATTAAATGGGATAGAGGGGGTTAAGGAGGGTCCCGATCGTGGGTATAAAATATTAAATGGGACAGAGGGGTTTAAGGAGGGACCCGATCGAGGGTGTTAAATATTAAATGGGATAGAGGGGGTTAAGGAGGGACCCGATCGAGGGTGTAAAATATTAAATGGGATAGAGGGGGTTAACGAGGGACCCGATCGAGGGTGTAAAATATTAAATGGGATAGAGGGGGTTAAGGAGGGACCCGATCGAGGGTGTAAAATATTAAATGGGATAGAGGGGGTTAAGGAGGGACCCGATCGAGGGTGTAAAATATTAAATGGGATAGAGGGGGTTAAGGAGGGTCCCGATCGAGGGTGTAAAATATTAAATGGGATAGAGGGGGTTAAGGAGGGACCCGATCGAGGGTGTAAAATATTAAATTGGATAGAGGGGGTTAAGGAGGGACCCGATCGAGGGTGTAAAATATTAAATGGGGCAGAGGGCGTTAAGGAGGGACCCGATCGAGGGTGTAAAATATTAAATGGGGTAGAGGGGGTTAAGAAGGGACCCGATCGAGGGTGTAAAATATTAAATGGGATAGAGGGGGTTAAGGAGGGACCCGATCGAGGGTGTAAAATATTAAATGGAATAGAGGGGGTTAAGGAGGGACCCGATCGAGGGTGTAAAATATTAAATGGGATAGAGGGGGTTAAGGAGGGACCCGATCGAGGGTGTAAAATATTAAATGGGGCAGAGGGCGTTAAGGAGGGACCCGATCGAGGGTGTAAAATATTAAATGTGATAGAGGGGGTTAAGGAGGGACCCGATCGAGGGTGTAAAATATTAAATGGGATAGAGGGGGTTAAGGAGGGACCCGATCGAGGGTATAAAATATTAAATGGGATAGAGGGGGTTAAGGAGGGACCCGATCGAGGGTGTAAAATATTAAATGGGATCGAGGGGGTTAAGGGGGGACCCGATCGAGGGTATAAAATATTAAATGGGATAGAGGGGGTTAAGGAGGGACCCGATCGAAGGTGTAAATATTAAATGGGATAGAGGGGGTTAAGGAGGGACCCGATCGAGGGTGTAAAATATTAAATGGGATAGAGGGGGTTAAGGAGGGACCCGATCGAGAGTGTAAAATATTAAATGGGATAGAGGGGGTTAAGGAGGGTCCCGATCGAGGGTGTAAAATATTAAATTGGATAGAGGGGGTTAAGGAGGGACCCAATCGAGGGGTATAAAATATTAAATGGGATAGAGGGGGTTAAGGAGGGACCCGATCGAGGGTGTAAATATTAAATGGGATAGAGGGGGTTAAGGAGGGACCCGATCGAGGGTGTAAAATATTAAATGGGATAGAGGGGGTTAAGGAGGGACCCGATCGAGAGTGTAAAATATTAAATGGGATAGAGGGGGATAAGGAGGGTCCCGATCGAGGGTGTAAAATATTAAATTGGATAGAGGGGGTTAAGGAGGGACCCGATCGAGGGGTATAAAATATTAAATGGGATAGAGGGGGTTAAGGAGGGACCCGATCGAGGGTGTAAAATATTAAATGGGATAGAGGGGATTAAGGAGGGACCCGATCGAGAGTGTAAAATATTAAATGGGATAGAGGGGGTTGAGGAGCGACCCGATCGAGGGTGTAAAATATTAAATGGGATAGAGGGGGTTTAGGAGGGACCCGATCGAGGGTGTAAAATATTAAATGGGATAGAAGGGGTTAAGGAGGGTCCCGATCGAGGGTGTAAAATATTAAATGGGACAGAGGGGGTTAAGGAGGGACCCGATCGAGGGTGTAAAATATTAAATGGAATAGAGGGGTTTAAGGAGGGACGCGATCGAGGGTGTAAAATATTAAATGGGATAGAGGGGGTTAAGGAGGGACCCGATCGAGGGTGTAAAATATTAAACGGGATAGAGCGGGTTAAGCAGGGACCCGATCGAGGGTGTAAAATATTAAATGGGATAGAGGGGGTTAAGGAGGGACCTGGTTGAGGGTGTAAAATATTAAATGGGATAGAGGGGGTTAAGGAGGGTCCCGATTGAGGGTGTAAAATATTAAATGGGATAGAGGGGGTTAAGGAGGGACCCGATCGAGGGTGTAAAATATTAAATGGGATAGAGGGGGTTAAGAAGGGACCCGATCGAGGGTGTAAAATATTAAATGGGATAGAGGGGGTTAAGGAGGGACCCGATCGAGGGTATAAAATATTAAATGGGATAGAGGGGGTTAAGGAGGGACCCGATCGAGAGTGTAAAATATTAAATGGGATAGAGGGGGTTAGGAAGGGACCCGATCGAGAGTGTAAAATATTAAATGGGATAGAGGGGGTTAAGGAGGGACCCGATCGAGGGTGTAAAATATTAAATGGGATAGAGGGGGTTAAGGAGGGACCCGATCGAGGGTGTAAAATATTAAATGGGATAGAGGGGGTTAAGGAGGGACCCGATCGAGGGTGTAAAATATTAAATGGGATCGAGGGTGTAAAATATTAAATGGGATAGAGGGGGTTAAGGAGGGACCCGATCGAGGGTGTAAAATATTAAATGGGATAGAGGGGGTTAAGGAGGGACCCGATCGAGGGTGTAAAATATTAAATGGGATAGAGGGGGTTAAGGAGGGACCCGATCGAGGGTGTAAAATATTAAATGGGATCGAGGGTGTAAAATATTAAATGGGATAGAGGGGGTTAAGGAGGGACCCGATCGAGGGTGTAAAATATTAAATGGGATAGAGGGGGTTAAGGAGGGACCCGATCGAGGGCGTAAAATATTAATTGGATAGAGGGGGTTAAGGAGGGACCCGATCGAGGGCGTAAAATATTAAATGTGATAGAGGGGGTTAAGGAGGGACCCGATTGAGGGTGTAAAATATTAAATGTGATAGAGGGGGTTAAGGAGGGACCCGATCGAGGGTGTAAAATATTAAATGGGATAGAGGGGGTTAAGGAGGGTCCCGATCGAGGGTGTAAAATATTAAATGGGATAGAGGGGGTTAAGGAGGGACCCGATCGAGGGTGTAAAATATTAAATTGAATAGAGGGGGTTAAGGAGGGACCCGATCGAGGGTGTAAAATATTAAATGGGGCAGAGGGCGTTAAGGAGGGACCCGATCGAGGGTGTAAAATATTAAATGGGGTAGAGGGGGTTAAGAAGGGACCCGATCGAGGGTGTAAAATATTAAATGGGATAGAGGGGGTTAAGGAGGGACCCGATCGAGGGTGTAAAATATTAAATGGGATAGAGGGGGTTAAGGAGGGACCCGATCGAGGGTGTAAAATATTAAATGGGATAGAGGGGGTTAAGGAGGGACCCGATCGAGGGTGTAAAATATTAAATGGGGCAGAGGGCGTTAAGGAGGGACCCGATCGAGGGTGTAAAATATTAAATGGGATAGAGGGGGTTAAGGAGGGACCCGATCGAGGGTATAAAATATTAAATGGGATAGAGGGGGTTAAGGAGGGACCCGATCGAGGGTGTAAAATATTAAATGGGATCGAGGGGGTTAAGGGGGGACCCGATCGAGGGTATAAAATATTAAATGGGATAGAGGGGGTTCAGGAGGGACCCGATCGAGGGTGTAAATATTAAATGGGATAGAGGGGGTTAAGGAGGGACCCGATCGAGGGTGTAAAATATTAAATGGGATAGAGGGGGTTAAGGAGGGACCCGATCGAGAGTGTAAAATATTAAATGGGATAGAGGGGGTTAAGGAGGGTCCCGATCGAGGGTGTAAAATATTAAATTGGATAGAGGGGGTTAAGGAGGGACCCGATCGAGGGGTATAAAATATTAAATGGGATAGAGGGGATTAAGGAGGGACCCGATCGAGGGTGTAAAATATTAAATGGGATAGAGGGGGTTAAGGAGCGACCCGATCGAGGGTGTAAAATATTAAATGGGATAGAGGGGGTTAAGGAGGGACCCGATCGAGGGTGTAAAATATTAAATGGGATAGAAGGGGTTAAGGAGGGTCCCGATCGAGGGTGTAAAATATTAAATGGGACAGAGGGGGTTAAGGAGGGACCCGATCGAGGGTGTAAAATATTAAATGGGATAGAGGGGGTTAAGGAGGGACCCGATCGAGAGTGTAAAATATTAAATGGGATAGAGGGGGTTAAGGAGGGTCCCGATCGAGGGTGTAAAATATTAAATTGGATAGAGGGGGTTAAGGAGGGACCCGATCGAGGGGTATAAAATATTAAATGGGATAGAGGGGATTAAGGAGGGACCCGATCGAGAGTGTAAAATATTAAATGGGATAGAGTGGGTTAAGGAGCGACCCGATCGAGGGTGTAAAATATTAAATGGGATAGAGGGGGTTAAGGAGGGACCCGATCGAGGGTGTAAAATATTAAATGGGATAGAAGGGGTTAAGGAGGGTCCCGATCGAGGGTGTAAAATATTAAATGGGACAGAGGGGGTTAAGGAGGGACCCGATCGAGGGTGTATAATATTAAATGGGATAGAGGGGGTTAAGGAGGGACCCGATCGAGGGTGTAAAATATTAAATGGGATAGAGGGGGTTAAGGAGGGACCCGATCGAGGGTGTAAAATATTAAATGTGATAGAGGGGGTTAAGGAGGGACCCGATCGAAGGTGTAAAATATTAAATGGGATAGAGGGGGTTAAGGAGTGACACGATCGAGGGTGTAAAATATTAAATGGGATAGAGGGGTTTAAGGAGGGACCCGATCGAGGGTGTAAAATATTAAATGGGATAGAGGGGGTTAAGGAGGGTCCCGATCGTGGGTATAAAATATTAAATGGGATAGAAGGGGTTAAGGAGGGTCCCGATCGAGGGTGTAAAATATTAAATGGGACAGAGGGGGTTAAGGAGGGACCCGATCGAGGGTGTATAATATTAAATGGGATAGAGGGGGTTAAGGAGGGACCCGATCGAGTGTGTAAATATTAAATGGGATAGAGGGGGTTAAGGAGGGACCCGATCGAGGGTGTAAAATATTAAATGGGATAGAGGGGGTTAAGGAGGGACCCGATCGAGGGTGTAAAATATTAAATGGGACAGAGGGCGTTAAGGAGGGTATCAAGTCTGGGGAAATGTCTCATCCCCAAAATCTGGCCCGTTGAAGCTGGGTAACTCCCCTTTAAATTTTGCTGAACGGTTATGGAATGGGGCTCGTTTTTTATGTAACAGAATCTCTTTCAGCTCCCAGTCAGAAGGTCGTGGGTTCCCGACACCTTTCCAGAGATTCAAGCCCCATAATCCAGGGCCCACACTCCCGGTGCCCAGGACTGAGGGAATGCTGCACTGTCGGAGGTGCCGTCTTTCGGATAGGACATTATAACGAGGGCTCCGTCTGCTCTCTCGGGTGGACGTACAAGATCCCACGGTCACTATTGGAAGAAGAGCAGTGGGGAGTTCTCCCCGGTGTCCTGGGGCCCAATATTCACCCCTCAACCCACATCACCAAAAAACAGATGATCTGGTCATTCATCTGATTGTTGTTTGTGGGATCTTGCTGCGGGCAATGTGGGTACCGCGTTTCTCTACACTAGGCAATTACTGCACTTCAAAACTGAATTAATTAGCTGTAAGGTGCCCTGGGATGTCCTGAAATATTGAAAGGCACGACGTACCTTCATTTTGGTGGATGAGACCTTGCGCATGATTCCATGACCCTGACTGGGCTTGGAGAAGTTCCCCGGTTTAAAATGAGATGTCAGAATGAAGAGGAAAGTGAGGGAGAAGTCTTCCACCCACAGGGTAACAGAGCTGTGAAAGATTTCCCCAGGCAGAGGACACTGAAGTAGATGGACAGTGCAAATGGGGGGTCACGGGCCAATAGATGTTTCTGTGGCGAGAGAAGAGGTCGAGGAATATGCCAATATGGTGGAATTGAAGGATATGGTGAGAAGGTGGGATTGAGGGATACGGTGAGAAGGTGGGATTGAGGGATACGGTGAGAAGGTGGGATTGAGGGATACGGTGAGAAGGTGGGATTGAGGGATACGGTGAGAAGGTGGGATTGAGGGATACGGTGAGAAGGTGGGATTGAGGGATACGGTGAGAAGGTGGGATTGAGGGATACGGTGAGAAGGTGGGATTGAGGGATACGGTGAGAAGGTGGGATTGAGGGATACGGTGAGAAGGTGGGATTGAGGGATACGGTGAGAAGGTGGGATTGAGGGATACGGTGAGAAGGTGAGATTGAGGGATACGGTGAGAAGGTGGGATTGAGGGATACGGTGAGAAGGTGGGATTGAGGGATACGGTGAGAAGGTGGGATTGAGGGATACGGTGAGAAGGTGGGATTGAGGGATACGGTGAGGTGGTGGGATTGAGGGACATAGTGAGAAGGTGGGATTGAGGGATACGGTGAGAAGGTGAGATTGAGGGATACGGTGAGAAGGTGGGATTGAGGGATACGGTGAGAAGGTGGGATTGAGGGATACGGTGAGAAGGTGGGATTGAGGGATATGGTGAAAAGGTGGGATTGAGGGATACGGTGAGAAGGTGGGATTGAGGGATACGGTGAGAAGGTGGGATTGAGGGATACGGTGAGAAGGTGGGATTGAGGGATACGGTGAGAAGGTGGGATTGAGGGATACGGTGAGAAGGTAGGATTGAGGGATACGGTGAGAAGGTGGGATTGAGGGATACGGTGAGAAGGTGGGATTGAGGGATACGGTGAGAAGGTGGGATTGAGGGATACGGTGAGAAGGTGAGATTGAGGGATACGGTGAGAAGGTGGGATTGAGGGATACGGTGAGAAGGCGGGATTGAGGGATACGGTGAGAAGGTGGGATTGAGGGATACGGTGAGAAGGTGGGATTGAGGGACATAGTGAGAAGGTGGGATTGAGGGATACGGTGAGAAGGTGGGATTGAGGGATACGGTGAGAAGGCGGGATTGAGGGATACGGTGAGAAGGTGGGATTGAGGGATACGGTGAGAAGGTGGGATTGAGGGATATGGTGAGAAGGTGGGATTGAGGGATACGGTGAGAAGGTGGGATTGAGGGACATAGTGAGAAGGTGGGATTGAGGGATACGGTGAGAAGGTGGGATTGAGGGATACGGTGAGAAGGCGGGATTGAGGGATACGGTGAGAAGGTGGGATTGAGGGATACGGTGAGAAGGTGGGATTGAGGGATATGGTGAGAAGGTGGGATTGAGGGACATAGTGAGAAGGTGGGATTGAGGGATACGGTGAGAAGGTGGGATTGAGGGATATGGTGAGAAGGTGGGATTGAGGGATACGGTGAGAAGGCGGGATTGAGGGATACGGTGAGAAGGTGGGATTGAGGGATACGGTGAGAAGGTGGGATTGAGGGATACGGTGAGAAGGTGGGATTGAGGGACATAGTGAGAAGGTGGGATTGAGGGATATGGTGAGAAGGTGGGATTGAGGGACATAGTGAGAAGGTGGGATTGAGGGATATGGTGAGAAGGTGGGATTGAGGGATACGGTGAGAAGGTGGGATTGAGGGATATGGTGAGAAGGTGGGATTGAGGGATACGGTGAGAAGGTGGGATTGAGGGATATGGTGAGAAGGTGGGATTGAGGGATATGGTGAGAAGGTGGGATTGAGGGATACGGTGAGAAGGTGGGATTGAGGGATACGGTGAGAAGGTGGGATTGAGGGATACGGTGAGAAGGTGGGATTGAGGGATACGGTGAGAAGGTGGGATTGAGGGATACGGTGAGAAGGTGGGATTGAGGGATACGGTGAGAAGGTGGGATTGAGGGATATGGTGAGAAGGTGGGATTGAGGGATACGGTGAGAAGGTGGGATTGAGGGATACGGTGAGAAGGTGGGATTGAGGGATACGGTGAGAAGGTGGGATTGAGGGATATGGTGAGAAGGTGGGATTGAGGGACATAGTGAGAAGGTGGGATTGAGGGATACGGTGAGAAGGTGGGATTGAGGGATATGGTGAGAAGGTGGGATTGAGGGATACGGTGAGAAGGTGGGATTGAGGGATATGGTGAGAAGGTGGGATTGAGGGATATGGTGAGAAGGTGGGATTGAGGGATACGGTGAGAAGGTGGGATTGAGGGATACGGTGAGAAGGTGGGATTGAGGGATACGGTGAGAAGGTGGGATTGAGGGATACGGTGAGAAGGTGGGATTGAGGGATACGGTGAGAAGGTGGGATTGAGGGATACGGTGAGAAGGTGGGATTGAGGGATATGGTGAGAAGGTGGGATTGAGGGATACGGTGAGAAGGTGGGATTGAGGGATACGGTGAGAAGGTGGGATTGAGGGATACGGTGAGAAGGTGGGATTGAGGGATATGGTGAGAAGGTGGGATTGAGGGATACGGTGAGAAGGTGGGATTGAGGGATATGGTGAGAAGGTGGGATTGAGGGATACGGTGAGAAGGTGGGATTGAGGGATATGGTGAGAAGGTGGGATTGAGGGATACGGTGAGAAGGTGGGATTGAGGGACATAGTGAGAAGGTGGGATTGAGGGATACGGTGAGAAGGTGGGATTGAGGGATACGGTGAGAAGGTAGGATTGAGGGATACGGTGAGAAGGTGGGATTGAGGGATATGGTGAGAAGGTGGGATTGAGGGATACGGTGAGAAGGTGGGATTGAGGGATATGGTGAGAAGGTGGGATTGAGGGATACGGTGAGAAGGTGGGATTGAGGGACATAGTGAGAAGGTGGGATTGAGGGATACGGTGAGAAGGTGGGATTGAGGGATATGGTGAGAAGGTGGGATTGAGGGATATGGTGAGAAGGTGGGATTGAGGGATATGGTGAGAAGGTGGGATTGAGGGATACGGTGAGAAGGTGGGATTGAGGGATATGGTGAGAAGGTGGGATTGAGGGATACGGTGAGAAGGTGGGATTGAGGGATACGGTGAGAAGGTGGGATTGAGGGATACGGTGAGAAGGTGGGATTGAGGGATATGGTGAGAAGGTGGGATTGAGGGATACGGTGAGAAGGTGGGATTGAGGGATACGGTGAGAAGGTGGGATTGAGGGATATGGTGAGAAGGTGGGATTGAGGGATACGGTGAGAAGGTGGGATTGAGGGATATGGTGAGAAGGTGGGATTGAGGGATACGGTGAGAAGGTGGGATTGAGGGATACGGTGAGAAGGTGGGATTGAGGGATATGGTGAGAAGGTGGGATTGAGGGACATAGTGAGAAGGTGGGATTGAGGGATACGGTGAGAAGGTGGGTCGGTGGGATTGATCTAAGGAAGAAGGGGCTGGCTGGTTGGCCGATTCTTTGGCCACAACAAGAGACCTGTGTCGGAGACCCCCCCCACCCCCACCCCATCAATGCCACGTCCTCACCGACGGACAGGAATAGGCTGCAAGGCCCACACCGCCACTCCCAGCTGTCCACTGACAGTCTTCCTCCTCCCTGCCGCCCTGAGCGCTCAGCGCCCCCGGGGGTCGGAGGCCCCCTCGCTTCCCTCGGACTCTCCGCCATAAACTCGTCGATAGTCCGACCGAGTTACAGCGTCGCAGCAGCGCCCGAGGAGGAGGTCCGGGGTGGGGGTGGGGGGGGGCCTCTCATCCTGCTGTTCCCTCCATACCATCCCGCAGGTTGTCAACAAACGGGATCGGGGTTGGCGAGAGTCTCTGGGGGTGAGATACGAGTAGGATCTTAAGCTCGCCACCCGCCCACCCGGCCGGTACAATCTGGCGCTGCGGATCGGCCACCCATTGCCGGGATTGCCAGACTTTCCTTCCTGTCGGAATCTATTGCCCGGCGAGTCACTGAGGCGGGGCTTGGGGGTCGATTGGGTTCACGAGGATTAAGACATTTCACAAGGACATCCGTCGCACCATTCCTTCTCCCTCTGTGCTTTAAAGTTTTCAGGAGCAGACTTAACTCACGGCAAACTTGGCGAGGATGTAGGCTCCGGCACCAGCTCCCACTCCGATAATGGTTCGGAAGCTGCGGAGGGGAAGAGACAGAGAAAGTGAGGGCAAGGCATGTATAGGAAGAGAGAGGGTGAGCGAGAGAGGGAGAGAGAGAAAGAGCGAGGATGAGAGGGAGAGAGAGGGTGAGAGAGAGGGAGAGAGGGAGAGAGGGTGAGAGAGTGAGGGTGAGCGAGAGAGTGAGGGTGAGAGAGGGTGAGAGAGAGAGAAAGGGTGAGAGAGAGAGGGAGACAGACAGAGAGCGAGGGTGAGAGAGAGAGAGAGGGTGAGAGAGAGAGAGGGTGAGAGAGAGAGAAAGGATGAGAGAGAAAGGATGAGAGAGAGAGAGGATGAGAGAGAGAGGGAGACAGACAGAGAGGGAGAGAGGGTGAGAGAGGGTGTGAGAGAGAGAGCGAAAGGGTGAGAGAGAGAGAAAGGATGAGAGAGAGAGAGGGTGAGAGAGAGAGGGAGAGAGACAGAGAGGGTGAGAGAGAGAAAGGGTGAGAGAGAGAGGGAGACAGACAGAGAGCAAGGGTGAGAGAGAGAGAGGGTGAGAGAGAGAGTGAGGGTGAGAGAGAGAGAAAGGATGAGAGAGAGAGAGGATGAGAGAGAGAGAGGGAGACAGACAGAGAGGGAGAGAGGGTGAGAGAGGGTGTGAGAGAGAGAGCGAAAGGGTGAGAGAGAGAGGGAGAGAGAGAGAGGGTGAGAGAGAGAAAGTGAGGGTGAGAAAGAGAGGGAGAGAGACAGAGAGGGAGAGAGAGGGTGAGAGAGACAGAGAGAGAGAGAGTGAGAGAGTAAAAGGGTGAGAGAAAGGGTGAGAGAAAGAGAGGGTGATAGAGAGAGGGGAGGGGGAGGGTGAGAGAGCAAGAGGGGAAGAGAGGGAGGGGAGAGAGAGAGGGGGAGAGAGGGAGGGGGAGAGAGGGGCGAGAGAGGGAGGGTGAGAGAGCGAGAGAGGGTGAGAGAGAGTGAGGGTGAGAGAGAGGGGGTGAGAGAGAGGGCGAGAGAGAGAGGGTGAGAAAGGGAGGGTGAGAGAGAGAGGGTGAGAGAGAGGGTGAGTGAGAGAGAGAGAGAAAGGTGAGAGAGAGAGAGAGGGTGAGGGTGTGAGAGAGGGGGAGAGAGGCAGAAAGAGACGGAGAGAGAGGGTGAGAGAGAGGGGGCAGAGAGAGAGGGTGACTGAGAGAGAGAGATGGAGACGGTGACAGTGAGAGGGTGAGAGAGGGAGGTGACAGTGAGAGAGAGTGAGAGAGAGAGACAGAGCGAGAGAGGGAGAGACAGTGAGAGACTAACGGAATGAGGGAGGCTGGGTGAGAAAGAGAGAATGAGACACAGAGGGCTGCCGAGAGAGAGAGAGAGACAGAGGGCGATATTCCCCTGTCTGTGTTGGTGCAGCTCACCCCAGCTGAGGATGGGCGGTAGGGAGGGGGCTATAATTGATCTCAGCGCAGCCTAGGTTAGGGAGGGGGGCAAAACCTAAAAAAACACAGCCAGGGTCCCTGCTCCTAGTGACTATCCAGTGACTCCCGAGTGGAAAATGTGTTGGGGCTCGGGAGAGGCCGGGATTATGCTGCGCTGTGGTGGCTCCCACAGTGTATCATGCTGTCACTGTGTGGCTCCACGTGTGGGGGACGTACCGGTGGGGAGGGGGGTCAGTCAACCAGCGCCTGCGGAAGCTGTGCCCAGCAAGGGGTCAGCACCTTCAAGGTGGTGTTGGGAGAAATTTTGCTTTGGTAGTTTTATGCGTAGAATAAAACCTTAAACATTCACTCCCTGCACCACCAGCGTACCGTGTCTGCAGTGTGTACCATCTACAAGATGCACTGCAGCAACTCGCCAAGGCTTCTTCGGTAGCACCTCCCAAACCCACGACCTCTTCTGCCTAGAAGGACGAGGGCAGCAGGCGCATGGGAACACCACCACCTGCAAGTTCCCCTCCAAGTCACACACACCATCCTGACTTGGAAGTATATCGCCGATCCTTCATCGTCGCTGGGTCAAAATCCTGGAACTCCCACCCTAACAGCACTGTGGGAGCACCTTCACCACACGGACTGCAGCGGTTCAAGAAGGCGGCTCACCACCACCTTCTCAAGGGGCAACTAGGGATGGGCAATAAATGCCACGGGCCTTGCCAACGACGCCCACATCCCATGAATGAATAAAAAAAAGGTAGCAATATGGGTAAGTAAAGTTGGCCTGTCTGAAATCCTGAACTCAGGATAAAAACATACAGGAAGCAGAAGTCCCTTACATTACGAGCTGCCAGGAAGATTATCGGGCAGGGACATATGTAATGAAAGATAGCTGCCCCCTTGTCTAAGGATGACAACTTTTGATAATGGGACGGGATCATGACAAGGATAAGGCCCCAATGGTTGTCGGTGTTAGTCGTGGCTCAGTCGGTCTCACTCTCACTCTCTGAGGCAGAAGGTCGTGGGTTCGAGCCTCCACTCCAGAGGCCCGGGCCCCCATAATCGAGAGCCGACACTCCCGGCACCAGTACTGAGGGAGTGCTGCACTGTCGGAGGTGCTGTCTTTCGGATGAGACATTAAAACCGAGGGCCCCCTGTCTGCCCTCTCAGGTGGACGTGAAAGGTCCCGCGGTCACTATGGGAAGAAGAGCAGTGGTGTGGTTTGCGGGGGGGGGGGGCGGAGGATCTCCCCGGTGTCATGGGGTCAATATTTATCCCTCAACCAACCTCTCTGAAATACAGATGATCTGGTCATTTATCGCATTGCTGTGCGTGGGATCTTGCTGTGCGCAGATTGGCTGCCAAAAAAAAGCACGTCATTGGCTATAAAGCGCTTTGGGACGGCCTGAGGTGGTGAAAGGCACTATTCCTTTATTTCTTGTCACTCTGCTCGGTATTTTTATCACATGGGCAATCAGGAGCAAGCGGCCCCTAGTCGAGGCTCCGAGCTCAGTGAATTGCGATCATGTTTCAGGTGCTTCCAGTGAAGGGCGGGAAGAGACTTACTTGAAATATTGGAGGACACAGGGCAGCATCTCGCAAAGCTGTTCCATCGAAGGGTATTGGTACCTGAGGGGCAGCAAACACACAGCAGAGCAAGTTACACTACAAAGCACTTCACATCCCTCTGCACTGTCCCATCAAACATTCCCAGGGCTGGTACAGCACGGGTTAGATACAGAGTAAAGTTCCCTCTACACTGTCCCATCAAACACTCCCAGGGCTGGTACAGCACGGGTTAGATACAGAGTAAAGCTCCCTCTACACTGTCCCATCAAACACTCCCAGGGCTGGTACAGCACGGGTTAGATACAGAGTAAAGTTCCCTCTACACTGTCCCCATCAAACACCCCCAGGGCATGTACAGCACGGGTTAGATACAGAGTAAAGCTCCCTCTACACTGTCCCATCAAACACTCCCAGGGCACGTACAGCACGCGTTAGATACAGAGTAAAGCTCTCTCTACACTGTCCCATCAAACACTCCCAGGGCAGGTACAGCACGGGTTAGATACAGAGTAAAGCTCCCTCTACACTGTCCCATCAAACACTCCCAGGGCTGGTACAGCACGGGTTACATACAGAGTAAAGCTCCCTCTACACTGTCCCATCAAACAATCCCAGGGCAGGTACAGCACAGGTTAGATACAGAGTAAAGCTCCCTCTACACTCTCCCATCAAACAGTCCCAGGGCAGGTACAGCATGGCTTAGATACAGAGTAAATCTCCCTCTACACTGTCCCATCAAATACTCCCAGGGCAGGTACAGCACGGGTTAGATACAGAGTAAAGCTCCCTCTACACTGTCCCATCAAACACTCCCAGGGCAGGTACAGCATGGGTTAGATACAGAGTAAAGCTCCCTCTACACTATCCCATCAAACACTCCCAAGTGGCTGTTGAAGCAAATCAGTTTACGAGCTTAGAGAAACTATTAAGTGTGTGGGAGTAGGAGGAGAAAGCCCAATTTCCCTCCTTTTTTCCCTGCTCCCATCACCCAGATGTGACTTAGAATTACCGTGACCTGAATCTTGCTATATTTCTGGGTTTAGGTCAGTTGAATTGGCCTGAGCTTCATCGGGTACAGGCCCCTGTCCTTTCATCAGGGCTTGGGGCCAGAGTTGGCCTGACCTTCCTCAGGTGTAGGCCCCGCCCTTTCATCAGACACTAGTTCCAGAATTGTCCTGATCTTTCTCGGGTCTTGCCTAGAATTGGCCTAATTTTCCTCAGGTGGAGGCCCTGCCCTTTCACTGGGCCCTAGGCCTAGAATTGGCCTAATGTTCCTCGGGTTTAGGCCCTGCCCTTTCACTGGCCCTAGGCCTAGAATTGGCCGAATTTTCCTCAGGTGTAGGCCCCGCCCTTTCACTGGGCCTTAGGCCTAGAATTGGCCGAATTTTCCTCAGGTGTAGGCCCCACCCTTTCACTGGGCCCTAGGCCTAGAATTGGCCTAATTTTCCTCAGGTGTAGGCCCCGCCCTTTCACTGGGCCCTAGGCCTAGAATTGGCCGAATTTTCCTCAGGTGTAGGCCCCACCCTTTCACTGGGCCCTAGGCCTAGAATTGGCCTAATTTTCCTCAGGTGGAGGCCCTGCCCTTTCACTGGGCCCTAGGCCTAGAATTGGCCTAATGTTCCTCGGGTTTAGGCCCTGCCCTTTCACTGGCCCTAGGCCTAGAATTGGCCGAATTTTCCTCAGGTGTAGGCCCCGCCCTTTCACTGGGCCTTAGGCCTAGAATTGGCCGAATTTTCCTCAGGTGTAGGCCCCACCCTTTCACTGGGCCCTAGGCCTAGAATTGGCCTAATTTTCCTCAGGTGTAGGCCCCGCCCTTTCACTGGGCCCTAGGCCTAGAATTGCCCTAATTTTCCTCAGGTGTAGGCCCTGCCCTTTCACTGGGCCCTATGCCTAGAATAGGCCTGATGTTCCTCAGGTGGAGGCCCCGCCCTTTCACTAGGCCCTAGGCCTAGAATTGCCCCAATTTTCCTCAGGTGTAGGCCCGCCTATTTTACTAACGGGAGAACGCTTTCAGAGAGAGGGCACAGCGGTGATGGGCCAATGGGGAGAGGGCGGGGCAATGGGACTGATCTGTTCAGATAGGCGACCCCTGACCTGCCAGCGGTCACCCGTGGTTGCGCACTCACCCCGGGGGGAAAGAGGCGGCTCCCTCCTGCTGGCCGGGCGCATCGATGTGGCACACCACGAAGTTCTTGGTGATCTCCAGCATGTCCTCAAACTTGAAGAGACTGTTGAAGCAGGTCTTATCTGAGGGGCGAAGATTCGAGCGTTAGACAGACACAGCAGGTTAACATGGACCCCCCCCGACTATGGACCACCCTGCCCTCAGTAAGTAGTGACGGGGCCTCGTCCACTCATCCCCCACCAGCTCCTACCGGGAATGTCAAACCCAACAGGCTCCAACTGGGATCGTCAAACCCAACTTTCTTCCTCCACGAACTCCCGCCTGCCCCTCCCAACCGCTCTTAACGTTAAAGCCAACTGGCACCAACTGGGAATGTTTCTCTCCTATGGGCTCTTATTGGGATTCTTCGTCCCCCCACAGGCTCTAACTGGGAATGTCTACCCTCCCACAGGGCTCTGAGTGTGAAAGGCCCTCCTCTATGGATGCTTATTGGGAATGCCCACCCCACAGGCTCCTACTGGGAATGTCACCCCTCCCCGATGGACTCCTACTGGCTCCTACTGAGAATGTCACCCTTCCCCCCCCTCACAAGCTCCTACTGGGAATGTCACCCTTCACCACCCCCCCACAAGCTCTTATGGGGAATGTTACCCCTTCCTCCCACAGGCTCCTACTGGGAATGACACTCCTCCCCTCACGGACTACTGGGAATGTCATCCCTCCCCCCACATGCTCTACTATGAATGCCACTCCCCCCCCCAACCACAGGCTCCTACTGGGAATGACCCTCCCCACTACATGCTCCTACTGGGAATGTCCCTCCCCACTACATGCTCCTATTGGGAATGTCCCTCCCCACTACATGCCCCTACTGGGAATGTCCCTCCCCACTACATGCTCTTACTGGGAATGTCCCTTCCCCCACAGGCTCCTACTGGGAATGTCCCTTCCCCCACAGGCTCCTACTGGGAATGTCACCCCCTCCGCCACAAGGTTCCTACACCCTCTCCCACTTAGCCTGAACGGATTCTCCCCTTCTAGACTCCTTGTAACCTCTGAGCCAGGGGTGGCCTGGACCAACCAGGGGTCGGAGGCCGCCACTGTGCCGGTCGCCTCCCGCCAGCGGCCCTCACCACCCCCCCCCCGCACGCCCGCGTCAAGACAATGGAGGCGAACCGCGTCGACCCGATGCGATCGGTAAGTCAGACGGCCAAGGTCCAGCGGGCCTGGCAGGAGCGGAGGTGTGGGGGGAGGGGTGGGGTGGGGAAGGGAGGGCGGGGCGTACAGGGCTTTACGTACAGTTGAGGCCGATGTCGTGGTAGGTGAGGATGGCGGGACGGTTCCCTTTGGGCGACCCGTGGATCGTCACATGCAACGTCCCGTAGGGGGTCTCCACGTCATACTCCTACCGGGAGAAAAGAGAGAAAGGGTGGACATCAACAACAACAACTTGCATTTATGTAGCGGCCTTTAATGTGCTAAAATGTCCAAAAGAATCTGACACCGAGCCACATATTAGAAGACATTAGGATAGGGGGGTTTATTGCAAGGGGGTTGGAGTATAAGAGTAAGGAAGTCTTGCTACAATTGTACAGGGCCTTGGTGAGATCACACCTGGAGTACTGGGCACAGTTTTGGTCTCCTTATCTAAGGAAGGATATACTTGCCTTGGAGGCGGTGCAACGAAGGTTCACCAGATTGATCCCTGTGATGAGAGGGCTGTCCTATGATGAGAGATTGTGTAGAATGGGCCGATACTCTCTGGAGTTTAGAAGAATGAGAGGTGATCTCATTGAAACATACAAGATTCTGAGGGGGATTGACAGGGTAGATGCGGAGAGGTCGATTCCCCTGGCTGGAGTGTCTAGAACTAGGGGGCATAGTCTCAGGATAAGGGGTCGGCCATTTAGGACTGAGATGAGGAGGAATTTCTTCACTCAGAGGGTTGTGAATCTTTGAAATTCTCTGCCCCAGAGGGCTGTGGAGGCTGAGTCTTTGAGTATATTCAAGGCTGAGATCGAGAGATTGTTGGGCTCCAGGGGAATCAAGGGATATAGGGATTGGGCGGGAAAGTGGAGATGAGGTAGAAGATCAGCCATGATCTTACTGAATGGCGGAGCAGGCTCGAGGGGCCGTATGGCTTACTTCTGCTCTTATTTCTTATGTCCTTATGTGACCAAAAGCTTGGTCAGAGAGGTAGGTTTTAAGGAGTGTCTTAACGGAGGAGAGAGGTAGAGAGGTGGAGAGGTTTAGGGAGGGAATTCCAGAGCTCAGGGCACAATCTCTAGTCCGTGACGTAGGATTGTCACAAAGCAATTGGTACTTCTGAGTTCATCACCCATAACAGGGAGCCCATGATTTAAGGTGGATAAGGAGTTAATGTTGAGAGTAATTGAGTTGTTATGCTCAGGACTGGGGCACGTGCGACTAAATAGCCGTTGAGATCTTTGGACCGTATCAACAACAACAACAAGAAATGTGTATTTGTACAGCGCCTTTAACGTAGTAAAACATCCCAAGGCCACTTCACAGGAGCGATTATCAAACAAAATTTGGCACCGAGCCACAGAAGGAGAAAGTAGGGCAGGTGACCAAAAGCTCGGTCAAAGAGCTAGGTTTTAAGGAGTGTCTTAAAAGATGAGAGAGAGGCGGAGAGGTTTAGGGAGGGAATTCCAGAGCTTCGGGCCTCGGCAGCTGAAGGCACGGCCACCAAAGGTGGAGCGATTAAAATCGGGGATGCGCGAGGGGGCAGAATTTGAGGAGCGCAGAGATCTTGGGAGGGTTGTATCGGGGGGGAACATTAGGAGGAGGCCATTCAGCCCCTCGAGCCTGCTCCGCCCATTGAATTGGATCCTGGCTGATCTGCACCTCAACTCCATCGACCCGCCTTCGCTCCACGATACATATAGCTACCAAAACTCGATCGATCTCAGGCTTCAGTTGATGCCCCAGCATCCACAGCCTTTTGGGGTTCCAGATTTCCACTGCCCTTTGTGTGGAAAAGTGGGAGAGAGAAAATGAGGATGGAAGAGGAAGAGGCAGAGAAGGGAGGAGAGAGGGGGAGGGAGAAAGACAGAGGAGGAGAGAGGAAGAACAGAGGAGGGGGAAGGGAGTGAGAGGCAAGGAGGGACTGCGTGATAGGCAGGTAGAGGGAGGGAGAGAGAGAAGGAAGGGGAATGGAGAGAGACAGAAGAGGGAGGGGAGAGAAAGAGGGAGAGAGAGACAGAGGATGGAGGATGGAGGGGGAGAGAAGTAGGGACAGAGTGAGAGGATAAAGGATACCAGGGGAGAGAGAGGGAGCAAAAGGAAAGGGATGGGAAGGGAGAGCTGGAGAGAGGTAGGGAGAGCGAGTGAGAAGGGGAGAGTGTGAGAGAGAGGCAGAGGCCAGTGATAGCGAAGGGAGGGAGAAAGACAGAGGGGGAGATAGAGTAAGAGGAATAGAGAAAAGGATGTGAAAGGGAGAAAGACGTAGAGAGACAGAAAAAGGGGAGGAGTTGGAAAATTAAATGGTGACAGGGAAAGCATGAGGGAGAGATTATGTCACTCTGTCTCCCGCTCCCTCTCTCTGTGTGCCTCTCTCTCTCTCTCTGTCGCTCTCTCTTTCTCTCTGTCTCTCTGTCTCTCTCTCAGTCTCAGTCTCTCGCTCTCTCAGTCTCTCGCTCTCTCTCTGACTCTCTCTCTTTCTCTCTCTCTCTCTGTCTCTGTCTCTCTCTCTCTGTCTCTCTCTCAGTCTCAGTCTCTCGCTCTCTCTCTGACTCTCTCTCTTTCTCTCTCTCGCTCTCTCTCTGACTCTCTCTCTCTGTCTCTCTCTCTCCTACTCTGTCTCTCTCTCTGTCTCTGTCTCTCTTTCTCAGTCTCTCTTTCGCTCTCTCTCTCTCTCTCCCTCTCAGTCTCTCCCTTTCCTTTTCTCTGTCTCTCACTCTGTCTCTGTGTGTGTCTCTCTCTGTCTCTCTCTGCCTGTCTCTCTCTCCCTATCTCTCTGTTTCTCTCCCTGTCTCTCTCTCTCTCTCTTTGACTCTCTCTCGCTCTGTCTCTCACTCTCTCTCTCTCTTTGACGCTCTCTCGCTCTCTGTCTCTCTCTCTCTCTCTCTGTTTCTCTCCGTCTGTCTGTCTCTCTCTCTGTAGCTCTCTCTCTCTCTCCCTGTCTCTCTCTGTTTCTCTCCCTGTCTCTCTCTCTCTTTGACTCTCTCTCGCTCTGTCTCTCTCTTTGACTCTCTCTCGCTCTCTGTCTCTCTCTTTCTTTGACTCTCTCTCGCTCTCTGTCTCTCTCTCTTTGACTCTCTCTCGCTCTCTGTCTCTCTCTGTTTATCTCCCTGTCTCTCTCTCTCTCTCTTTAACTCTCTCTCGCTCTCTGTCTCTCTCTGTTTATCTCCCTGTCTCTCTCTCTCTCTGTCTCTCTTTGACTCTCTCTCGCTCTCTGTCTCTCTCTGTTTCTCCATGTCTCCTTCTCTCCTTCCCTCGCTGCAGCTTGAAGATTGACTCGCTCTGCCAGGCTCCCTCTCCGGGGAACACCGGCCTCCTTGGCATTCAATAAGCTGCACGGATTCTTAGCCACAAACTCCAACCGACGACCCCGAACCCCACGGCTCTACCGGGTTACAGCACTGCCCGGCCAGCGCCCGCCGGGTCTGACCAGCCGAGGCCGGAACGGGAAAAAAAAATCCCCACAAGGACGCCCAAGGTTATTTGGAGCGGAAGGTGAACCGGTCAATGCGTGCGCACGGTGACGGTCCCCGGGGAGGGCGATGGTGGAAAGAGAAAGCTGGGGGAAGCTCCTGCTAAACCCCGATACGGGTGAGGGGGCACGGGGGGTGGCGGGGGGGCGGGGGGGGAGAGAAAGAGGAAAGATACCGGGCCATTCACCGGCTTCGCGCGCAATTCCCACTCACCCCTGCCCAGCGTTCCAGCATTTTGGAGGTCAGACCGACCCGGAATTAGAATGACAAAACCTCAATGCTCCTCAGCCCTTGTTGACCTTGGAGATTCAGCTACACAGGAGCTTTTGATGCAGTCTCTCTCTCTCTCTCTCTCTCTCTCTCACTGGATTAATAAGCCGTCCCCAGTCTCTACTCACCTCCCCCAGGCCCCCCCCACCACAAACCCCAACTCCTCGCTCCTGATTGGTTTAAGCCCTGATCATCAGCGAGCCCTGTGATTGGCCCAGTTATGTGCCAGGATAGCCCAGCCTGTCTTGCTAATGGGCATCAGCACAGGGTTTGACTGCTAATCCTCTCCCCCCCCCCCCACCCCACCCTCCCGACTTAAACTAGACTCTCCGTGCAGGCAGCCGAAGACCCCCCGGACTGGGCCCGCTTGAGACATGGGTTATTGCCTCAAGACCCCGCCGTCCCCCCCACCACCGTCTACCCTCCCTCGCCCCCCCTCCCCTCCCCTCAGAAGCTGCACCTTAGCTGTCAGCCATGACTGGGTCAGTCTCACTTCCTGTCCTCTCAGAGTCATAAGGTCGTGGGTTCGAGCCCCCACGATCTCGGCCCGACACTCCCCGGTGCCGGTACAGAGGGAGCGCTGCACTGTCGGGAGTGCATTCTAACAGGACTAGACAGACTAGATGCAGCAAGGATGTTCCCGATGGTGGGGGAGTCCAGAACCAGGGGTCACAGTCTAAGGATAAGGGGTAAGCCATTTAGGACAGAGATGAGGAGGAATTTCTTCACCCAGAGAGTGGTGAACCTGTGGAATTCTCTACCACAGAAGGCAGTTGAAGCCAATTCATTAAATATATTCAAGAAGGAGTTAAATATATTTCTTAAGGCTAAAGGGATCAAGGGATATGGAGAGAAGGCAGGGACAGGGTACTGATTAAAGGGGCAGGGCCTGGCGCAGTGCGTTTCGGCGCCCAGCTGGGCCACCAGGGATCGGGAGTGCTGGCAAATGGGGGCCAGGGACAGCAACGGGGGCGGGTGCTGACAGGCAGCCAGCAACAAGAATGGCCGCCCGCCACCTCCCCTTCAACTAGTGCCGCCCTGGCCGCAGGTAGGCCCCCCTGACCCCGGTGGACATAGCGTCCGGCGGAAAGTCGGGGGGGGGGGTGGCGCCACCCAATATTACAGCTGGGGCGTGAGCGGGGCGCTGCGCATGCCGATGATGTCATCGCCGGCGGCGTTAAGGGTTAGCGCCGCCGCTAACCTCCCGCTGAATTTCGCAAGAGGCGTTAGCTGCGCCGCGCCCAGGCGCTAGTTGATTTGCGCTAACGGGAGGCGCAAAGCAACCGAATTTAGCCCCCATAGGATTCCATGACCCCCTTACCCTCCCCCTCCAATCGTTTCCAGGTCGGCCAATCTTGTACGTCGGAAACCGGTCAGAAAACCGACGGCAAATAATTTCGCCGCTCGACCTTTGAACTGCCGATCGCATCACGGGTTAGAGGAAATTAGAATTTGGAAAGTGGGCTCCAGTCATATATGGGGAGGGATTTGCGGGGAGGGGGTCCCTAATTTAAAGAGGACTCTGATTGAACGAGCCTTGTGGCAGTCAGCGTGTGAAGGCCACTTACCGCCCATTACTTATTTTTAAAAATTCAGTCATGTTCAAAATTACACAGGGTTTTGATAAGAATAGATAGGGAGAGATTGCAGGGTCAGTAGACACCGAATCATAGAATGATACAGCACAGAAGGAAATATAAGATAGTCACTAATAAATCCAATAGGGAATTCAGGAGAAACTTCTTTACTCAAGAGCGGGGTGAGAGTGTGGAACTCACTACCACAGGGAGTGGTTGAGGCGAATAGTACAGAAGCATTTAAGGGGAAGCTCGATAAACATATGAGGGAGAAAGGAATAGAAGGATATGTTAATAGAGTGAGATGGTGGGGAGGAGGGTGGTGTGGAGCATTACCAGCTGGGCCTGTGCTGTAAGTACTTTCTAATACTTTCTAATAATTGGATAGTTCTTTCAAAGAGCCGGCACAGGCACAATGGGCCGAATGGCCTCCTTCTGTGCCCTGAGATTCTATGATGCCATTCTCGGGATGTGGGTGTCGCTGCTAAGGCCGGCATTTATTACCTTTAGATGCCCTTTCACCCCCCCCACCCACCCACCCCATGATGGTTCTGACTCCTCACTGTGTGGAGGAGGAGGGGGAGGTGGGGGGGGGATTCGGGTTCCACGGGAGTTGGACGCCTATTGCTACCTTGGCCAAGTGGCCCTTTCCTCCCGTGTGAACCCAGACAGTGAGTGGCGACGGGGTGCCCGCAGGAGGCCTCGTGACCCGCACCGATTCCGCCCTCACCCACCACCGGCCCAAGCATCCTCCAGCAGGGGTCAGAGGTCAGAAGCAGGTTGTTGCCCACCCACCCCCCTTCCCCCACTCTCTCTCCCGAACCCAAGGGGTGCTGAAGTGCCCTGACCTTCCTGATCTGTGTCAGCTGTGGCTCAGTGGGTCACACTCTCGCCACTGAGTCAGAAGGTTGTGGGTTCAAGTCCCACTTCAGGGACTTGAGCACATAAAGCTAGGCCGTCACTCCAGTGCAGTGCTGAGGGAGTGCGGCACTGCCGGAGGTGCCGTCTTTCGGATGAGACGTTAAACCGAGGGCCCCGCCTGCTGTCTCGGGTGGGCGTAAAAGATCCCATGGCACTATTTCGAAGAAGAGCAGGGGAGTTATCCCCGGTGTCCTGGCCAATATTTATCCCTCAACCAACATAACAAAAACAGATTCTCTGGTCATCAGCGCATTGCTGTTTGTGGGAGCTTGCTGTGCGCAAATTGGCTGCCGTGTTTCCCACATTACAACAGTGACTGCACTCCAAAAGTACTTCATTGGCTGTAAAGTACTTTGAAACGTCCAGTGGTCGTGAAAGGCGCTATAGAAATGCAAGTCTTACTTTCAGTACCAATTGTAGCTCCACTATCCACCTGCCCCCACGCCCCCCCCAGGATCAGCTCACTCAGCACAGACCGGAGCGGATGGAACCTGGGCTCTTCCTGCTCTGTGTGTAGGGGCTCAGGAGCACGCCGGTGAGCGGAACCTGTTTATACTTTATGAAGCTTTAGCTTCAAAAGATTTAATTAAAGGTTAATAATAACCCTGGCTGGTATCAGCATTCCGTCCTCAATCTGTTGCTGGGCAACCTAAGATCAGCTGCCATTTTTTAACAAGGCCGCAAAGCCTCCTGATCCTGAAGTAATGAAATCTTGGCAGGAGCCTGGGTTGCTGGATAATCAAAGGTTTTATGTGAGTTAAGTGACGATTCTTTCGCCGACAATCTACCTTTCTGTTAGACCCCGCCCCTGGACTGTGTTTGAAACTGCGATCTGCGAGAAATTAAATATATAAAGACTGAAAGGGCTGGGGCTCTTTTCTCTAGAAAAGAGAAGGCTGAGGGGTGACCTGATGGAAGGTGTTCCATAGGGTTGTTTGATAGGGTAGACGTAGAGAAGATGTTTCCACTTGTGGGGGAGACCAGAACTAGGGGCCAACAATATACGACAGTCACTGAATTCAGGAGAAACTTCTTTACCCAGAGAGTGGGGAGAATGTGGAACTCGCTTCCAGGGAGTGGTTGAAGCAAATAGCGCAGATGTGCATTTAAGGGGAAGCTAGATACACACGTGAGGGAGAAAGGAATAGAAAGATATGCTGGTGGGGTGAGATGAAGAGGGGTGGGAGGAGGCTGGTGTGGAGCATAAACACCGGCATGGGCCGTACTGTAAATACTATATCATTCTGTGTAGCTTCACAGAAACCCTCTCTGGCTCCTGCAGTTTGCTCCCTAATCTCCCGACACCGCTCACAAACTGCTGCATGCCCTCCAACCCCCACCACCAACCCCACCCCGCCCCAACCCTCTTCCTCCTGTCTCCTTGCCGATCTCCACCGGCTCCCCTGGCCTCCTCAGTCAATCAGCTTCAACAATCCCTCTCTCTCTCACCTCCTCGCTCTCTCTCATTCCCTCTCTTCCCCCCCTCTCCTTCCCCATCCCTCTTCAGTTCCCTCTCCTTCCCCCTCTCTCGCTTTCCCCCCTCTCGCTTTCTCCATCTCTCTCTTCCCCCTCTCTCTTCCCAACCCTCTTTCTCTCTCCTCCCCTCTTTCCCCCCTCTCTCTTCCCCATCTCTCTTTCCCCCTCTCTTTCCCCCTCTCTTTCTTCCCCCTCTCTCTTCCCCTCTCTCACTTTTCCCCCTCTCTCACTTTTCCCCCTCTCTCTTCCTGTTGTGTATGTAACCGTTCTACCTTTAAGAGAACTATTGTATGTAACCGTCCACCTTTAAGAGAACTATTTTAGGTGTTGCACTACTTTATTTTGGCTGCTGTATACTGTAATACCGGTGGTGACCACACCGGTATATAAGTGCTGTGTAAGGAGTGATTGGGCAGATTCGCCCTGACCTTCGAATAGTAAAGTCCTGTTAAAGTTTACTCTTGTAGTCTGTGTATTAATTCGCTATACAACACACAGACTTTACACTTCCCCCTCGCTCTCTCACTTCCCTCCCTCTCTTTTCCCCCTCTCTCTTCCCCCGCACTCTCTCTCTTTCCCCCTCTCTCTTCCCCCTCTCTCTTCCCCCTCCCTCTCTTCCCCCTCTCTCTCCCTCTCTCTTTCCCCCATCTCTTCTCCCTCACACTCTCTCTTCCCCCTCTCTCTTTCCCCCTCTCTTCTCCCTCACTCTCTCTCTTCCCCCTCTCTCCCTCTCTCTTTCCCCCCTCCCCCCTCTCTTCCCCCTCTCTCTTCTCCTTCACTCTCTCTCTTTCCCCCTCTCTCTTCCCCCTCTCTCTTCCCCCTTCTCTTCCCCCTCACTCTCTCTCTTCCCCCTCTCTTCTCCCTCTCTCTCTTTTCCCCCTCTCTCCCCCCTCTCTCTTTCCCCCCTCTCTCTTTCCCCCCTCTCTCTTTTCCCCCTCTCTCTTTTCCCCCTCTCTTTTCCCCCTCTCTCTTTTCCCCCTCTCCCCCTCTCTTTTCCCCCTTCCTCTCTTTTCCCCCCTCTCTCTCTTTCCCTTCTCTCTCTTTCCCCCTCTCAATTTCAATTCAATTCAATTCAAATTGCTTTATTGGCATGACAAGGTACATCTTATGTTGCCAAAGCACCGAAAAAACATGTATGGTTGAACACATAAACGCAGATCTATCCATACAGTGTATAAACAGATATATCCCTGTGTGTATAAATATACACTAATGTAATATGCATATAATCTTTTCTTAGGTTTAATGGTTGTCCCTCTGCTTATGGCAAGCTGTAACATAGTTTGCCGCTAAAGTTATGCAATTTCTCTGTTCCCCTAATAGGTATGGGAGTTTTTGGTGGTCATTCAAATTTTTGAATTCAGGGCATATTTTTGTGAATTTTGGGTAGAAATTCTCCCTTATGCCCTGATAGTTTCCACAAGCTGTGAGGAAGTGCATCTCTGTCTCCACCACTCCCTGACTGCAGTGAGAGCATATCCTGTCCTCTCTTGGTAGCCGGGTCTGCCTGTGTCTGCCTTTCTCGATGGCCAGGCTATGCTCACTAAGTCTGTACATAGTCAAGGTTTTTCTCAATTTGCTATCTTTTACCGTGGTCAGGTATTCAGCCATGGTGTATTGTCTGTTTAGGGCCAAATAGCAATCGAGTTTGTTTTGGGTTTTTGTTGTTTCTGTCCAATAGGTCAAATATTTTTCCTTTTGTTTAGTGATAATTGTGTTGGGTCAAATTCTCTGTGCTACGATGTCACTGTCCTGGGACTGATTATTATTAGTAGTGTTAGTAGTTACTTCACTGAGTCCCAGGACTAGTTGACTGAGGGGACTCTTCTCTATGATCATCTCTTGGCATTTCAGGGCTTCGTAATGATAGCAGTGGGGGTTGCTCATTTTTAGGTGTTTCCAAAATTTGGTGGCTCTTTTTTGGATATTAATTAGTAGTGGATATTGGCCTAGTTCTGCCCAGCATGCATTGTTTGCGGTTTTCCTCTGAGTCCGGAGGATACTTTTACAGAATTCTGCATGTGGGATCTCAATTGGGTGTTTGTCCCATTTTGCAAATTCTTGTTGTGTTAGCGGACCCCACACCTCACTGCCATAGAATGCAATAGGTTCAATTACTGATTTAAAAATTTTGAGTCAAATGCCAATTGGGATTTCTATTTGGATTGACTTTTTAATGGCATAGAAAGCCCTTTTTACTTTCTCTTTCAGTTCATTCACAGCCAAATGAAAATTTCCCATAGAACTGATTTTTAAGCCTAAGTATGTATAGTTTGTAGTTTGTTCAATTTTAGTTGCTCCTAGTGTGAAATTTATTCTGGGTCCCTGATGTCTGGATCTTTGCTGGAACACAAGAACTTTGTTTTTTTGGGGGTTTATTGTCAGGGCCCAGGTCTGACAGAACAACTCTAGCAGATCCAGGTTCTGCTGTAGACCCTCCTCAGTTGGTGAGAGCAGAACCAGGTCACCTGCATAGAGTGAATTTTGGGTAGAAATTCCCCCTTATGCCCTGATAGTTTCCACAAGCTGTGAGGAAGTGCATCTCTGTCTCCACCACTCCCTGACTGCAGTGAGAGCATATCCTGTCCTCTCTTGGCAGCCAGGTCTGCCTGTGTCTGCCTTTTTCTCTTTCCCCTCTTTCTCTTTCCCCTCTCTCTTCCCCCCTCCCACTTGTCTTGGTCTTCACTCATGGACCACGCCTTGCGTACCTCATACTTGAGGTGCTCCAAAACTCGGCTGCCCATGTCCTAACTCGCACCAAGTCCTGTTCACCCCCTGTGCTCGCTGACCTACACTGGCTCCCGATTAAGCAATGCCTCGATTTTAAAATTCTCATCCCTGTTTTCAAATCCCTCCATGGCCTCGCCCCTCCCTATCTCTGTAATCTCCTCCAGCCCCACAACCCCCCGAGATATCTGCGCTCCTCTAATTCTGCCCTCTTGAGCATCCCTGATTATAATCGCTCAACCTTGGGTGGCCGTGCCTTCTGTTGCCTCGGCCCTAAGCTCTGGATTTCCCTGCCTAAACCTCTCCGCCTCCCTTTCCTCCTTTAAGACGTTCCTTAAAACCTACCTCTTTGACCAAGCTTTTGGTCACCTGCTCTAATTTCTTCTTATGTGGCTCGGTGTCAAATTTTTTGTCTTATAATACTCGTGTGCAGCGCCCTGGGACGTTTTACTATGTTAAAGGCGCTATATAAATACAAGTTGTTGTTGTTATCAGTTTTCCCAGAGGCAATCAGCTGCCTCAGACGCAAACCAAAGTTGCAAGAGGGAGCGGAGGTAGGCATTAGGCCCCTTATTTGCATATGCTAATGACCTAATGCCCGCTGCAGATGTGGGTAAAGGACACCAGAATTGTGCAGGCACAACGCGGACGCCATTTTGGACACAAAACATCCATAGCGCCAAAAAAACCAAAAAAACGGGCACTACAGAGCCGAGTTTCTAGTCCTATGTCTCTTTCTCCCCTATTGTCACTTGCTCTCAACAACAACTTGCATTTTTCTAGCACCTTTAACGTAGTAAAACGTCCCACGGTACTTCACAGGAGCGATTATCAAACAAAATTTGACACTGAGCCACATAAGGAGAAATTAGGACAGGTGACCTTGGTCAAAGAGGTAGGTTTTAAGGAGGATCTTAATGCAGGAGAGAGAGGTGGAGAGGAGGAAAGGTTTAGGGAGGGAATTCTAGAGCTTAGGGTCTCGGCAGCTGAAAGCACAGCCACCAATGGCGGAGCGACTGAAATCGGGGCTGCTTCAGAGGCCAGAATTGGAGGAACACTGAGATCTCGAAGGCTTGTGGGGCTGGAGGAGGTTACAGAGGTAGGGAGGGGGGTGGCGGGGGTGGGGGAGACCATGGAGGGATTTGAACACGAGGATGAGAGTTTTTAAATCGAGGCATTGCTGGACCGGGAGCCAATGTAGGTCAGTGAGCACAGGGGGTGATGGGTGAACGGGACTTGGCGCGAGTTAGGACACGGGCAACAGAGTTTTGGATGACCTCAAGTTTACGTAGGGTGGAATGTGGGAGGCCAGCCAGGAGTGCGTTGGATTAGTCAAGTCTAGAGGTAACAAAGGCAAGGATGAGGGATTCGGCAGTGGATGAGCTGAGGCAAGGGCGGAGATGGGCGATGTTACGGAGGTGGAAGTAGGCAGAGTGGATACGGGGACGAAAACTCAGCTCAGGGTCAAAGATACCTCACTCCTCTCTCCCTCATTTATTCATTCTTCGGATATGGGCGTCGCTGGCAAGGCTGGCATTTATTGCCCATCCCTAGTTGCCCTCGAGAAGGTGGTGGTGAGCCGCCTTCTTGAACCGCTGCAGTCTGTGTGGTGAAGGTACTCCCACAGTGCTGTTAGGGAGGGAGTTCCAGGATTTTGACCCAGCGACGATGAAGGATCGGCGATATACTTCTAAGTCAGGATGGTGTGTGGCTCAGAGGGGACCTTGGAGGTGGCGGTGTTCCCATGCGCCTGCTGCCCTTGTCCTTCTAGGTGGAAGAAGTCGCGGGTTTGGGAGGTGCTGTCGAAGAAGCCTTGGCGAGTTGCTGCAGTGCATCTTGTAGATGGTACTCACTGCAGACACGGTGCGCCGGTGGTGGAGGGAGTGAATGTTTAAGGTGGTGGAGGGGCTGCCGATCAAGTGGGCTGTGAAACGCTTGGGACGTCCTGTCATTGTGCAAGGCACTATGAATGCATGTCTGTTTTCCCTTCAATTCTCTTTCTTTCTGGCTCACTCTCTCCTTCCCCTTGTCTCTGCAGTTCCCAAAGGAGGGCTCTCATTCAGCGTGCTGCGTGCTGAATGTTAAATCTGCCTGGGCTTGCTCGACCTGTTATCCCTTAGTCAGCAACTGGTGGCAGTGGCGTGGGTGTCGTGTAATGTCTCTCTCGCTCTGTCCTCTCCCCATTCCTTTCTCTGTCTCACACACACAGGAATTACTTCTTGTTCACGGCCAACAGCACAGGCACTGAGCAAAACCGCCACCCCTCCACCGCCCGCCCCAGAACAAAATACACCCGTCCTCCCCCAGACATTCAGTCTTTCATCAGGGCCGCTCCCCACCAACCAGCTGAACCGAGGGAAAACATTCTATTGGAGGAAGCAAAAGAACAACTGCAATGACATCACCCAGCTTCAAAGGTCAAATGCCATCGCGAATGTCACGAAGGATGGGAAAGCGAGATCGTCGTGTTCCTATCGGAGGGGATTAACCCTCTCACCCGCCTCTCCCCCAGTTACAGCCAGGCCCTCTGCAAATGGCTGTCAGTGTGGGACTGATTGTGACACTCTGCAAATGGCTCAGTGTGGGACTGATTGTGACATTCTGCAAATGGCTGTCAGTGTGGGACTGATTGTGACACTCTGCAAATGGCTGTGTGGGACTGATTGTGACACTCTGCAAATGGCTGTGTGGGACTGATTGTGACACTCTGCAAATGGCTGTCAGTGTGGGACTGATTGTGACACACTGCAAATGGCTGTCAGTGTGGGACTGATTGTGACACACTGCAAATGGCTGTCAGTGTGCGACTAATTGTGACACTCTGCAAATGACTGTAAGTGTGCGACTGATTGTGACACTCTGCAAATGGCTGTCAGTGAGCGACTGATTGTGACACTCTGTAAATGGCCATCAGTGTGGGACTGATTGTGACACTCTGCAAATGGCTGTCAGTGTGGGACTGATTGTGACACACTGCAAATGGCTGTCAGTGTGCGATCAACTGTGACACTCTGCAAGTGGGTGTCAGTGTGGGACTGATTGTGACACTGCAAATGGCTGTCAGTGTGCGATCAACTGTGACACTCTGCAAGTGGGTGTCAGTGTGGGACTGATTGTGACACTCTGCAAATGGCTATCAGTGTGCGATCAACTGTGACACTCTGCAAATGGCTGTCAGTGTGCGACTGATTGTGACACTTTGCAAATGGCTGTCAGTATGGGACTGATTGTGACACTCTGCAAATGGCTGTCAGTGTGCGACCGACTGTGACACTCTGCAAATGACTGTCCGCGTGGCACTGATTGGACCAATGGTTGTGGGTCAGGAACTGCAAATTGCTGCCTCCACCCCTCAACCTGTAAGGTGTTCAGAGGCTGCAGTTTGCCGGCCTGTGGGGAGTCCCGCTTGCCTCATTAGTGCTGTTGGAACATCGGCCTATCCCGGTCGGAACAAGACAGTTGAGGGCCCTGGTCATGCCCAACCTTTGACCCTAATGCTGATAATGTGTTGGCATTGGAAAGAACTACAGCAACTATCACCACCTCAGGACGTCCCAAAGCGATTTACAGCCAATGAAGTATTTTTATTTTTTGAAGTGTACTCACTGTCGTTATGTAGGAAACCCGGCCGCTAATTTTTGCACAGCAAGATCCCACAAACAGCTAAGTGATAATGCCCAGCTCATCTGTTTTATAAGATGTTGGCCCCAGGACACCGGAGAGAACACCCCCTTGCTCTTCTTCCACTAGTGGCCGTGGGATCTTTTACGTCCACCTGAGAGGGCAGACGGGGGCCTCGGTTTAACGCCTCATCCGAAATGACGACCCCTCCGACAGTGCAGTGCTCCCTCGGCACTACGGGCACCGGGAGTGTTGGCCTTAGGTTTTCGTGCTGGAGTGGGGGCTCGAACCCACGACCCTGTGACTCAGAGGTGAGAGCGAGACCGACTGAGCCACGGCTGAGAATGCATTGGCTTCGAGAATCAACTGCGCCGGTCAAACAGCCGTGCGCAATGGGGAGGAGGAAGGGAATCTGTTACCGCATCAACATTACACTGACCTTATAGAAGGCCATTCATCAGCCCATTAGTAGTCAGGAAGGTTGCTCAGCCCAAGGGAACAGGCCTGGCAATGATTCAGCGCAGAGCTAGGCCCGCTGTCTACATGGAGCCAAGCACCAGGGGGTGCGAGCAAGGGAGGGGGAGGCTCATAAATCATCAGATAGAAAAGGCCGATTTAAAGGTTTGGGCAATAAATCCATTGGCCATTCAATGCTTGCCAAACACAGCGAGAACTGACAGACAGACTGCAATAGAGAGTTCAGAGAATGTGCCTGTCAGTGAAGCACAAAAGCAATTCAACTACCGTCCAGCCTGTTTCTAGGGCAAGGGATTAACTCTTTCTCCCACAGGCCATGGACACACTCCCCTATCATGGACTCTACCCACCCATTTAATCTCCTCCCACAGCCCATGTACACACTCCCCTATCATGGACTCTACCCACCCAATTAATCTCCTCCCACAGTCCATGGACACTCTACCCTATCATGGACTCTACCCACCCATTTAATCGCCTCCCACAGCCCATGGACACACTCCCCTATCATGGACTCTACCCACCCATTTAATCTCCTCCCACAGCCCATGGACACACTCCCCTATCATGGACTCTACCCACCCATTTAATCTCCTCCCACAGCCCATGGACACACTCCCCTATCATGGACTCTACCCACCCATTTAATCTCCTCCCACAGCCCATGTACACGCTCCCCTATCATGGACTCTACCCACCCATTTAATCTCCTCCCACAGCCCATGTACACTCCCCTATCATGGACTCTACCCACCCATTTAATCTCCTCCCACAGTCCATGGACACACTCCCCTATCATGGACTCTACCCACCCATTTAATCTCCTCCCACAGCCCATGGACACACTCCCCTATCATGGACTCTACCCACCCATTTAATCTCCTCCCACAGCCCATGGACACACTCCCCTATCATGGATTGTACCCACCCATTTAATCTCCTCCCACAGCCCATGGACACACTCCCCTATCATGGACTCTACCCACCCATTTAATCTCCTCCCACAGCCCATGTACACGCTCCCCTATCATGGACTCTACCCACCCATTTAATCTCCTCCCACAGCCCATGTACACTCCCCTATCATGGACTCTACCCACCCATTTAATCTCCTCCCACAGTCCATGGACACGCTCCCCTATCATGGACTCTACCCACCCATTTAATCTCCTCCCACAGCCCATGTACACACTCCCCTATCATGGACTCTACCCACCCATTTAATCTCCTCCCACAGCCCATGTACACGCTCCCCTATCATGGACTCTACCCACCCATTTAATCTCCTCCCACAGTCCATGGATACTCTACCCTATCATGGACTCTACCCACCCATTTAATCTCCTCCCACAGCCCATGGACACACTCCCCTATCATGGACTCTACCCACCCATTTAATCTCCTCCCACAGCCCATGGACACTCTACCCTATCATGGACTCTACCCACCCATTTAATCTCCTCCCACAGCCCATCGACACACTCCCCTATCATGGACTCTACCCACCCATTTAATCTCCTCCCACAGCCCATGGACACGCTCCCCTATCATGGACTCTACCCACCCATTTAATCTCCTCCCACAGCCCATGGACACTCTACCCTATCATGGACTCTACCCACCCATTTAATCTCCTCCCACAGCCCATGGACACACTCCCCTATCATGGACTCTACCCACCCATTTAATCTCCTCCCACAGTCCATGGATACTCTACCCTATCATGGACTCTACCCACCCATTTAATCTCCTCCCACAGTCCATGGATACTCTACCCTATCATGGACTCTACCCACCCATTTAATCTCCTCCCACAGCCCATGGATACTCTACCCTATCATGGACTCTACCCACCTATTTAATCTCCTCCCACAGCCCATGGACACTCTACCCTATCATGGACTCTACCCACCCATTTAATCTCCTCCCACAGCCCATGGACACACTCCCCTATCATGGACTCTACCCACCCATTTAATCTCCTCCCACAGCCCATCGACACACTCCCCTATCATGGACTCTACCCACCCATTTAATCTCCTCCCACAGCCCATGGACACACTCCCCTATCATGGACTCTACCCACCCATTTAATCTCCTCCCACAGCCCATGGACACACTCCCCTATCATGGACTCTACCCACCCATTTAATCTCCTCCCACAGCCAATGTACACACTCCCCTATCATGGACTCTACCCACCCATTTAATCTCCTCCCACAGCCCATGGACACACTCCCCTATCATGGACTCTACCCACCCATTTAATCTCCTCCCACAGCCCATGGACACACTCCCCTATCATGGACTCTACCCACCCATTTAATCTCCTCCCACAGCCCATCGACACACTCCCCTATCATGGACTCTACCCACCCATTTAATCTCCTCCCACAGCCCATGGACACACTCCCCTATCATGGACTCTACCCACCCATTTAATCTCCTCCCACAGCCCATGGACACACTCCCCTATCATGGACTCTACCCACCCATTTAATCTCCTCCCACAGCCAATGTACACACTCCCCTATCATGGACTCTACCCACCCATTTAATCTCCTCCCACAGCCCATGGACACACTCCCCTATCATGGACTCTACCCACCCATTTAATCGCCTCCCACAGCCCATGTACACACTCCCCTATCATGGACTCTACCCACCCATTTAATCTCCTCCCACAGCCCATGGACACTCTACCCTATCATGGACTCTACCCACCCATTTAATCTCCTCCCACAGCCCATGGACACTCTACCCTATCATGGACTCTACCCACCCATTTAATCTCCTCCCACAGCCCATCGACACACTCCCCTATCATGGACTCTACCCACCCATTTAATCTCCTCCCACAGCCCATGGACACACTCCCCTATCATGGACTCTACCCACCCATTTAATCTCCTCCCACAGCCCATGGACACACACCCCTATCATGGACTCTACCCACCCATTTAATCTCCTCCCACAGCCCATGGACACTCTACCCTATCATGGACTCTACCCACCCATTTAATCGCCTCCCACAGCCCATGGACACACTCCCCTATCATGGACTCTACCCACCCATTTAATCTCCTCCCACAGCCCATGGACACACTCCCCTATCATGGACTCTACCCACCCATTTAATCTCCTCCCACAGCCCATGGACACTCTACCCTATCATGGACTCTACCCACCCATTTAATCTCCTCCCACAGCCCATGGACACACTCCCCTATCATGGACTCTACCCACCCATTTAATCTCCTCCCACGGCCCATGTACACTCTACCCTATCATGGACTCTACCCACCCATTTAATCTCCTCCCACAGCCCATGGACACTCTACCCTATCATGGATTGTACCCACCCATTTAATCTCCTCCCACAGCCCATGGACACTCTACCCTATCATGGACTCTACCCACCCATTTAATCTCCTCCCACAGCCCATGGACACTCTACCCTATCATGGACTCTACCCCACCCATTTAATCTCCTCCCACGGCCCATGTACACTCTACCCTATCATGGACTCTACCCACCCATTTAATCGCCTCCCACAGCCCATGTACATGCTCCCCTATCATGGACTCTACCCACCCATTTAATCTCCTCCCACAGCCCATGGACACTCTACCCTATCATGGACTCTACCCACCCATTTAATCTCCTCCCACAGCCCATGGACACACTCCCCTATCATGGACTCTACCCACCCATTTAATCTCCTCCCACAGCCCATGGACACTCTACCCTATCATGGATTGTACCCACCCATTTAATCGCCTCCCACAGCACATGTACATGCTCCCTTATCATGGACTCTACCTCACCCATTTAATCTCCTCCCATGGCCCATGGACACGCTCCCCTATCATGGACTTTACCCACCCATTTATTCTCCTCCCACAGCCCCTGTACCCCCTACCCTATCATGGTCTCTACCCATCCATTTAATCTCCTCCCACAGTTCGTGTACACTCTCCCCTATCATGGACTGTACCCCACCCATTTAATCTCCATCCACAGTCCACGTACACTCTATCATGGACTCTAGCCCACCCATTTAATCGCCTCCCACAGCCCATGTACATGCTCCCTTATCATGGACTCAACCCCACCCATTTAATCTCCATCCACAGGCCATGGACACTCTCCCCTATCATGGACTCTACCCACCCAATTAATCTCCTCCCACAGCCCATGGACACACTCCCCTATCATGGACTCTACCCCACCCATTTAATCTCCTCCCACGGCCCATGTACACTCTACCCTATCATGGACTCTACCCACCCATTTAATTTCCTCCCAGAGTCCATGGTCTCTCTACCCTATCATGGACTCTACCCACCCATTTAATTTCCTCCCAGAGTCCATGGTCTCTCTACCCTATCATGGACTCTACCCACCCATTTAATTTCCAGCCATAGCCCAGGTTTGTCTGTACCTCAACTCCAGTCACCCGCCTTATCTTCAAGGCCATGGTACCCTCATGCAGCAAGAGTCTGTCGGTCTGCGTCTGGGAAACTCCAATTGACAGCCAGCACACACCCTTCCGGGGGAGAGACAACTTTCTACTACCCCTTGTGTGAAAAAGAGGGAGAGATAGAGAGGAAGAGGGAGAGAAAGATAGATAAAGGAGGGAGAGAGAGAGAGTGGACAGAGGGGAGATGGGGAGGGACATAGGAAGGAGGGGCAGAGGAAGAGGGAGCGAGGGAATGAGACAGAGGAAGCGGGAGAGAGAGATAAAGGAGGGAGGGGACGGAGAGAGACCGTTGTGGGAGGGGAGGGGGAGGGACAGAGAGGAGGAAGTGGAGAGAGAGAGAGACGGAGAAGTGGAGAGAGAGACAGACAGAAGAGGGAGGGGAGACAAAAAGAGAGGAGAGAGGGTAGAGGGGAGCAAGAGAGCGGGAGGAGGAGAGAGAAAGAGAGGAGGGAGGGGAGGAGGGAGAGAGAGATAGAGACAGACAGAGGAGCGATGGCAATCAGTTTTGAAAAAAAAGACTTGCATTTATATAGCGCCTTTTATAACATCAGGACATCCCAAAGCACTTTACAGCCAATGAAGTACATTTTTTTTGAAGTGTAGTCACTGTTGTAATGTAGAAAACGTAGCAGGCAATTTGCACACAGCAGGATCCCACAAACAGCAATGTGATAATGACCAGATAATCTGTTTTAGTGATCTTGATTGAGGGATAAACATTGGCCAAGGCACTGGAGAAAAATCCCCCCTGCTCTTCTTCAAAATAGTGCCACGGGATCTTCTATATCCACCTGAGAGAGAGCAGACGGGGCCTGGGTTTAACATCTGATCTGAAAGACGGCACCTCCGACAGTGCAGCACGCCCTCAGTACAGCACTACAGTGTCAGTCTGGATTTTTGTGCTCAAATCTTTAGAGTGGGACTTGAACCCACAACCTTCTAGACTCAGAGGTGAGCATGCTATCCACTGAGCCTCTGGCTGACTGCAACCCAAGACCACATTAAATCAAGTATGCAGATTGCCGCAAGTGTTAATCCCATGGGTATGAAGACAGAAATATATTGGCTTCTGGGTTGTAAACCATCTGCCTACAGGAACCGTTAATTTTTGCACAACATTTGTACCAATGTAAGTTTTGCAATAGTTCTTAATCCTGCAGATTCCAAAAATAAATCTGCCTCTGTAAAATTTGTAATTTCTGGTTAAATGTCAGGAAATCATACAACAGTAGTCTTTTGTTCTGGTTCCTGCATGCCATCTGCAGGAACTGCTGAAACAGATTTCCACATCTAGTTTCCGGCAAAATTTTCAAGCCCTCCATGTTTTCTCGCTGAGGTCTGGGTGTACCCGAATGTCCCTGGCCACCCATGACCAGATCTTATTGGCCAGGGCACGGGTTTATTGTGCTTCACCTTCCTCGGATAAAACCAACCACTCTTATCCTGGGGGGCAAGGATAACCCCAGGCTCATTTTTTTTTCCCCCTCCTTAAAATCCTCTTCCCCTGCCCACCTCCCCCCCCCTCCGCCCTTCAGCTTTCCTCAAACTCCAGATGCGAGGAGCTTGGGGGTTTCGTCATCATCAAGCCCACCATGCTAGCTGGGGTAGCTGATAGTTCTGTTTCTCAGATACCATCCCCTCTCCCCTTTAAAAGTGTCACTAACGCACCCCTTCCGTACATAAATATATCCTCAACTTTCCCATCCTCGCCAATTGCTGCCCTATCTCCAACCTCTCTTTTGCCTCTAAGATCCTTGAGTATGTTGGCATCTCCCAACTCTGTGCCCATTTCGCTCGTAACTCTTTAAATCTCTCCGGTCCCGGCTTCTGTCTGCCTCACAGCACCAAAAGAGCACTGACAAAAACATGAATGGCATTCTCTGTGGTGCTTTTATCCTTCCTTGACCTCTCTCTTGCCACAGTCCTCGAAACAGAGGACCACGCCATCCTCCAGTGGTGTACCGCAGGGATCGGTGCTGGGTCCCTTGCTGTTTGTAGTGTACATTAATGATTTAGATATGAATGTAGGAGGTATGATCAGTAAGTTCGCAGATGACACGAAAATCGGTGGAGTGGTAAATAGCAAAGGAGGGAAGCCTCAGGCTGCAGGACGATATAGACGGGTTGGTCAGATGGGCAGAACAGTGGCAAATGGAATTTAACCCTGAAAAGTGTGGTGATGCATTTTGGGAGGACTAACAAGGCAAGGGAATACACAATGAATGGTAGGACCCTAGGAAGGACAGAGGATCAGAGGGACCTTGGTGTGCATGTACATAGATCCCTGAAGGCAGCAGGACAGGTAGATAAGGCGGTTAAAAAGGCATATGGGATACTTGCCTTCATTAGCCGAGGCATAGAATATAAGAGCAGGGAGGTTATGATGGAGCTGTACAAAATGCTAGTTAGGCCACAGCTGAATACTGTGTGCAGTTCTGGTTGCCACACTATAGGAAGGATGTGATTGCATTGGAGAGGGTGCAGAGGAGATTCACCAGTATGTTACCTGGGCTGGAGCGCTTCAGCTATGAAGAGAGACTGGACAGGCTGGGGTTGTTTTCCTTAGAGCAGAGAAGGCTGAGGGGGGACCTGATTGAGGTGTACAAAATTATGAGGGGCATAGATAGGGTAGATAGAAAGGAACTTTTCCCCTTAGTAGAGGGATCAATAACCAGGGGGCATAGTTTCAAGGTAAGGGGCAGGAGGTTTAGAGGGGATTTGAGGAAAAACTTTTTCACCCAGAGGGTGGTTGGAATCTGGAACTCACTGCCTGAGAGGGTGGTAGAGGCAGGAACCCTCACAACATTCAAGAAGCATTTAGATGAGCACTTGAAATACCATAGCATACAAGGCTACGGACCAAGTGCTGGAAAATGGGATTAGAATAGACAGGGCTTGATGGCCGGCGCGGACACGATGGGCCGAAGGGCCTCTTTCTGTGCTGTATAACTCCATGACCTCTATGACTCTATGACTCCTCCAACAAAGCTCCGATTGACGACCCGCCCCCCACCCCCTCCACCCCCCAGCATCCACAGCCATTTTGGGGGGAGAGCGTTCTAGATTTCCACTAAACTTTGCGTGGAAAAAGGGCTTCCTGATTTCGCTCCTGAGCGGCCTGGCTCGAAGCTTAGAATGGTGCGGAGATGAACTCACCTGGCCCTGGTCCAGGAGAATGGCCGCAGCAATGGCAGCTTCCTGCAAAACAAGGTAGAGCGCAGACAGAAGGTCAATTCGAGTTCGGTGACCTTGCGCACTCCCAGACCCGACTTAACGATCGCCGCTACACTTACTGTTCCCCCCCGCGCAGTAAACGTGGAAACATAGAAAATTAGGAGCAGGAGTAGGCCATTCGGTCCTTCGAGCCTGCTCCGCCATTCAATATGATCATGGCTGATCCTCTATCTCAATACCATATTCCTGCTCTTTCCCCATACCCCTTGATGCCTTTTGTGTCTAGAAATCTATCTATCTCCTTCTTAAATATATTCAGTGACTTGGCCTCCACAGCCTTCTGTGGTTGAGAATTCCACAGGTTCACCACCCTCTGAGTGAAGAAATTTCTCCTCATCTCAGTCCTAAATGTCCTACCCCGTATCCTGAGACTGTGACCCCTCGTTCTAGACCCCCCAGCCAGGGGAAACATCCTCCCTGCATCTAGTCTGTCTAGCCCTGTCAGAATTTTATACGTTTCAATGAGATCCCCTCTCATTCGACCCAATCTCTCCTCAGACGACAGTCCTGCCATCCCAGGAATCAGTCTGGTGAACCTTCGCTGCACTCCCTCTATGGCAAGTATATCCTTTCTTAGGTAAGGAGACCAAAACTGCACACAGTACTCCAGGTGTGGTCTCACCAAGGCCCTGTACAACTGTAGTAAGACATCCTTGCTCCTGTACTCAAATCCTCTTGCAATGAAGGCCAACATATCATTTGCCTTCCTAACTGCTTGCTGCACCTGCATGTTTGCTTTCAGTGACTGGTGTACAAGGACACCCAGGTCCCTTTGTACATCAGCATTTCCCAATCTATCACCATTTAAATAATACTCTGCCTTTCTGTTTTTCCTACCGAAGTGGATAACTTCACATTTATCCACGTTATACTGCATCTGCCATGTATTTGCCCACTTCTCAACTTGTCTAAATCGCCTTGAAGCCTCTTTGCATCCTCCTCACAACTCATAATCCCTGCATCGTAAAACAGGACAGAGGTAACACGGATCAGGGGAACACGAGGAGGCCATTCAGCCCCTGAAGCCTGTTCCCATCATTCAATTAGATCATGGCTGATCTGTATCTTAATTCCATCTACCCGCCTTGGTTCCGCGACCCTTAATACAACAACAACACTAAGAGGGCGGTGAATCTTTGGGAATTCTCTACCCCAGAGGGCTCTGGATGTTCAGTCGTTGAGTCTATTCATAAGAAGATAAGAAATAGGAGCGGGAATAGGCCACTCGGCCCCGCTCCGCCATTCAATAAGATCATGGCTGATCTTGGGCTCATAGCCACTTCCCCGCCCGCTCCCCATAACCCTTCACTCCCCTATCTTGCAAAAATCTGTCTATCTCCACCTTAAATGTATTTAATGACCCAGCCTCCACAGCTCTCTGCGGCAGAAAATTCCATAGATGCCATAGAGGGAGTGCAACGAAGGTTCACGAGATTGATTCCTGGGATGGCGGGACTGTCGTATGAGAAGAGATTGAGTAAACTAGGCCTGTATTCTCTTGAATTCAGAAGAATGAGAGGGGCTCTCATTGAAGCATGCAAAATTATTACAGGGCTTGATAGGGTGGATGCTGGGAGAATGTTTCCCTTGACTGGGGAGTCTAGAACCAGGGGCCACAGCCTCAGGATAAAGGGTCGGCCACTCGGGACTGAGATGAGAAGAAATTTCTTCACACAGAGGGTGGTGAATCTTTGGAATTCTCTACCCCAGAGGGCTGTGGAGGCTCAGTCATTGGGTATATTCAAAACAGAAGTCGATAGATTTCTGACTGGTAAGGGCATCAAGTGATATGGCGATAGGGCCGGTGAATGGAGTTGAGGCAGAAGATCAGCCATGATCTCATTGAATGGCGGAGCAGGCTCGAGGGGCCGAATGGCCCACTCCTGCTCCTATTTCTTATGTTCTTATGTTCTCCGTTTCTCTACCTACCGTCCCAGTTACAGTCAGACACCGGGCAGTCTGTTCCTATCGGAGGGGATTAACCCTGTCACCCACCTCTTCCCAGTTACAGTCAGACACCGGGCAGCCTGTTCCTATCGGAGGGGATTAACCCTCTCACCCACCTCTTCCCAGTTACAGTCAGACACCGGGCAGCCTGTTCCTATCGGAGGGGATTAACCCTCTCACCCGCCTCCCCCCAGTTACAGTCAGACACCGGGCAGCCTGTTCCTATCGGAGGGGATTAGCCCCCTCACCCACCTCTTCCCAGTTACAGTCAGACACCGGGCAGTCTGTTCCTATCGGAGGGGATTAACCCTCTCACCCACCTCTTCCCAGTTACAGTCAGACACCGGGCAGCCTGTTCCTATCGGAGGGGATTAGCCCCCTCACCCACCTCTTCCCAGTTACAGTCAGACACTGGGCAGTCTGTTCCTATCGGAGGGGATTAACCCTCTCACCTGCCTCATTCCAGTTACAGTCAGACACCGGGCAGCCTGTTCCTATCGGAGGGGATTAACCCTCTCACCCACCTCTGCCCCGGGTACAGTCAGACACTGGGCAGTCTGTTCCTATCGGAGGGGATTAACCCTCTCACCCACCTCTGCCCCGGGTACAGTCAGACACTGGGCAGTCTGTTCCTATCGGAGGGGTTTAACCCTCTCACCCACCACTCTCCCAGTTACAGTCAGACACCGGCAGCCTGTTCCTATCGGAGGAGATTAACCCTCTCACCCGCCTCATTCCAGTTACAGTTAGACACCGGGCAGTCTGTTCCTATCGGAGGGGATTAACCCTCTCACCCACCTCCCCCCAGTTACAGTCAGACACCGGGCAGCCTGTTCCTATCAGAGGGGATTAACCCTCTCACCCACCTCTGCCCCGGGTACAGTCAGACACTGGGCAGTCTGTTCCTATCGGAGGGGTTTAACCCTCTCACCCACCACTCTCCCAGTTACAGTCAGACACCGGGCAGCCTGTTCCTATCGGAGGGGATTAACCCTCTCACCCGCCTCATTCCAGTTACAGTCAGACACCGGGCAGTCTGTTCCTATCGGAGGGGATTAACCCTCTCACCCACCTCCCCCCAGTTACAGTCAGACACCGGGCAGCCTGTTCCTATCGGAGGGGATTAACCCGCTCACCCACCACTCTCCCAGTTACAGTCAGACACCGGCAGCCTGTTCCTATCGGAGGAGATTAACCCTCTCAGCCACCCTTACTCTCAGGTACATGTTCCACGAGTCATTGTGTTGTACTCTTTGCTGTCCCACAATCGCTGGGTATTTAAATCCACCAGCAGGGGGCAGCAGCACCCCTTCCGCCTGGGCCGCCTCAGCCCCAGGCTTCACCTCAGGCGAGCATGCTCCGGCCTAGCCTCCACCCTTTGGCCTACAGCCCGCCCTCTGCTTGTCCACTGCAACATCGGCCCACCCCGATTAGAACAAGACAGTTGAGAGACCCTTGTCACTGATGCTAATAAGGTGTTGGCGTTAGAAAGAACATGCAGCAATTTCACCACCTCAGGACGTCCTTTACAGCCAACGAGGTACTTTTTTTTGAAGTGTGGTCACTGTTGTAATGTAGGAAACTCGGCAGCCATTTTGTGCACAGCAAGCTCCCACAAACAGCAATGTGATCGATGACCATATCGTCTGTGTTTTGTTTTTAGTGATGTTGGTTGAGGGATAAATATTGGCCTCAGGACACCGGCGAGAACTCCTCCCCCACCGCACCCCCCACCTCCCGGCTCTTCTTCATAATAGTGACCGTGGGATGTTTTACGTCCACCTGAGGGCAGACGGTGGTGGGCATCAATTTTAACATCTCATCCGAAAGATGGCACCTCCGGCAGTGCAGCGCTTCCCTCAGTACTGGCACTGGGGAGTGTCAGCCCTGGGTTATGGGGTTCAAGTCACCGGAGTCGGGGGGGTGCTTGGATGCCATGACCTTCTGACTCAGAGGCGAGAGCGACCGAGCCACGGAGGACAACAGCCACTCGCCTTCATACAGCGCCTTCTAGGTACAAAACTGTCCTGAGGGGCTGCACTGGAGCATGATGGGAAGAAAATGGCCGGAGCTGCGGAAGTTTCCTGGCCAATCAAAAGCCAAAGGCTGGGCGTTTGAAATTGCCTTCGGAAGGGACTTTCGGGGGGGTGGGGGAGGGGGAATCAGTTTTATTTCCAGGGGCTGAGGCAGAAGGACATGGGTTGTGAAGCGGAATTTGGGCGGTGAAGGATATGAGGGTTAGAAACATAGACATGGAAAAATAGGAGCAGGAGTAGGCTATTCGGCCCCTTGAGCCTGCTCCACCATTCAATATGATCATGGCTGATCCTCTATCTCAATACCATATTCCTGCTCTCTCTCCATACCCCTTGATGCCTTTTGTGTCTAGAAATCTATCTTATCTCCTTCTTAAATATATTCAGTGACTTGGCCTCTGCAGCCTTCTGTGAACATAAGAACATAAGAAATAGGAGCAGGAGTAGGCCAATCGGCCCCTCGAGCCTGCTCCGCCATTTAATAAGATCATGGCTGATCTGATCCTAACCGCCAATTTACTATCACAGAACCATCTCCTGAATCTAACAGAATTAGACACACGAAATAGGAGCAGGATCAGGCTACACGGCCCCTGGGCCCGCTCCGCTACCCACAGGGCCATGTCCGATCCGAACCTAGACTCATGTCCAAATTCCTGCCCGCTCCCCGTAACCCTTAATTCCCTTTACTTCTAGGAAACTGTCTATTTCTGTTTTAAATTTATGTAATGATGTAGCTTCTACAGCTTTTTGGGGCAGCATATTCCATGGACCTACCACCCTCTGCGTGAAGTAGTTCCTCCTCATCACAGTTTTGAAAGAGCAGCCCCTTATTCTAAGACTATGCCCCCTAGTTCTAGTTTCACCCATCATCGGGAACATCCTCACCGCATCCACCCGATCCAACCCCTTCACAATCTTATATGTTTCAATAAGATCGCCTCTCATTCTTCTGAACTCCAATGAGTAGAGTCCCAATCTACTCAACCTCTCCTCATATGCCCATCCCCTCATCCCCGGGATTAACCGAGTGAACCTTCTTTGTACTGACTCGAGAGCAAGTATGTCTTTTCTTAAGTATGGACACCAAAACTGTATGCAGTATTCCAGGTGCGGTCTCACCAATACCTTGTACAACTGAAGCAATACCTCCCTATTTTTATATTCTATCCCCCTAGCAATGAAAGCCAACATTCCATTGGCCTTCTTAATCACTTGCTGCACCTGCATACTGACCTTTTGAGTTTCGTGCACCAGGACCCCCAGATCCCTTTGTACTTCAGTACTTTCCAGTTTCTTGCCATTAAGATAATAACTTGCTCTACGATTTTTCCTGCCAAAGTGCATAACTTCACACTTTCCAGTATTGTATTCCATCTGCCAAATCTCCGCCCACTTACTTAGCCTGTCTATGTCCTCTTGCAGGTTTTTTATGTCCTCCTCACTCACTACTTTCCCTCCCATCTTAGTATCATCTGCAAACTTTGATATGTTACACTCGGTCCCCTCCTCCAAATCGTTAATATAGATTGTAAAGAGTTGGGGACCCAGCACCGACCCCTGCGGAACACCACTAGTTACTGATTGCCAGTCTGAGAATGAACCATTTATCCCAACTCTCTGCCTTCTGTTAGATAGCCAATCCTCTATCCATGCCAGAATATTACCCCCAATCCCGTGATTTTTTATCTTAAGCAATAATCTTTTGTGTGGCACCTTGTCAAATGCCTTTTGGAAGTCTAAATACACTACGTCCACTGGTTCCCCTTTATCCACCCTATATGTTACTCCCTCAAAGAACTCCAGCAAATTTGTCAAACATGACTTCCCCTTCATAAAACCATGCTGACTTTGTCCTATTAAATTATGATTATCCAAATGTCCTGTTACTGTCTCCTTAATAATGGACTCCAAAATTTTACCTACCACAGATGTTAGGCTAACCGGTCTATAGTTTCCAGCCTTCTGTCTACTGCCCTTTTTAAATAAGGGTGTTACATTAGCAGTTTTCCAGTCTGCCGGGACCTTTGCCGAGTCCAGGGAGTTTTGGAAAATTATTACTAATGCATCCACAATCCCTACCGCCACTTCCCTCAAGATCCTAGGATGTAAGCCATCAGGTCCAGGTGATTTATCCGCCTTGAGTCCCATTATTTTACTGAGTACCACTTCCTTAGTGATTTTGATCGTGTTTAGCTCCTCCCCCCCCTATAGCCCCCTGTTTGTCCAGTGTTGGGATATTCTTAGTGTCCTCTACTGTAAAGACTGATACAAAATATTCATTCAGTGTTTTTGCCATCTCCATATTTCCCACCATTAATTTCCCGGTCTCATCCTCTAAGGGACCAACATTTACTTTAGCCACCCTTTTTCTTTTTATATAACTATAAAAACTCTTACTATCTGTTTTTATATTTTTTGCTAATTTACTTTCATAATCTATCTTCCCTTTCTTAATCAATCTTTTTGTTATTTTTTGCTGTCTTTTAAAGTTTTCCCAATCCTCTATCCTCCCACTAGATTTGGCTACCTTATATGCCCTTGTTTTTAGTCAAATACTATCCTTAATTTCTTTACTTAGCCACGGATGGCTGTCTTTTCTTTTACACCCTTTTCTTCTCAGTGGAATATATTTTTTTTGGAAGTTGTAAAATAACTCCTTAAATGTACACCACTGATCATGTATCGTCTTACCCTTTAATCTATTTTCCCAATCCACTCTACTCAATTCCGCTCTCATACCTTCATAGTCTCCTTTATTCAAGCTTAGCACGCTTGTTTGAGATCCAACCTTTTCACCCTCTAATTGAATATGGAATTCAACCATGTTATGGTCACTCATTCCAAGGGGATCCTTTACTAGGACATTTTTAATTAATCCTGTCTCGTTACACAGGACCAGATCTAAGGTTGCTTGCCCCCTGGTCGGTTCAGTTACATACTGCTCAAGAAACCCATCCCTAATAGACTCAATGAACTCATCCTCAAGGCAGCCCTGCCCAATTTGATTTGTCCAATTAATATGATAGTTAAAATCCCCCATAATTATAGATGTTCCCTTATTACAAGCCTCAACTATTTCCTGATTGATACTCCGTCCAACAGAGTTGCAACTGTTCGGAGGCCTATAGACTACGCCCACTAGTGTTTTTTTCCCCCTTATTATTCCTTATCTCCACCCAAACTGTTTCATTATCCTGATCTTTTGACCCAATATCATTTCTCTGTATTACAGTGATTCCTTCCTTTATTAACATAGCCACCCCACCTCCCCTTCCTTCCTGCCTGTCCTTCCTGATCGTTAAATAACCTGGTATATTTAATTCCCAGGCATTGTCACCCTGCAGCCATGTTTCTGTAATGGCCACAAGATCATACCCATATGTAGTTATTTGTGCCATTAACTCGTCTATTTTGTTACGAATGCTACGTGCATTCAGATAGAGAACTTTCAAATATGTTTTGTGACACTTAGTTCCTGCTTTTGCCCTTTTTATTACTTTACCTTTTACTCCATACCTTCTGCCCCTTCCTGACACGCTCTGGTTTTTAATTTCCCCACTGCTACCTAAGTCTATGACCTTCTCTGTTGTCATTTTTATTATTTGCTCTCTAGGAACCTCCCCCCCACTTGTTAGTTTAAAGCCCTCTCTACAGCCCTAGTTATATGATCCACCAGGACTCTAGTCCCAGCACTGGCCAAGTGAAGCCCGTCCCAATGGAACAGCTCCCTCCTGCCCCAGTACTGGTGCCAGTGTCCCAGGAAGCAAAACCCATTTCTCCCACACCAGTCTTTGAGCCACGCATTTAACTCTCTAATTTTATTTGTCCTAGCCAAATTCGCTTGTGGCTCAGGTGATTATTACCCTTGAGGTTCTGTTTTTTAATTTGACCCCTAGCTGCTCATACTCCTTTAACAGAACGGGCTTCCTAGTCCTATCTACGTCATTTGTACCAACATGGACCACGACAACTGGATCCACCCCCTCCCACTGCAAGTTTCTTTCCAGCCCAGAGGAGATGTCCTTAACCCTGGCACCGGGTAGGCAACACAGCCTTCGGGACTCTCGCTCTCGGCTACAGAGAACTCTATCTATCCCCCTAATAATACTATCCCCTACCAGTACAACATTTTTATTTACTCCCCCCTCTTGAATGGCCCCCCGTTCCACGGTGCTGTGGCCAGGTTGCTCATCCTCCCTGCAGTCCCTGCTCCTGTCCCCACAGGGAGTAAGAACCTCGAACCTGTTGGACAAGAGCAAGGGCTGCGGCTCCTCCAGCTCTACCTCCTGGATCCCCGTACCTGCTTCACTCGTAGTCACACCGTCCTCTCCCTGACCATGGGCTACATCTGAATTAATTAACTTCATAGTTGTGACCACCTCCTGATACACAGAGTCCAGGTACTTCTCCCCCTCCCTGATGTGTCGCAGTGTCTGAAGCTCAGACTCCAGCTCATCAACACGGAGCTGGAGTTCCTGTAGCAGCAGACACTTGTCACAGACGTAATCACCGTGAGCCTCAATGGGGTCCAACGGCTCCCACATCTTGCAACAGTAACACATCACCTGCTCCATTCTATGTAATTAATTAAATTTTTTATTGTTAGTTATGGACACCCTCTGCCCGATTTTAGATGCTAGTATCCTCTTTAATTAATTGGATTTAAATTAAATCAATCCCTCTAATTACACCAGTTAAATGGTTTACCAACAGTCACTCTGCACCAGAAAGGCCTTATTAACTACAACCCACAGAGTTAAAGTTTGAAAAGAGCACCTAACACCCCACTTACCCTATCTCACACTTACCCAAACTCACAGCACTCTCTGCTGACTCGCACTCAGTGCGAGCATGCACTAGGACTGGTCTTTTTATACTGTTTGTTTGTTTACAGCCAAATGAGCCACCCCTGCTGATTGGTTAGAAAACTGGTTTCCACTGCCTGCTGTGCCAATTTACTCCTACTGCAGTGTAACCTTGTTTTACTCTTCTTAAACCAACAGAATCCCAAATATTTAACTTTTCCCCTTTACTTAAACTGCTTAAGTAATCTTATCAAGAATGATTTAAAGAGAAATAACAATTAAAGAACTCTCACACTTACCCAAACTCACAGCACTCTCTGCTGACTCGCACTCAGTGCTTGCTCGCACTAGCCTGGTAGAGAATTCCACAGGTTCACCACCCTCTGAGTGAAGACATTTCTCCTTATCTCAGTCCTAAATGTCCTACCCCATATCCTGAGACTGTGACCCCTCATTCTAGACCCCCCAGCCAGGGGAAACATCCTCCCTGCATCCAGTCTGTCTAGCCCTGTCAGAATTTTATACGTTTCAATGAGATCCCCTCTCATTCTTCTAAATGAGCCCTGCCATCCCAGGAATCAGTCTGGTTGTGGTCGGGAAAGGCCTCGTCAGTGGTCAAGCTCGGAAGAGTAGAGGGGCCACAAGGCAGGGTCAAGAGGGTGGCCTCACTCATAGGAAGGTGGGAACAGGAGGCGGCCATTCAGCCCCTCGAGCCTGTTCCGCCATTCAGTTAGATCATGGCTGATCAAGCCCATTTTCCTGCCTGTGCTCCATATAAAGAAAGAAAAGAAAAAGACTTGCATTTCTATAACGCCTTTCACGACCACCAGACCGGACGTCCCAAAGGGGTTTACAGCCAATGAAGTATTTTTTTTGAAATGAAGTCACTGTTGTAATGTAGGAAACGGGGGCAGCCAACTTGCGCACAGCAAGATCCCACAAACAGCAATGCGATAAATGAGCAGATCAGCTGCTTTTTTTAGCGATGTTGGTTGAGGGGGTAAATATTGGGCCCGGGATACTGGGGGAGAACTCCTCCCCTCCCCCCTGCTCTTCTTCGAAATAGTGCCGTGGGATCTTTTACCTCCACCCGAGAGAGCAGACGGGACCTCGGTTTAACGTCTCATCCGTTTAACATCTCCCTGAAGTGTCAGCCTAGATTTTTGCGCTCGAGTCTCGGGAGTGGGACTTGAACCCACGACCTCCTGACTCAGAGGGGAGTGTGCTGCCCACTGAGCCACAGCCGAGACACTGTGCCTTGTTATTCCTTACCCAGCAAAAATTGATTCAGCTCAGTCTTGAGAGCTTCAATTCGCCCAGCATTTTATTTTATTCATTTTTTTTCGGATATGGTGCATTGCTAGCAAAGCAGGATTTTATTGCCCATCCCCTAATTGCCCCTTGAGAAGGTGGTGGTGAGCCGCCTTCTTGAACCGCTGCAGTCCGTGTGGTGAAGGTACTCCCTCAGTGCTGTTAGGGAGGGAGTTCCAGGATTATGACCCAGCGACGATGAAGGAACGGCCAATATACTTCCAAGACAGGATGGTGTGTGACTTGGAGGGAACTTGGAGGTGGTGGTGTTCCCATGCGCCTGCTGCCCTTGTCCTTCTAGGTGGAAGAGGTCGCGGGTTTGGGAGGTGCTGCCGAAGAAGCCTTGGCGACTTGCTGCAGTGCATCTTGTAGATGGTACACACTGCAGCCACGGTACACCGGTGGTGGAGGGAGTGAATGTTTAAGGTGGTGGATGGGGTGCCAATCAATCGGGCTGCTTTGTCCTGGATGGTGTCGAGCTTCTTGAGTGTTGTTGGAGCTGCACTCATCCAAGCAAGTGGAGAGTATTCCATCACACTCCTGACTTGTGCCTTGTAGATGATGGAAAGGCTTTGGGGAGTCAGGAGGTGAGACACTCGCCGCAGAATACCTAGCCTCTGACCTGCTCTTGTAGCCACAGTATTTATGTGGCTGGTCCAGTTAAGTTTCTGGTCAATGGTGACCCCCAGGATGTTGATGGGTGGGGGATTTGGCAATGGTAATGCCGTTGAATGTCAAGGGGAGGTGGTTAGATTCTCGCTTGTTGGAGATAGTCATTGCCTGGCACTTCTGTGGCGTGAATGTTACCTGCCACTTATCAGCCCAAGCCTGAACGTCGTCCAGGTCTTGTTGCATGCGGGCATGGACTGCTTCATTATCTGAGGAATTGTGAATGACGCTGAACACTGTGCGGTCATCAGCGAACATCCCCATTTCTGACCTTATGTTGGAGGGAAGGTCATTGATGAAGCAGCTGAAGATGGTTGGGCCTAGGAGACTGCCCTGAGAAACTCCTGCAGCGATGTCCTGGGGCTGTGATGATTAACCTTCAATCACCACAACCATCTTCCTTTGTGCTAGGTATGACTCCAGCCAGTGGAGAGTTTTCCCCCTGATTCCCATTGACTTCAGTTTTACTAGGGCTCCTTGATGCCAGACTTGGTCAAATGCTGCCTTGATGTCAAGGGCAGTCACTCTCACCTCACCTCTGGAATTCAGCTCCTTTGTCCATGTTTGGACCAAGGCTGTAATGAGGTCTGGAGCCGGGTGGTCCTGGTGGAAACCAAACTGAGCATCGGTGAGCAGGTTATTGGTGAGTAAGTGCCGCTTGATAGCACTGTTGATGACACCTTCCATCACTTTGCTGATGATTGAGAGTGGACTGATGGGGCGGTAATTGGCCAGATTGGATTTGTCCTGCTTTTTGTGGACAGGACATACCTGGCCAGTTTTCCAAAATGTCGGGTAGATACCAGTGTTGTAGCTGTACTGGAACAGCTTGGCTAGAGATGCGGCTATTCCAGCACCGTTGAGTTAAAGGCCAACATGCCATTAGACATTTTGATTGCTTTTTCCACCTGCCTACTAGCTTTGTGTTCTTGGGACTCCGAAATCTCTCCGCTCCTCCAGTTCCTAGGTTTTTCACCATTCAGAAAATACTCCGATTTATCTTTCTTGGGTCCAAAGTGGATGACCTCACGCTTGCCCACATTGAACTCCATCTGCCACAGTGTTGTCCACTCACTTAATCTGCCTATGTCCCTTTGTAACTTCCTGCTCCCCATCTACACATCTTACTGTGCCTCCTAACTTAGTATCATCTGCAAACTTGGATACACAACTCTCTATTCCTCCATCCAAGTCATTGATAAATATGGTGAAAAGCTGAGGCTCCAGTACAGATCCCTGGGGAACACCTCTTGTCACATCCCGCCAATCAGCGGACGCACCCTTTATCCCCCCACTCTCTGGTCTCCCACCTCCCAACAAATTTCCAACCCAAGTCATAAGGTACCTCCGGTTTCGTGCACTCTCGTCTTTGCTAATAATTTCTCGTGTGGAACCTGATCAAATGCCTTCCGGAAGTCCATATGGACAGCATCCAGAGACGCTCCCATGTTAGTGACCTGCTCAAAAAATTCAACTTGATTAATCAGACATGACTTACCCTTTACAACTCCATGCTGGCTCTCTCTGATCAGCTCATATTTGTCCAAATGCTCAGTCACTCTGTCCCTAGTGACAGATTCCATTAATTGGCATTAAATTGACAGGCCTATCGTTTCCTGGTTTCTCTCCCACACCATTGTAAAATAACGGCGAGACATTTGCATTTTTCCAATCCAGTCACACAATTGCTGAATCAAGAGCGCTTTGGAAGATTATTACTAACACATCTGCAATTTCCTCACCTACTTCTTTTGATACCCTGGGGTGGTAACCATCGGGTCCTGGGGATTTGTCTCTCTTAAGTTCCATTATTTTCTCCATTACCATTTCTTTTGCTAATCCAATAAGTTCCTCCCTGTTGATTTACTTTTAGTGTGTCTTATCACACAGAATCACAGAAACCCCACAGTGCAGATAGAGGCCATTTCGGCCCATCGAGCCTGCACCGACACATATCCCAACCGATCCCCGTAACCCCTACACCAACACATATCCCACCCTATCCCCGTAACCCCACGTATTTAATCCCCCTAACACTAAGGGTCAATTTATCATAGCCAATCAACCTAACCCGCACATCTTTGGACTGTGGGAGGAAACCGGAGCACCCGGAGGAAACCCACGCAAACACGGGGAGAATGTGCAAACTCCACACAGACAGTCGCCCGAGGCCGGATTTGAACCCGGGTCCCTGGCGCTGTGAGGCAACAGTGCTAACCACTATGTCACCAGTATTTTATTTTCTTCCTCGGAATGCTTGCCTTTATTAGCTGTGGCATAGAATACAAGAGCAGGGGAGTTATGCTTCAACTGTATAAAACACTAGTTAGGCCTCAGCTAGAGTACTGCGTGCAGTTCTGGTCACCACATTACAGGAAAGATGTGATTGCACTAGAGAGGGTACAGAGGAGATTTACAAGGATGTTGCCGGGAGTAGAGAATCTTAGCTATGAGGAAAGACTGGATAGGCTGGGTCTGTTTTCCTTCGAACAGAGGAGGCTGAGGGGAGACCTTATTGAGGTGTATATAATTATGAGGGGCCTAGATAAAGTGGATAGAAAGGACATACTTCCCTTAGCAGAGGGGTCAAAAACCAGGGGGCACAGATTTAAAGTAATTGGGGGAAGGTTTAGAGGGGATTTGAGGGGAAATTTCTTCACCCAGAGGGTTGTGGGGGTCTAGAACTCACTGGCTGAAAAGGTGGAAGAGGCAGAAATCCTAACCACATTTAAAAAATACTTGGATGTGCACTTGGGATGCTGTAACCTGCAGGGCTACGGACCAAGAACTGGGAAGTGGGATTAGGCTGGATAGCTCTTTGTTGGCCGGCGCGAACACGGTGGGCTGAAATGTAACTTTCTATGATTCTAGTGTGAAAAAGGATACAGAGTACTCGTTTAATAATTCTGCCATTACTTTATTATCTGTTACACTATCACCTGTGTAATGAAATCTCTTTGCCTTGCCTGTATTCGTTTTGCACTCATGTATATTACCCTCCCCCACACGGTGTATAGTTTCACTTCCTCTTTTCTGACTAACCTGGGAGGTTCCAGGTCTTGGCTCTTGGCTCCGCCCCTGACTTCTCTTACTTAAAGATCCCAGGATCTGTATGACTCATTCCTGTGAGCCAGTCGGTGTGTTGAGATGTTAGCTCTGATCTTAGTGATTAAAAGCCAACTTGTTAAAGTCTATAACTTCTAGTTTTGTGGTTATTGAAGGCCCATCAATTTTAATCACTAAAGAATACTAGGATGGATCGACTCCTAAAACCAGAGCGTCTGGACTTGGATCCACATTCTGCTGAAGCATCAAATCAATTTGGACACTGGTTCAAATGCTTCGAACTCTTCGCGAGGGCCTCATCCGCTAGCGAGGTAGATAAACTGAGTCTACTGACTACTCGCGTTAATCATCGGATTTATTCGTTCATCCGGGACGCCACCTCTTACACGGAGGCCATCACTATCCTGAAGGCCCAATACCAGAGGCCGGTAAACGAAGTGTACGCCAGACATCTGCTGGCTACACGCAGGCAGCGACCTGAGGAATCAATGGACGATTTCTTACAGGGCCTAAAGGACCTGGTCCGGGACTGTAACTGCAAGGCCGTGACGGCCAACGTGTACTCTGACGAATTGGTCCGCGATTCCTTCATCACGGGCCTCAAATCGAATTATATCTGGCAGAGACTGCTGGAGAAGGAGGTCCTGGACTTAAAAAAGGCAGTGGCCACTGCGCGATCGCTGGACGTGGCCCAGAAAAACTCTGACTCTTATTCTTCCGGCCATGCGGCCCTCACCGCCTCGTGCGCGCCGAGCGGGCCGCCATCTTGGAATCAGCCATCTTCCCCATCCAGGTCTCAGACCAGCTCTACACCGCCGGAGTTCCCACACAGAAGTACACCCAGGAGTCCTACTACAGCGGCAATGTCTCGAGGCCCGAAATGCTACTTCTGCGGCCAGGCCAAGCACCCCAGACAACGATGCCCAGCGAAGGACGCTACATGCTTCAAATGTAAGAAAAAGGGGCATTTTAGCAAAGTCTGCAGGGGGAATCCGATTTCCAACTCCGTCACCGCCTCGTGCGTGCCGTGCAGGCTGCCATCTTGGGATCCGCCATCTTTTCCCGACTCAACGGCCGCCCAGGGCCCAACAGTGGCTTCGATCACGGTGGATCAATCCAGGCCACACCCATTGACAAAATCCATGATGGACATACAGGTAAACGGGAATTTAACGAAATGTTTAATTGACTGTGGGAGTACCGAGAGTTTTATCCACCCTAGCCTGGTACGGCGGCACTCATTAACGGTAACCCCTACACGGAGCAGAATTGCTATGGCTGCTAAGCCCCACACTTCGGACATTTTGGGCTACTGTGTGGTAACACTGACTGTAAAAGGCACGGACTACAAGGATTTTAAACTCCTCGTGATGCCAGAACTCTGTGTAATGTAATCTTGGGCCTGGACTTCCAGTGCCACCACTAAAGTGTCACGCTAGCATATGGCGGGTCCCAGCCGCCACTCACAGTCTGTGGCCTATCAACCTTAAAAATCAGCCCGCCCTCTTTATTCGCTAATCTCGCTCCGAACTGTAGGCCCATAGCGACCAAAAGTAGACGATACAGTCTGGAAGACAGACACTTTATCAAGGCGGAAGTGGACAGACTCCTGCGGGAAGGCATTATTGAATGCAGTACCAGTCCGTGGCGTGCCCAAGTAGTCATAGTTAAAAATAGCGAAAAGAAACGGATGGTAATTGACTACAGCCAGACTGTTAATATTTATACCCAGCTGGACGCCTACCCTTTACCCCGCATATCAGAAATGGTCAACCAGATTGCGCAATACGGAGTCTTCTCGACTATCGACCTCAAATCCGCGTATCACCAGCTCCCCATTAGAACGGAGGACCGCCCATACACCGCCTTCGAGGCGAACGGGCGCCTCTACCATTTTCTCAGATTGCCCTTCGGGGTAACAAATGGGGTCTCGGTCTTCCAACGTAAGATGGACCGCATGGTTGACGAGAATAAACTACAAGCTACCTACCCCTATCTGGACAATGTCACTATCTGCGGGCACAACCAGCAAGACCACGATCTAAATCTTGCGAGATTTTTTAAAACTGCCCTAAAGCTGAATCTAACCTACAACAAAGACAAATGTGTCTTCAACACAACCCATCTCTGTATCCTCGGCTGTGTGGTGGAAGATGGGGTAATTGGACCGGACCCTGACCGATTACGCCCCCTAAAGGAACTGCCCCTGCCACACAATCCCAAAGCTTTAAAAAGGTGCCTGGGATTTTTTTCGTATTATGCCCAATGGGTGCTCAATTACTCTGATAAGGCCCGACCCCTCATTAAATCGACGTCCTTCCCACTATCAGCTGAAGCTCGGGAGGCTTTCACCAGTATCAAACAGGACATTGAAAGGGCTGCACTGTGTGCAGTGGATGAATGCATTCCCTTTCAAGTCGAAAGCGATGCGTCAGACTTTGCCTTAGCTGCGACCCTCAATCAGGCTGGGAGACCTGTGGCCTTCTTCTCCCGAACCCTTCAGGGACCTGAAATCAGGCACTCTTCTGTCGAGAAGGAGGCACAGGCTATAGTGGAGGCAGTGCGGCACTGGAGACACTACCTAGCCGGCAAACGTTTCACCCTGCTCACCAACCAGCGGTCGGTGGCTTTCATGTTTAATAACAAACAAAGGGGGAAAATCAAGAATGACAAAATACTCAGGTGGAGGATCGAACTATCCACGTTCGACTATGATATTATGTACAGGCCGGGAGCCCTTAATGAACCCCCAGACGCCCTATCGCGGGGAACGTGTGCCAGCATTCATACGGACAAATTACAGGGTCTCCACAACGACCTCTGTCACCCAGGGGTCACCCGACTATACCATTTTATAAAGTCCCGCAATCTGCCCCACTCCATCGAGGAGGTCAGGGCAATGACCAGAGCCTGCCGCATCTGTGCGGAATGCAAGCCTTGTTTCTACAGGCCTGACCGTGCACACCTTATCAAAGCCACACGGCCATTCGAGCGCCTAAGTCTGGACTTCAAGGGACCCCTTCCCTCTGCCGACCGTAACGTATACTTCCTCAATATCATCGATGAATATTCCCGCTTCCCCTTCGCCATTCCCTGCCCAGACATGACCAGTGCCACGGTCATCAAGTGTCTCTGTAATCTATTCTGCATGTTTGGCATGCCGAACTACATACACAGCGATAGGGGGACCTCATTTATGAGTGACGAGCTGCGCCAGTTCTTGCTCTCAAAGGGGATAGCCACTAGCAGAACCACTAGCTACAACCCCCGGGGTAATGGGCAAGTGGAAAGGGAGAATGCTACTGTTTGGAAGGCTGTCACGTTAGCCTTAAAGTCAAAAGGCCTTCCGACCTCCCGCTGGCTGGAAGTCCTCCCAGACGTGCTCCACTCCATAAGGTCTCTGTTATGTACAGCCACTAATGCTACCCCTCACGAAAAGATGTTCGTTTTCCCCCGGAAATCCACCTCGGGCATATCTCTACCCGCGTGGCTGACGTCTCCGGGGACAGTACTATTGCGGAAGCACGTGAGAGGCCATAAAATGGACCCCCTTGTGGAAAAGGTACAGCTCCTCCATGCAAACCTTCAGTACGCCTATATCGAATACTCTGACGGGCGAGAGGACACTGTTTCCATAAAAGGCCTCGCACCCTCGGGGAGCGGAGAGAACGGTGAGAGACTACCCGAGGAAGACCTACACCAAAAAGAGACAGGACGCCCAGAGGTATCAATACCCAACTTTAACCTGGAGGACACTGCAGATAACCTGGAAGACACTGCGGAGGCCCGGACAGCGGAGGAACCAGAATCCACTCCCCTAGAGGCACCCCAACCGGCTTTGCGCCGATCACTGAGAACCGCAAAACCTCCTGACAGACTCACTTATACCAACTTTTAAGAAACATCACCCCGATGGACTAAATCTAAAGAAGGGGTGAATGTAATGAAATCTGTTTGTCTTGGTCCTGTATTCGTTTTGCACTCATGTATATTACCCTCCCCCACACGGTGTATAGTTTCACTTCCTCTTTCCTGACTAACCTGGAAGGTTCCAGGTCTTGGCTCTTGGCTCCGCCCCTGACTTCTCTTACTTAAAGATCCCAGGATCTGTATGACTCATTCCTGCGAGCCAGTCGGTGTGTTGAGATGTTAGCTCTGATCTTAGTGATTAAAGGCCAACTTGTTAAAGTCTATAACTTCTAGTTTTGTGGTTATTGAAGGCACATCACTCAACACCTGGGCATGGACCTGGTTCCTTCCTGCTCTGTGTAGGGCTCAGTACTAATTGTAGCCCCCCTCCCCCCACAGCCCACCCCAGCTAACTCAGCACAGACTTGGGCGGGGAACCCAAAATTGGGGGGTGAATCCCAGTCCCGTTTCCCCTCCCACCCCCCCCCGACCACCCCCAAGCCGGAGTCTAGCTCCACCCTCCATGGCTCGGCTGGGGTCAAATGCCCCTGCCCCTTGCGTGGTTCTGAGCCAGGCGGCTCCCAGGGTGATGAGTTTGCTGATCCCAGCCACATGTGCGGGGTGGTGGGGGTAGGGACAGGCTGGTGGCGGCGGACAGTAAGGTAGGGGTGGGGTGAGAGGTTTCCGGGGGCTTCAATTAGGGACTCAACCCCGCAGCCCTGGGTTCGGGATGGGGCAACAATCAGCCTGGGTCCCTTCTCTTGATCGCGATCTACTGACGCCTGCTGGGGAGGTCAAGGTGCGGTCAGGGTCAGGGGCTGGGGGGTGATGCCCCGCCATGGTTGAATATCCCACTGTCTGGGCCCTCGCAAGACGAACAGGAAACTCGGGGCGAGGTGTGGCCGATCTTCTACCTCAACTCCACTTTCCCGCTCGATCGCCATATCCCTTGATTCCCTTAGTGCCCAAAAGTCTATCGATCTCAGTCTTGAATGTACTCAACGACTGAGCCTCCACAGCCCTCTGGGGTGGAGAATTCCAAAGATTCACCACCCTCTGAGTGAAGACATTTCTCCTCATCTCAGTCCCCTTATCCTGAGACTATGACCCCGAGTTCTAGACTCTCCAGCCAGGGGAAACATACTCCCTGCATCTACCCTGTCGAGCCCTGTAAGAATTTTATACACCTTTCACCACCTCAGGACGTCCCAAAGTGCATTACAGCCAATGAAATACTTTTTTGAAGTGTAGTCACCATTGTAATGTAGGAAACGCAACAGCCAATTTGTGCACAGCAAGATCCCACAAACAGCAATGCGATAATGAGCAGATCATCTGCTTTTTTGGCGATGTGGGTTGAGGGGTAACTATTGGGCCCAGGACACCGGGGAGAACTCCCCCGCTCTTCTTCCAAATAGCGGCCGTGGGATCTTTTCACGTCCACCTGAGAGGGCAAACGGGGGTCTCGGTTTACTGTCTCATCCGAAAGACGGCACCTCCAACAGTGCAGCGCTCCCTCAGTACCGGCACCGGGGAGTGTCGGCCTTGGATTGTGGGGGCTCGAGTCTCTGGAGTGGGGGGGGGGGGGCTTGAACCCACCACCTTCTGACTCAGAGACGAGAGTGAGAGCGACTGAGCCGAGGCTGGCTCACGGAGTCATTCCACCTTGGTCAACCTCCCTGTAGCAGATAGATGACCCACGGGCTTTGAAAGCCTGAGCACTGTGCGTTGCAGCCAAGGATCCTTCGAGGTGGGCGGTCGGGGGTGCAGGGGTGGGCAGGGGGAGGGGGGGGTGGGAATTCGACCGGGGAGATAGATGGCACAGGTTGAACGGTGCTTGCGAGCCATGACTCACTCTACCACATAAATGGAGGCCTTGGCAAGAGGGTTGTAGAACGCTTGGCCTGGAGCCGGTTACATCAGGGAACAGACAAAACCAGACAAGATATTCAAAGAAGTCTTTGGAACAATAGAAGGCGAGCACAAATCCCTAAAAGGCTAAGCGCTCCCCTTGCGTCGTCAGGCAACCATTGGTCAACAGATGAGGCAAGGCGCAGTATGAAGCTAAAATAAGAAGGGTTGAAGAAATGCCAAGAAAAGCGGTGAGCCAGTGGACTGGGAGAGCTATAAAAAGCAACAAAGAGACACAAAGAAAGTTTGAAGAGCTGCAAACAGGGAACAGGGAAAAAATAATACTTGCGAGGGACAGCGAGGCTAACAGTGAAAGTGATATATCAGAATAGATTGGGCCGATATTCTCTGGAGTTTAGAAGAATGAGAGTTGCTCTCACTGAAATATGTAAGATTCTGAGGGGGATTGACAGGGTAGATGCCGAGAGGCTGTTTTCCCCTGGCTGGAGTGTCTAGAACTTGGCGGGTCACAGTCTCGGGATAAGGGGTCGGCCATTTAGGACTGAGATGAGGAGAAATGTCTTCACTAAGAAGGTCGTATTTGTTCACGCATTGAGCTTCCTACCCCATATCCGTTCAATCACTAAGACCGCCCATTTCCACCTTTGTAATATCGCCCGTCTCTGCCCTTACCCCAACTTATCATCCATGCCTATATCACCTCTAGACTTGACTATTCCAATGCACTCCTGGCTGGCCTCCCTAGTTTTACTCTCCATAAAACTTGAGGTAATCCAAAACTCTGCCGCCCGTGTGCTAACTTGCACCAAGTCCCGCTCACTCATCTCCCCTGTGCTCCCTGACCTCGGTGGTCATAGTCTCAGGATAAGGGGTCCACCATTTAGGACTGAGATGAGGAGAAATTTTTCCACTCAAAGGGTAGCGAATCTCTGGGAATTCTCTACCCCAGAGGGCTGTGGATGTTCAGTCCTTGAGTATATTCAAGACTGAGATTTTTTGGGCACTAAGGGTGATGGGCCTTCAATAACCACAAAACTAGAAGTTATAGACTTAAACAAGTTGGCTTTTAATCACTAAGATCAGAGCTAACATCTCAACACGCCGACTGGTTCACAGGAATGAGTCATACAGATCCTGGGATCTTTATGTAAGAGAAGTCAGGGGCGGAGCCAAGAGCCAAGACCTGGAACCTCCCAGGTTAGTCGGGAAAGAGGAAGTGAAACTATACACAGTGCGGGAGGGTAATATACATGAGTGCAAAACGAATACAGGACCAAGACAAACAGATTTCATTACATTCACCACTTCTATAGATTTAGTCCATCGGGGTGATGTTTCTTAAAAGTTGGTATAAGTGAGTCTGTCAGGAGGTTTTGCAGTTCTCAGTGATCGGCGCAAAGCCGGTTGGGGTGCCTCTAGGGGAGTGGATTCTGGTTCATCCGCTGTCCGGGCCTCCGCAGTGTCTTCCAGGTTATCTGCAGTGTCCTCCAGGTTAAAGTTGGGTATTGATACCTCTGGGCGTCCTGTCTCTTTGTAGTGTAGGTCTTCATCGGGTAGTCTCCCATCGTTCTCTCCGCTCCCCGAGGGAGCGAGGTCTTTTATGGAAACAGTGTCCTCTCGCCTGTCAGAGTATTCGATATAGGCGTACTGAGGGTTTGCATGGAGGAGCTGTACCTTTTCCACAAGGGGGTCCGTTTTATGGCCTCTCACGTGCTTCCGCAATAGTACTGTCCCCGGAGACATCAGCCACGCGGGTAGAGATATGCCCGAGGTGGATTTCCGGGGGAAAACGAACATCTTTTCGTGAGGGGTAACGTTAGTGGCAGTACATAACAGAGACCTTATGGCGTGGAGCACGTCTGGGAGGACTTCCTGCCAGCGGGAGGTCGGAAGGCCTTTTGACTTTAAGGCTAACGTGACAGCCTTCCAAACAGTAGCATTCTCCCTTTCCACTTGCCCATTACCCCGGGGGTTGTAGCTAGTGGTTCTGCTAGTGGCTATCCTCTTCGAGAGCAAGAACTGGCGCAGCTCGTCACTCATGAATGACGTCTCCCTATCGCTGTGTATGTAGTTCTGCATGCCAAACATGCAGAATAGATTACAGAGACACTTGATGACCGTGGCACTGGTCATGTCTGGGCAGGGAATGGCGAAGGGGAAGCGGGAATATTCATCAATGATATTAAGGAAGTATACGTTATGGTCGGCAGAGGGAAGGGGGCCCTTGAAGTCCAGACTTAGGCGCTCGAATGGCCGTGTGGCTTTGATAAGGTGTGCGCGGTCAGGCCTGTAGAAACGAGGCTTGCATTCCGCACAGATGCGGCAGGCTCTGGTCATTGCCCTGACCTCCTCGATGGAGTGGGGCAGATTGCAGGACTTTATAAAATGGTATAGTCGGGTGACTCCTGGGTGACAGAGGTCGTTGTGGAGACCCTGTAATTTGTCCGTATGAATGCTGGCACACATTCCCCGCGATAGGGCGTCTGGGGGTTCATTAAGGGCTCCCGGCCTGTACATAATATCATAGTCGAACGTGGATAGTTCGATCCTCCACCTGAGTATTTTGTCATTCTTGATTTTCCCCCTTTGTTTGTTATTAAACATGAAAGCCACCGACCGCTGGTCGGTGAGCAGGGTGAAACGTTTGCCGGCTAGGTAGTGTCTCCAGTGCCGCACTGCCTCCACTATAGCCTGTGCCTCCTTCTCGACAGAAGAGTGCCTGATTTCAGGTCCCTGAAGGGTTCGGGAGAAGGAGGCCACAGGTCTCCCAGCCTGATTGAGGGTCGCAGCTAAGGCAAAGTCTGACGCATCGCTTTCGACTTGAAAGGGAATGCATTCGTCCACTGCACACACTGCAGGCTTTCAATGTCCTGTTTAATACTGGTGAAAGCCTCCCGAGCTTCAGCTGATAGTGGGAAGGACGTCGAATTAATGAGGGGTCGGGCCTTATCAGAGTAATTGGGCACCCATTGGGCATAATACGAAAAAAATCCCAGGCACCTTTTTAAAGCTTTGGGATTGTGTGGCAGGGGCAGTTCCTTTAGGGGGCGTAATCGGTCAGGGTCCGGTCCAATTACCCCATCTTCCACCACACAGCCGAGGATACAGAGACGGGTTGTGTTGAAGACACATTTGTCTTCGTTGTAGGTTAGATTCAGCTTTAGGGCAGTTTTAAAAAATCTCGCAAGATTTAGATCGTGGTCTGGCTGGTTGTGCCCGCAGATAGTGACATTGTCCAGATAGGGGTAGGTAGCTTGTAGTTTATTCTCGTCAACCATGCGGTCCATCTCACGTTGGAAGACCGAGACCCCATTTGTTACCCCAAAGGGCACTCTGAGAAAATGGTAGAGGCGCCCGTTCGCCTCGAAGGCGGTGTATGGGCGGTCCTCCGTTCTAATGGGGAGCTGGTGATACGCGGATTTGAGGTCGATAGTCGAGAAGACTCGGTATTGCGCAATCTGGTTGACCATTTCTGATATGCGGGGTAAAGGGTAGGCGTCCAGCTGGGTATAAATATTAACAGTCTGGCTGTAGTCAATTACCATCCATTTCTTTTTGCTATTTTTAACTATGACTACTTGGGCACGCCACGGGCCGGTACTGCATTCAATAATGCCTTCCCGCAGGAGTCTATCCACTTCCGCCTTGATAAAGTGTCTGTCTTCCAGACTGTACCGTCTACTTTTGGTCGCTATGGGGCTACAGTTCGGAGCGAGATTAGCGAATAAAGAGGGCGGGCTGATTTTCAAGGTTGATAGGCCACAGACTGTGAGTGGCGGCTGGGACCTGCCATCTGCTAGCATGACACTTTCGTGGTGGCACTGGAAGTCCCGGCCCAAGATTACATTAACACAGAGTTCTGGCATCACGAGGGGTTTAAAATCCTTGTAGTCCATGCCTTTTACAGTCAGTGTTACCACACAGTAGCCCAAAATGTCCGAAGTGTGGGGCTTAGCAGCCATAGCAATTCTGCTCCGTGTAGGGGTTACCGTTAATGAGTGCCGCCGTACCAGGCTAGGGTGGATAAAACTCTCGGTACTCCCACAGTCAATTAAACATTTCGTTAAATTCCCGTTTACCTGTATGTCCATCATGGATTTTGTCAACGGGTGTGTCCTGGATTGATCCACCGTGATCGAAGCCACTGTTGGGCCCTGGGCGGCCGTTGAGTCGGGAAAAGATGGCGGATCCCAAGATGGCGGCCTGCACAGCACGCACGAGACGGTGACGGAGTTGGAAATCGGATTCCCCCTGCAGACTTTGCTAAAATGCCCCTTTTTCTTACATTTGAAGCATGTAGCGTCCTTCGCTGGGCATCGTTGTCTGGGGTGCTTGGTCTGGCCGCAGAAGTAGCATTTCGGGCCTCGAGACATTGCCGCTGTAGTAGGACTCCTGGGTGAACTTCTGTGTGGGGACTCCGGCGGCGTAGAGCTGGTCTGAGACCTGGATGGGGAAGATGGCTGATTCCAAGATGGCGGCCCCCTTGGCGCGCACGAGGCGGTGAGGGCCGCATGGCCGGAAGAATAAGAGTCAGAGTTTCTCTGGGCCACGTCCAGCAATCGCGCAGTGGCCACTGCCTTTTTTAAGTCCAGGACCTCCTTCTCCAGCAGTCTCTGCCTGATATAATTCGATTTGAGGCCCGTGATGAAGGAATCGCGGACCAATTCATCAGAGTACGCGTTGGCCGTCACGGCCTTGCAGTTACAGTCCCGGACCAGGTCCTTTAGGCCCTGTAAGAAATCGTCCATTGATTCCTCTGGTCGCTGCCTGCGTGTAGCCAGCAGATGTCTGGCGTACACTTCGTTTACCGGCCTCTGGTATTGGGCCTTCAGGATAGTGATGGCCTCCGTGTAAGAGGTGGCGTCCCGGATGAACGAATAAATCCGATGACTTACGCGAGTAGTCAGTAGACTCAGTTTATCTACCTCGCTAGCGGATGAGGCCCCCGCGAAGAGTTCAAAGCATTTGAGCCAGTGTCCAAATTGATTTGATGCTTCAGCAGAATGTGGATCCAAGTCCAGACGCTCTGGTTTTAGGCGTCGATCCATCCTAGTATTCTTTAGTGATTAAAATTGATGGGCCTTCAATAACCACAAAACTAGAAGTTATAGACTTTAACAAGTTGGCTTTTAATCACTAAGATCAGAGCTAACATCTCAACACGCCGACTGGTTCACAGGAATGAGTCATACAGATCCTGGGATCTTTATGTAAGAGAAGTCAGGGGCGGTGCCAAGAGCCAAGACCTGGAACCTCCCAGGTTAGTCGGGAAAGAGGAAGTGAAACTATACACAGTGGGGGAGGGTAATATACATGAGTGCAAAACGAATACAGGATCGAGACAAACAGATTTCATTACAAAGGGAATCAAGGGACATGAAGATCGGGCGGGAAAGTGGAGTTGATGTAGAAGATCAGCCATGATCTTATTGAATGGCAGAGCAGGCTCGCGGGGCCGTATGGCCTACTCCTGCTCCGATTTCTTATGTTATTATATATTAAGAGTAAGAGAGTGGCTGAGGCAGATGTGGGTCCATTAAAGACAGATGCAGGTTGATGTGCCTTCAATAACCACAAAACTAGAAGTTATAGACTTTAACAAGTTGGCTTTTAATCACTAAGATCAGAGCTAACATCTCAACACACCGACTGGCTCACAGGAATGAGTCATACAGATCCTGGGATCTTTAAGTAAGAGAAGTCAGGGGCGGAGCCAAGAGCCAAGACCTGGAACCTCCCAGGTTAGTCAGAAAAGAGGAAGTGAAACTATACACCGTGTGGGGGAGGGTAATATACATGAGTGCAAAATGAACACAGGCAAGAGAAACAGATTTCATTACATTGAGGTAGGGGGACAGATAACAGAGGATTACACAGGATATACGGCACAGAAACAGGCCACTCGGCCCAACCAGTCCATGCCGGCGTTTATGCTCCACTTGAGCCTCCTCCTGTCTTTCCTCATCTAAATCTATCAGCGTAACCCTCTGTTCCCTTCTTCCTCATATGCTTATCTAGCCTCCCCTTAAATGCATCGATACCATTCGCTTCAACCACTCCGTGTTCGCAAGTTCCACATTCTCACCACTCTCTGGGTAACAAAGTTTCTTCTGAATTCCCTATTGGATTTCTTGGTGACTTTCTTGGCCGTTACTATCAGCCTCAGTGTCCCATGGGTTAGGGCAGGGGGGAGGTGCCAGCCAAGGGATCCTGCTCCTGATCAAGGGTTCAGTGACCCGGCTGAAAGGCGCGGTGCAGGTGCATGTTGAGGACAGAGTTGGGGTCATCCGCGACGCCCTCACAGTCGAACAGCCAGTCGATACCCGGTTGTGGATAAGGTAAAGGAAAAGTTTAGGCTGCTCGGGGAAACCCACACAAACCCAATAGTCAGAGAGTTCAAGAGTAGGAGAGCGAAGTGGTGGCGTGGCAACTATGGTAAGCCAGAACTCCCCAAACAGTGAGGTACTTGCGTCAAGGTTGAGGCCTTCCCCTGGGTCACTTGCTGGTGGAGTCTCTCACCTTAGCTTGGTCCTGGCCTGGTAACAGCGGCTTTGCCTCAGTGATCTGGATCTCCTGGAGTTCGGTCGCCATGGTAGCTCAGGCTGCTGAAGACTACACGCAAAAAGGAAAGGAAGCAAATCATTACTTGAGAAAGACAGATAGACCGAGGAGAATCCACAGCGACAGTGAGAAGGGGTTTGGATCCATTGGGATTTTGTACAATGGGAATGAATGGCAAGGGTTGGATTCATTGGGACTGTGTACAGTGGGAGTGAATGGGAATAGTTTTGTTCCATTGGGATTGTGTACAATGGGAGTGAATGGGAAGGGTTGGGGTCCATTGGGATTGTGTACAATGGGAGTGTATGGGAAGGGTTTGGATCCGTTGGGATTTTGTACAATGGGAGTGAATGGGAAGGGGTTGGGTTCTTTGGGATAGTGTACAATGGGGATGAATGGGAAAGGGGTTGGGTCTATTGGGGTTGTGTGCAATGGGAGTGAATGGGAAGTGGTTGGATCCATTGGGATTGTGCACAATAGAAGTGAATGGGAAGGGGTTGGATCCATTGGGATTGTGTACAATAGAAGTGAATGGGAAGGGGTTGGGTCCATTGGGATTGTGTATAATGGGAGTGAATGGGAAGGGGTTGGGTCCATTGGGATTGTGTACAATGGGAGTGAATGGGAAGGGGTTGGGTCCATTGGGTTTGTGCACAATGGGAGTGAATGGGAAGGGGTTGGGTCCATTGGGATTGTGTACAATGGGAGTGAATGGGAAGAGGTTGGGTCCATTGGGTTTGTGTACAATGGGAGTGAATGGGAAGGGGTTGGGTCCATTGGGTTTGTGTACAATGGGACTGAATGGGAAGGGGTTGGGTCCATTGGGATTGTGTACAATGGGAGTGAATGGGGAGGGGTTGGGTCCATTGGGTTTGTGTACAATGGGAGTGAATGGGAAGGGGTTGGGTCCATTGGGATTGTGTACAATGGGAGTGAATGGGAAGGGGTTGGGTCCATTGGGTTTGTGTGCAATGGGAGTGAATGGGAAGGGGTTGGGTCCATTGGGTTTGTGAACAATGGGAGTGAATGGGAAGGGGTTGTGTCCATTGGGATTGTGTACAATGGGAGTGAATGGGAAGGGGTTGGATCCATTGGGATTGTGTACAATGCGAGTGAAAGGGAAGGGGTTGGGTCCATTGGGATTGTGTACAATGTGAGTGAATGGGAAGGGGTTGGGTCCATTGGGATTGTGTACAATGGGAATGAATGGGAAGGGGTTGGGTCCATTGGGATTGTGTAAAATGGGAATGAATGGGAAGGGTTTGGGTCCATTGGGTTTGTGTACAATGGGAGTGAATGGGAAGGGGTTGGGTCCATTGGGATTGTGTACAATGGGAGTGAATGGGAAGGGATTGGGTCCAATGGGATTGTGTACAATGGGAGTGTATGGGAAGGGTTTGGATCCATTGGGACTTTGCACAATGGGAGTGAATGGGAAGGGGTTGGGTCCATTGGGATTGTGTTCAATGGGAATGAATGGGAAAGGGCTTGGGTCTATTGGGTTTGTGTGCAATGGGAGTGAATGGGAAGTGGTTGAATCCATTGGGATTGTGTACAATAGAAGTGAATGGGAAGGGGATGGATCCATTGGGATTGTGTACAATAGAAGTGAATGGGAAGGGGTTGGGTCCATTGGGATTGTGTACAATGGGAGTGAATGGGAAGGGGTTGGGTCCATTGGGTTTGTGCACAATGGGAGTGAATGGGAAGGGGTTGGGTCCAACGGGATTGTGTACAATGGGAGTGAATGGGAAGGGGTTGGGTCCATTGGGTTTCTGTACAATGGGAGTGAATGGGAAGGGGTTGGGTCGATTGGGTTTCTGTACAATGGGAGTGAATGGGGAGGGGTTGGGTCCATTGGGTTTGTGTACAATGGGAGTGAATGGGAAGGGGTTGGGTCCATTGGGATTGTGTACAATGGGAGTGAATGGGAAGGGGTTGGGTCCATTGGGTTTGTGTACAATGGGAGTGAATGGGAAGGGGTTGGGTCCATTGGGTTTGTGTACAAGGGGAGTGAATGGGAAGGGGTTGGGTCCATTGGGATTGTGTACAATGGGAATGAATGGGAAAGGGGTTGGGTCTATTGGGTTTGTGTGCAATGGGAGTGAATGGGAAGTGGTTGAATCCATTGGGATTGTGTACAATAGAAGTGAATGGGAAGGGGTTGGATCCATTGGGATTGTGTACAATAGAAGTGAATGGGAAGGGGTTGGGTCCATTGGAATTGTGTATAATGGGAGAGAATGGGAAGTGGTTGGGTCCATTGGGTTTGTGCACAATGGGAGTGAATGGGAAGGGGCTGGGTCCATTGGGATTGTGTACAATGGGAGTGAAAGGGAAGGGGTTGGGTCCATTGGTTTTCTGTACAATGGGAGTGAATGGGAAGGGGTTGGGTCGATTGGGTTTGTGTACAATGGGTGTGAATGGGGAGGGGTTGTGTCCATTGGGTTTGTGTACAATGGGAGTGAATAGGAAGGGGTTGGGTCCATTGGGATTGTGTACAATGGGAGTGAATGGGAAGGGGTTGGGTCCATTGGTTTTGTGTACAAAGGGAGTGAATGGGAAGGGGTTGGGTCCATTGGGTTTGTGTACAAGGGGAGTGAATGGGAAGGGGTTGAGTCGATTGGGTTTGTGTGCAATGGGTGTGAATGGGGAGGGGTTGGGTCCATTGGGATTGGTATGGTATGGTAAAGGATAACAAACTGAGAAGAACCTTGACAAGGTACAGACTTAGCGAACATAGCCTAGCGATCGAAAAAGGCAGACACAGGCAGACCAGGCTGCCAAGAGAGGACAGGATATGCTCTCACTGCAGTCAGGGAGTGGTGGAGACAGAGATGCACTTCCTCACAGCTTGTGGAAAATATCAGGGCATCAGGGAGAATTTCTACCAAAAATTCTCACAAATATGCCCTGATTTCAGAAATCTGAATGACAACCAAAAACTCCCATTCCTACTGGGAGAGGAGAGAAGCTGTATAACACTGGCGGCGCACTATGTTACAGCTTGCCATGAACAGAGGGACAACCAGTAAACTAAGAAAAAAATATATATAAACAATGCGAATGTATATTTATACACTCAGGGATATACCTGTTTATACACTGTATGAATAGAACTGCGTTTATGTGCTAAACCATAAATGTATTATGATGCTTTGGCAACATAAGATGTAACTTATCATGCCAATAAAGCGATTTAAATTGTAAAAAAAATTGTAAATTGAATGGGAAGGGGTTGGATCCATTGGGATTGTGTACAATGCGAGTGAAAGGGAAGGGGTTGGGTCCATTGGGATTGTGTACAATGGGAGTGAATGGGAAGGGGTTGGGTCCATTGGGATTCTGTACAATGGGAAGGAATGGGAAGGGGTTGGGTCCTTTGGGATTGTGTACAATGGGAATGAATGGGAAGGGGTTGGGTCCATTGGATTTGTGTTCAATGGGAGTAAATGGGAAGGGTTTGGGTCCATTGGGTTTGTGTACAATGGGAGTGAATGGGAAGGGGTTGGGTCCATTGGGATTGTGTACAATGGGAGTGAATGGGAAGGGATTGGGTCCATTGGGATTGTGTACAATGGGAGTGAATGGGAAGGGGTTGGGTGCATTGGGTTTGTGTACAATGGGAGTGAATGGGAAGGGGTTGGGTCCATTGGGATTGTGTACAATGGGAGTGAATGGGAAGGGGTTGGGTCAATTGGGTTTGTGTACAATGGGAGTGAATGGGAAGGGGTTGGGTCCATTGGGTTTGTGTACAATGGGAGTGAATGGGAAGGGGTTGGGTCCATTGGGATTGTGTACAATGGGAGTGAATGGGAAGGGGTTGGGTCGATTGGGTTTGTGTACAATGGGAGTGAATGGGAAGGGGTTGGGTCCATTGGGTTTGTGTACAGTGGGAGTGAATGGGAAGGGGTTGGGTCCATTGGGATTGTGTACAGTGGGAGTGAATGGGAAGGGGTTGGGTCCATTGGGATTGTGTACAATAGGAGTGAATGACAAGGGGGTGGGTCCATTGGGATTGTGTACAATGGGAGTGAATGGGAAGCAGTTGGGTCCATTGGGTTTGTGTACAATGGGAGCGAATGGGAAGGGGTTGTGTCGATTGGGTTTGTGAACAATGGGAGTGAACGGGAAGGGGTTGGGGCGATTGGGTTTGTGAACAATGGGAGTGAATGGGAAGGGGTTGGGTCGATTGGGTTTGTGAACAATGGGAGTGAATGGGAAGGGGTTGTGTCCATTGGGATTGTGTACAATGGGAGTGAATGGGAAGGGGTTGGATCCATTGGAATTGTGTACAATGCGAGTGAATGGGAAGGGTTGGGTCCATTGGGATTGTGTACAATGGGAGTGAATTGGAAGGGGTTTGGTCCATTGGGATTGTGTACAATGGGAGTGAATGGGAAGGGTTTGGCTCCATTGGGATTGTGTACAATGGGAGTGAATGGGAAGGGGTTGGGTCCATTGGGATAGTGTACAAGGGGAGTGAATGGGAAGGGGTTGGGTCCATTGGGATTGTGTACAATGGGAGTGAATGGGAAGGGGTTGGGGCGATTGGGTTTGTGAACAATGGGAGTGAATGGGAAGGGGTTGGGTTGATTGGGTTTGTGAACAATGGGAGTGAATGGGAGGGGTTGGGGTGATTGGGTTTGTGAACAATGGGAGTGAATGGGAAGGGGTTGGGTCGATTGGGTTTGTGAACAATGGTAGTGAATGGGAAGGGGTTGGGTACATTGGGTTTGTGTACAATGGGAGTGAATGAGAAGGGGTTCGGTCCATTGGGTTTGTGCACAATGGGAGTGAATGGGAAGGGGTTGGGTCGACTGGGTTTGTGGACAATGGGAGTGAATGGGAAGGGGTTGGGTCCATTGGGATTGTGTACAATGGGACTGAATGGGAAGGGGTTGGGTCAATTGGGTTTGTGAACAATGGGAGTGAATGGGAAGGGGTTGGGTCGATTGGGTTTGTGTACAATGGGAGTGAATGGGAAGGGGTTCGGGCGATTGGGATTGTGTACAATGGGAGTGAATGGGAAGGGGTTGGGGCGATTGGGTTTGTGTACAATGGGAGTGAATGGGAAGGGGTTGGGGCGATTGGGTTTGTGAACAATGGGAGTGAATGGGAAGGGGTTGGGGCAATTGGGTTTGTGTACAATGGGAGTGAATGGGAAGGGGTTGGTTCCATTGGGTTTGTGTTCAATGGGAATGAATGGGAAGGGGTTGGGTCAATTGGGTTTGTGAACAATGGGAGTGCATGGGAAGGGGTTGGGTCAATTGGGTTTGTGTTCAATGGGAGTGATTGGGAAGGGGTTGGGTCAATTGGGTTTGTGTTCACTGCGAGTGAATGGGAAGGGGTTGGGTCCATTGGGTTTGTGAACAATGGGAGTGAATGGGAAGGGGTTGGGTCAATTGGGATTGTGTACAATGGGAGTGAATGGGAAGGGGTTGGGTCCATTGGGATTATGTACAGCGAGAGTGAATGGGAAGGGGTTGGGTCCAGTGGGATTGTGTACAGTGGGAGTGAATGGGAAGGGGTTGGGTCCATTGGGTTTGCGTACAATGGGAGTGAATGGGAAGGGGTTGTTTCCATTGGGATTGTGTACAGTGGGAGTGAATGGGAAGGGGTTGGGTCCATTGGGATTGTGTACAGTGGGAGTGAATGGGAAGGGGTTAGGTGCATTGGGATTGTGTACAATAGGAGTGAATGGGAAGGGGTTGGGTCCATTGGGATTGTGTACAATGGGATTGAATGGGAAGCAGTTGGGTCGATTGGGTTTGTGTACAATGGGAGTGGCTGGGAAGGGGTTGGGTCGATTGGGTTTGTGAACAATGGGAGTGAATGGGAAGGGGTTGTGTCCATTGGGATTGTGTACAATGCGAGTGAATGGGAAGCGGTTGGATCCATTGGGATTGTGTACAATGCGAGTGAATGGGAAGGGGTTGGGTCCATTGGGATTGTGTACAATGGGAGTGAATGGGAAGGGGTTGGGTACATTGGGATTGTGTACAATGCGAGTGAATGGGAAGGGGTCGGGTCCATTGGGATTGTGTACAATGGGAGTGAATGTGAAGGGATTGGGTCCATTGGGATTGTGTACAAGGGGAGTGAATGGGAAGGGGTTGGGTCCACTGGGATTGTGTACAATGGGAGTGAATGGGAAGGGGTTGGGGCGATTGGGATTGTGTACAATGGGAGTGAATGGGAAGGGATTGGGTCCATTGGGTTTGTGTACAATGGGAGTGAATGGGAAGGGGTTGGGTCGTTTGGGTTTGTGTACAATGGGAGTGAATGGGAAGGAGATGGGTCCATTGGGTTTGTGTACAAGGGGAGTGAATGGGAAGGGGTTGGTTCGATTGGGTTTGTGTACAATGGGAGTGAATGGGAAGGAGTTGGGTCCAATGGGATTGTGCACAATGGGAGTGAATGGGAAGGGGTTGGGTCCATTGGGATTGTGTACAAGGGGAGTGAATGGGAAGGGGTTGGGTCCATTGGGATTGTGTACAATGGGAGTGAATGGGAAGGGGTTGGGGCGATTGGGTTTGTGAACAATGGGAGTGAATGGGAAGGGGTTGGGTCCATTGGGTTTGTGAACAATGGGAGTGAATGGGAAGGGGTTGGGGCGATTGGGTTTGTGAACAATGGGAGTGAATGGGAAGGGGTTGGGTCGATTGGGTTTGTGAACAATGGTAGTGAATGGGAAGGGGTTGGGCCCATTGGGTTTGTGTACAATGGGAGTGAATGGGAAGGGGTTGGGTCCATTGGGTTTGAGTACAATGGGAGTGAATGAGAAGGGGTTGGGTCGATTGGGTTTGTGAACAATGGGAGTGAATGGGAAGGGGTTGTGTCCATTGGGATTGTGTACAATGGGAGTGAATGGGAAGGGGTTGGATCCATTGGGATTGTGTACAATGCGAGTGAAAGGGAAGGTGTTGGGTCCATTGGGATTGTGTACAATGGGAGTGAATGGGAAGGGGTTGGGTCCATTGGGATTGTGTACAATGGGAATGAATGGGAAGGGGTTGGGTCCTTTGGGATTGTGTACAATGGGAATGAATGGGAAGGGGTTGCGTCCATTGGATTTGTGTTCAATGGGAGTAAATGGGAAGGGTTTGGGTCCATTGGGTTTGTGTACAATGGGAGTGAATGGGAAGGGGTTGGGTCCATTGGGATTGTGTACAATGGGAGTGAATGGGAAGGGATTGGGTCCATTGGGATTGTGTACAATGGGATTGAATGGGAAGGGGTTGGGTCCATTGGGATTGTGTACAATGGGATTGAATGGGAAGGGTTGGGTGCATTGGGTTTGTGTACAATGGGAGTGAATGGGAAGGGGTTGGGTCCATTGGGATTGTGTACAATGGGAGTGAATGGGAAGGGGTTGGGTCCATTGGGTTTGTGTACACTGGGAGTGAATGGGAAGGGGTTGGGTCCATTGGGATTGTGCACAATGGGAGTGAATGGGAAGGGGTTGGGTCGATTGGGTTTGTGTACAATGGGAGTGAATGGGAAGGGGTTGGGTCCATTGGGATTGTGTACAGTGGGAGTGAATGGGAAGGGGTTGGGTCCATTGGGATTGTGTACAATTGGAGTGAATGACAAGGGGGTGGGTCCATTGGGATTGTGTACAATGGGAGTGAATGGGAAGCATTTGGGTCCATTGTGTTTGTGTAGAATGGGAGCGAATGGGAAGGGGTTGGGTCGATTGGGTTTGTGAACAATGGGAGTGAATGGGAAGGGGTTGTGTCCATTGGGATTGTGTACAATGCGAGTGAATGGGAAGGGGTTGGGTCCATTGGGATTGTGTACAATGGGAGTGAATTGGAAGGGGTTTGGTCCATTGGGATTGTGTACAATGGGAGTGAATGGGAAGGGGTTGGGTCCATTGGGATAATGTACAAGGGGAGTGAATGGGAAGGGGTTGGGTCCATTGGGATTGTGTACAATGGGAGTGAATGGGAAGGGGTTGGGGCGATTGGCTTTGTGAACAATGGGAGTGAATGGGAAGGGGTTGGGTCCATTGGGTTTGTGAACAATGGGAGTGAATGGGAGGGGTTGGGGGCGATTGGGTTTGGGAACAATGGGAGTGAATGGGAAGGGGTTGGGTCGATTGGGTTTGTGAACAATGGTAGTGAAGGGGAAGGGGTTGGGTACATTGGGTTTGTGTACAATGGGAGTGAATGGGAAGGGGTTGGGTCCATTGGGTTTGTGGACAATGGGAGTGAATGAGAAGGGGTTGGGTCCATTGGGATTGTGTACAATGGGACTGAATGGGAAGGGGTTGGGTCAATTGGGTTTGTGAACAATGGGAGTGAATGGGAAGGGGTTGGGTCAATTGGGTTTGTGTACAATGGGAGTGAATGGGAAGGGGTTCGGGCGATTGGGATTGTGTACAATGGGAGTGAATGGGAAGGGGTTGGGGCGATTGGGTTTGTGTACAATGGGAGTGAATGGGAAGGGGTTGGGGCGATTGGGTTTGTGAACAATGGGAGTGAATGGGAAGGGGTTGGGGCAATTGGGTTTGTGTACAATGGGAGTGAATGGGAAGGGGTTGGTTCCATTGGGTTTGTGTTCAATGGGAGTGAATGGGAAGGGGTTGGGTCAATTGGGTTTGTGAACAATGGGAGTGCATGGGAAGGGGTTGGGGCAATTGGGTTTGTGTTCAATGGGAGTGATTGGGAAGGGGTTGGGTCAATTGGGTTTGCGTTCACTGCGAGTGAATGGGAAGGGGTTGGGTCCATTGGGTTTGTGAACAATGGGAGTGAATGGGAAGGGGTTGGGTCAATTGGGATTGTGTACAATGGGAGTGAATGGGAAGGGGTTGGGTCCATTCGGTTTGTGTACAATGGGAGTGAATGGGAAGGGGTTGGGTCCATTGGGATTATGTACAGTGGGAGTGAATGGGAAGGGGTTGGGTCCAGTGGGATTGTGTACAGTGGGAGTGAATGGGAAGGGGTAGGGTCCATTGGGTTTGCGTACAATGGGAGTGAATGGGAAGGGGTTGTTTCCATTGGGATTGTGTACAGTGGGAGTGAATGGGAAGGGGTTGGGTCCATTGGGATTGTGTACAGTGGGAGTGAATGGGAAGGGGTTAGGTGCATTGGGATTGTGTACAATAGGAGTGAATGGGAAGGGGTTGGGTCCATTGGGATTGTGTACAATGGGATTGAATGGGAAGCAGTTGGGTCGATTGGGTTTGTGTACAATGGGAGTGGCTGGGAAGGGGTTGGGTCGATTGGGTTTGTGAACAATGGGAGTGAATGGGAAGGGGTTGTGTCCATTGGGATTGTGTACAATGGGAGTGAATGGGAAGCGGTTGGATCCATTGGGATTGTGTACAATGCGAGTGAATGGGAAGGGGTTGGGTCCATTGGGATTGTGTACAATGGGAGTGAATGGGAAGGGGTTGGGTCCATTGGGATTGTGTACAATGGGAGTGAATGGGAAGGGGTTGGATACATTGGGATTGTGTACAATGCGAGTGAATGGGAAGGGGTCGGGTCCATTGGGATTGTGTACAATGGGAGTGAATGGGAAGGGATTGGGTCCATTGGGATTGTGTACAAGGGGAGTGAATGGGAAGGGGTTGGGGCGATTGGGTTTGTGTACAAGGGGAGTGAATGGGAAGGGGTTGGGTCCATTGGGATTGTGTACAGTGGGAGTGAATGGGAAGGGGTTAGGTGCATTGGGATTGTGTACAATGGGATTGAATGGGAAGCAGTTGGGTCGATTGGGTTTGTGTACAATGGGAGTGGCTGGGAAGGGGTTGGGTCGATTGGGTTTGTGAACAATGGGAGTGAATGGGAAGGGGTTGTGTCCATTGGGATTGTGTACAATGGGAGTGAATGGGAAGCGGTTGGATCCATTGGGATTGTGTACAATGCGAGTGAATGGGAAGGGGTTGGGTCCATTGGGATTGTGTACAATGGGAGTGAATGGGAAGGGGTTGGGTCCATTGGGATTGTGTACAATGGGAGTGAATGGGAAGGGGTTGGATACATTGGGATTGTGTACAATGCGAGTGAATGGGAAGGGGTCGGGTCCATTGGGATTGTGTACAATGGGAGTGAATGGGAAGGGATTGGGTCCATTGGGATTGTGTACAAGGGGAGTGAATGGGAAGGGCTTGGGCCCGTTGGAATTGTGTACAAGGGGAGTGAATGGGAAGGGGTTGGGTCCATTGGGATTGTGTACAATGGGAGTGAATGGGAAGGGGTTGGGGCGATTGGGTTTGTGTACAAGGGGAGTGAATGGGAAGGGGTTGTGTCGATTGGGATTGTGTACAATGGGAGTGAATGGGAAGGGATTGGGTCCATTGGGTTTGTGTACAAGGGGCGTGAATGGGAAGGGGTGGGTCCATTGGGTTTGTGTACAAGGGAAGAGAATGGGAAGGGGTTGGGTCGATTGGGTTTGTGTACAAGGGGAGTGAACGGGAAGGGGTTGGGTCGATTGGGTTTGTGTGCAATGGGAGTGAATGGGAAGGAGTTGGGTCCATTGGGATTGTGTACAAGAGGAGTGAATGGGAAGGGGTGGGTCCATTGGGTTTGTGTACAAGGGGAGTGAATGGGAAGGGTTTGGGTCCATTAGGTTTGTGTACAAGGGGAGTGAATGGGAAGGGGTTGGGTCCATTGGGTTTGTGTACAAGGGGAGTGAATGGGAAGGGGTGGGTCCATTGGGTTTGTGTACAAGGGGAGTGAATGGGAAGGGGTTGGGTCCATTGGGATTGTGTACAATGGGATTGAATGGGAAGGGATTGGGTCCATTGGGATTGTGTACAATGGGAGTGAATGGGAACGGGTTGGGTGCATTGGGTTTGTGTACAATGGGAGTGAATGGGAAGGGGTTGGGTCCATTGGGATTGTGCACAATGGGAGTGAATGGGAAGGGGTTGGGTCGATTGGGTTTGTGTACAATGGGAGTGAATGGGAAGGGGTTGGGTCCATTGGGATTGTGCAAAATGGGAGTGAATGGGAAGGGGTTGGGTCAATTGGGTTTGTGTACAATGGGAGTGAATGGGAAGGGGTTGGGTCCATTGGGTTTGTGTACACTGGGAGTGAATGGGAAGGGGTTGGGTCCATTGGGATTGTGCACAATGGGAGTGAATGGGAAGGGGTTGGGTCGATTGGGTTTGTGTACAATAGGAGTGAATGGGAAGGGGTTGGGTCCATTGGGATTGTGTACAGTGGGAGTGAATGGGAAGGGGTTGGGTCCATTGGGATTGTGTACAATAGGAGTGAATGACAAGGGGGTGGGTCCATTGGGATTGTGTACAATGGGAGTGAATGGGAAGCAGTTGGGTCCATTGTGTTTGTGTAGAATGGGAGCGAATGGGAAGGGGTTGGGTCGATTGGGTTTGTGAACAATGGGAGTGAATGGGAAGGGGTTGTGTCCATTGGGATTGTGTACAATGGGAGTGAATGGGAAGGGGTTGGATCCATTGGAATTGTGTACAATGCGAGTGAATGGGAAGGGGTTGGGTCCATTGGGATTGTGTACAATGGGAGTGAATTGGAAGGGGTTTGGTCCATTGGGATTGTGTACAATGGGAGTGAATGGGAAGGGTTTGGGTCCATTGGGATTGTGTACAATGGGAGTGAATGGGAAGGGGTTGGGTCCATTGGGATAATGGACAAGGGGAGTGAATGGGAAGGGGTTGCGTCCATTGGGTTTGTGAACAATGGGAGTGAATGGGAAGGGGTTGGGCCCATTGGGTTTGTGAACAATGGGAGTGAATGGGAGGGGTTGGGGCGATTGGGTTTGGGAACAATGGGAGTGAATGGGAAGGGGTTGGGTCGATTGGGTTTGTGAACAATGGTAGTGAAGGGGAAGGGGTTGGGTACATTGGGTTTGTGTACAATGGGAGTGAATGGGAAGGGGTTGGGTACATTGGGTTTGTGTACAATGGGAGTGAATGAGAAGGGGTTCGGTCCATTGGGTTTGTGCACAATGGGAGTGAATGGGAAGGGGTTGGGTCGATTGGGTTTGTGGACAATGGGAGTGAATGGGAAGGGGTTGGGTCCATTGGGATTGTGTCCAATGGGACTGAATGGCAAGGGGTTGGGTCAATTGGGTTTCTGAACAATGGGAGTGAATGGGAAGGGGTTGGGTTGATTGGGTTTGTGTACAATGGGAGTGAATGGGAAGGGGTTCGGGCGATTGGGATTGTGTACAATGGGAGTGAATGGGAAGGGGTTGGGGCGATTGGGTTTGTGTACAATGGGAGTGAATGGGAAGGGGTTGGGGCGATTGGGTTTGTGAACAATGGGAGTGAATGGGAAGGGGTTGGGGCAATTGGGTTTGTGTACAATGGGAGTGAATGGGAAGGGGTTGGTTCCATTGGGTTTGTGTTCAATGGGAGTGAATGGGAAGGGGTTGGGTCAATTGGGTTTGTGAACAATGGGAGTGCATGGGAAGGGGTTGGGGCAATTGGGTTTGTGTTCAATGGGAGTGATTGGGAAGGGGTTGGGTCAATTGGGTTTGTGTTCACTGCGAGTGAATGGGAAGGGGTTGGGTCCATTGGGTTTGTGAACAATGGGAGTGAATGGGAAGGGGTTGGGTCAATTGGGATTGTGTACAATGGGAGTGAATGGGAAGGGGTTGGGTCCATTCGGTTTGTGTACAATGGGAGTGAATGGGAAGGGGTTGGGTCCATTGGGATTGTGTACAATGGGATTGAATGGGAAGCAGTTGGGTCGATTGGGTTTGTGTACAATGGGAGTGGCTGGGAAGGGGTTGGGTCGATTGGGTTTGTGAACAATGGGAGTGAATGGGAAGGGGTTGTGTCCATTGGGATTGTGTACAATGGGAGAGAATGGGAAGCGGTTGGATCCATTGGGATTGTGTACAATGCGAGTGAATGGGAAGGGGTTGGGTCCATTGGGATTGTGTACAATGGGAGTGAATGGGAAGGGGTTGGGTCCATTGGGATTGTGTACAATGGGAGTGAATGGGAAGGGGTTGGATACATTGGGATTGTGTACAATGCGAGTGAATGGGAAGGGGTCGGGTCCATTGGGATTGTGTACAATGGGAGTGAATGGGAAGGGATTGGGTCCATTGGGATTGTGTACAAGGGGAGTGAATGGGAAGGGGTTGGGTCCATTGGGTTTGTGTACAAGGGGCGTGAATGGGAAGGGGTTGGGTGCATTGGGTTTGTGTACAATGGGAGTGAATGGGAAGGGGTTGCGTCCATTGGGATTGTGTACAATGGGAGTGAATGGGAAGGGGTTGGATCAAATGGGTTTGTGTACAATGGGAGTGAATGGGAAGGGGTTGGGTCCATTGGGATTGTGTACAATGGGAGTGAATGGGAAGGGTTGGGTAGATTGGGTTTGTGTACAATGGGAGTGAATGGGAAGGGGCTGGCTCCATTGGGTTTGTGTACAGTGGGAGTGAATGGGAAGGGGTTGGGTCCATTGAGATTGTGTACAGTGGGAGTGAATGGGAAGGGGTTGGGTCCATTGGGATTGTGTACAATAGGAGTGAATGACAAGGGGGTGGGTCCATTGGGATTGTGTACAATTGGAGTGAATGGGAAGCAGTTGGATCCATTGGGTTTGTGTACAATGGGAGCGAATGGGAAGGGGTTGGGTCGATTGGGTTTGTGAACAATGGGAGTGAATGGGAAGGGGTTGTGTCCATTGGGATTGTGTACAATGGGAGTGAAGGGGAAGGGGTTGGATCTATTGGAATTGTGTACAATGCGAGTGAATGGGAAGGGGTTGGGTCCATTGGGATAGTGTACAAGGGGAGTGAATGGGAAGGGGTTGGGTCCATTGGGATTGTGTACAATGGGAGTGAATGGGAAGGGGTTGGGTGCATTGGGTTTGTGTACAATGGGAGTGAATGGGAAGGGGTTGGGTCCATTGGGATTGTGTACAATGGGAGTGAATGGGAAGGGGTTGGGTCAAATGGGTTTGTGTACAATGGGAGTGAATGGGAAGGGGTTGGGTCCATTGGGTTTGTGTACAATGGGAGTGAATGGGAAGGGGTTGGGTCCATTGGGATTGTGTACAATGGGAGTGAATGGGAAGGGGTTGGGTCGATTGGGTTTGTGTACAATGGGAGTGAATGGGAAGGGGTTGGGTCCATTGGGTTTGTGTACAGTGGGAGTGAATGGGAAGGGGTTGGGTCCATTGGGATTGTGTACAATGGGAGTGAAGGGGAAGGGGTTGGATCTATTGGAATTGTGTACAATGCGAGTGAATGGGAAGGGGTTGGGTCCATTGGGATTGTGTACAATGGGAGTGAATGGGAAGGGGTTGGGTCCGTTGGGATAGTGTACAAGGGGAGTGAATGGGAAGGGGTTGGGTCCGTTGGGATTGTGTACAATGGGAGTGAATGGGAAGGGGTTGGGGCGATTGGGTTTGTGAACAATGGAAGTGAATGGGAAGGGGTTGGGTCCATTGGGTTTGTGAAGAATGGGAGTGAATGGGAGGGGTTGGGGCGATTGGGTTTGTGAACAATGGGAGTGAATGGGAAGGGGTTGGGTCGATTGGGTTTGTGAACAATGGTAGTGAATGGGAAGGGGTTGGGTACATTGGGTTTGTGTACAATGGGAGTGAATGGGAAGGGGTTGGGTCCATTGGGTTTGTGTACAGTGGGAGTGAATGAGAAGGGGTTCGGTCCATTGGGTTTGCGCACAATGGGAGTGAATGGGAAGGGGTTGGGTCGATTGGGTTTGTGGACAATGGGAGTGAATGGGAAGGGGTTGGGTCCATTGGGATTATGTACAATGGGACTGAATGGGAAGGGGTTGGGTCAATTGGGTTTGTGAACAATGGGAGTGAATGGGAAGGGGTTGGGGCGATTGGGTTTGTGTACAATGGGAGTGAATGGGAAGGTGTTGGGGCAATTGGGTTTGTGTACAATGGGAGTGAATGGGAAGGGGATGGGTCCATTGGGTTTGTGTACAAGGGGCGTCAATGGGAAGGGGTGGGTCCATTGGGTTTGTGTTCAAGGGGAGAGAATGGGAAGGGGATGGGTCGATTGAGTTTGTGTACAAGGGGAGTGAATGGGAAGGGGTTGGGTCGATTGGGTTTGTGTACAATGGGAGTGAATGGGAAGGAGTTGGGTCCATTGGGATTGTGTACAAGGGGAGTGAATGGGAAGGGGTGGGTCCATTGGGTTTGTGTACAAGGGGAGTGAATGGGAAGGGGTTGGGTCCATTAGGTTTGTGTACAAGGGGAGTGAATGGGAAGGGGATGGGTCCATTGGGTTTGTGTACAAGGGGAGTGAATGGGAAGGGGTGGGTCCATTGGGTTTGTGTACAAGGGGAGTGAATGGGAAGGGGTTGGGTCCATTGGGATTGTGTACAATGGGATTGAATGGGAAGGGATTGGGTCCATTGGGATTGTGTACAATGGGAGTGAATGGGAACGGGTTGGGTGCATTGGGTTTGTGTACAATGGGAGTGAATGGGAAGGGGTTGGGTCCATTGGGATTGTGTACAATGGGAGTGAATGGGAAGGGGTTGGGTCAATTGGGTTTGTGTACAATGGGAGTGAATGGGAAGGGGTTGGGTCCATTGGGTTTGTGTACACTGGGAGTGAATGGGAAGGGGTTGGGTCCATTGTGTTTGTGTAGAATGGGAGCGAATGGGAAGGGGTTGGGTCGATTGGGTTTGTGAACAATGGGAGTGAATGGGAAGGGGTTGGATCCATTGGAATTGTGTACAATGCGAGTGAATGGGAAGGGGTTGGGTCCATTGGGATTGTGTACAATGGGAGTGAATTGGAAGGGGTTTGGTCCATTGGGATTGTGTACAATGGGAGTGAATGGGAAGGGTTTGGGTCCATTGGGATTGTGTACAATGGGAGTGGATGGGAAGGGGTTGGGTCCATTGGGATAATGTACAAGGGGAGTGAATGGGAAGGGGTTGCGTCCATTGGTATTGTGTACAATGGGAGTGAATGGGAAGGGGTTGGGGCGATTGGGTTTGTGAACAATGGGAGTGAATGGGAAGGGGTTGGGCCCATTGGGTTTGTGAACAATGGGAGTGAATGGGAGGGGTTGGGGCGATTGGGTTTGGGAACAATGGGAGTGAATGGGAAGGGGTTGGGTCGATTGGGTTTGTGAACAATGGTAGTGAAGGGGAAGGGGTTGGGTACATTGGGCTGGTGTACAATGGGAGTGAATGGGAAGGGGTTGGGTCCATTGGGTTTGTGTACAATGGGAGTGAATGAGAAGGGGTTCGGTCCATTGGGTTTGTGCACAATGGGAGTGAATGGGAAGGGGTTGGGTCGATTGGGTTTGTGGACAATGGGAGTGAATGGGAAGGGGTTGGGTCCATTGGGATTGTGTACAATGGGATTGAATGGGAAGCAGTTGGGTCGATTGGGTTTGTGTACAATGGGAGTGGCTGGGAAGGGGTTGGGTCGATTGGGTTTGTGAACAATGGGAGTGAATGGGAAGGGGTTGTGTCCATTGGGATTGTGTACAATGGGAGAGAATGGGAAGCGGTTGGATCCATTGGGATTGTGTACAATGCGAGTGAATGGGAAGGGGTTGGGTCCATTGGGATTGTGTACAATGGGAGTGAATGGGAAGGGGTTGGGTCCATTGGGATTGTGTACAATGGGAGTGAATGGGAAGGGGTTGAATACATTGGGATTGTGTACAATGCGAGTGAATGGGAAGGGGTCGGGTCCATTGGGATTGTGTACAATGGGAGTGAATGGGAAGGGATTGGGTCCATTGGGATTGTGTACAAGGGGAGTGAATGGGAAGGGGTTGGGTCCATTGGGTTTGTGTACAAGGGGCGTGAATGGGAAGGGGTTGGGTGCATTGGGTTTGTGTACAATGGGAGTGAATGGGAAGGGGTTGCGTCCATTGGGATTGTGTACAATGGGAGTGAATGGGAAGGGGTTGGGTCAAATGGGTTTGTGTACAATGGGAGTGAATGGGAAGGGGTTGGGTCCATTGGGTTTGTGTACAATGGGAGTGAATGGGAAGGGGTTGGGTCCATTGGGATTGTGTACAATGGGAGTGAATGGGAAGGGTTGGGTCGATTGGGTTTGTGTACAATGGGAGTGAATGGGAAGGGGTTGGGTCCATTGGGTTTGTGTACAGTGGGAGTGAATGGGAAGGGGTTGGGTCCATTGAGATTGTGTACAGTGGGAGTGAATGGGAAGGGGTTGGGTCCATTGGGATTGTGTACAATAGGAGTGAATGACAAGGGGGTGGGTCCATTGGGATTGTGTACAATTGGAGTGAATGGGAAGCAGTTGGATCCATTGGGTTTGTGTACAATGGGAGCGAATGGGAAGGGGTTGGGTCGATTGGGTTTGTGAACAATGGGAGTGAATGGGAAGGGGTTGTGTCCATTGGGATTGTGTACAATGGGAGTGAAGGGGAAGGGGTTGGATCTATTGGAATTGTGTACAATGCGAGTGAATGGGAAGGGGTTGGGTCCATTGGGATAGTGTACAAGGGGAGTGAATGGGAAGGGGTTGGGTCCATTGGGATTGTGTACAATGGGAGTGAATGTGAAGGGGTTGGTTGCATTGGGTTTGTGTACAATGGGAGTGAATGGGAAGGGGTTGGGTCCATTGGGATTGTGTACAATGGGAGTGAATGGGAAGGGGTTGGGTCAAATGGGTTTGTGTACAATGGGAGTGAATGGGAAGGGGTTGGGTCCATTGGGTTTGTGTACAATGGGAGTGAATGGGAAGGGGTTGGGTCCATTGGGATTGTGTACAATGGGAGTGAATGGGAAGGGGTTGGGTCGATTGGGTTTGTGTACAATGGGAGTGAATGGGAAGGGGTTGGGTCCATTGGGTTTGTGTACAGTGGGTGTGAATGGGAAGGGGTTGGGTCCATTGGGATTGTGTACAATGGGAGTGAAGGGGAAGGGGTTGGATCTATTGGAATTGTGTACAATGCGAGTGAATGGGAAGGGGTTGGGTCCATTGGGATTGTGTACAATGGGAGTGAATGGGAAGGGGTTGGGTCCATTGGGATAGTGTACAAGGGGAGTGAATGGGAAGGGGTTGGGTCCGTTGGGATTGTGTACAATGGGATTGAATGGGAAGCAGTTGGGTCGATTGGGTTTGTGTACAATGGGAGTGGCTGGGAAGGGGTTGGGTCGATTGGGTTTGTGAACAATGGGAGTGAATGGGAAGGGGTTGTGTCCATTGGGATTGTGTACAATGGGAGAGAATGGGAAGCGGTTGGATCCATTGGGATTGTGTACAATGCGAGTGAATGGGAAGGGGTTGGGTCCATTGGGATTGTGTACAATGGGAGTGAATGGGAAGGGGTTGGGTCCATTGGGATTGTGTACAATGGGAGTGAATGGGAAGGGGTTGAATACATTGGGATTGTGTACAATGCGAGTGAATGGGAAGGGGTCGGGTCCATTGGGATTGTGTACAATGGGAGTGAATGGGAAGGGATTGGGTCCATTGGGATTGTGTACAAGGGGAGTGAATGGGAAGGGGTTGGGTCCATTGGGTTTGTGTACAAGGGGCGTGAATGGGAAGGGGTTGGGTGCATTGGGTTTGTGTACAATGGGAGTGAATGGGAAGGGGTTGCGTCCATTGGGATTGTGTACAATGGGAGTGAATGGGAAGGGGTTGGGTCAAATGGGTTTGTGTACAATGGGAGTGAATGGGAAGGGGTTGGGTCCATTGGGTTTGTGTACAATGGGAGTGAATGGGAAGGGGTTGGGTCCATTGGGATTGTGTACAATGGGAGTGAATGGGAAGGGTTGGGTCGATTGGGTTTGTGTACAATGGGAGTGAATGGGAAGGGGTTGGGTCCATTGGGTTTGTGTACAGTGGGAGTGAATGGGAAGGGGTTGGGTCCATTGAGATTGTGTACAGTGGGAGTGAATGGGAAGGGGTTGGGTCCATTGGGATTGTGTACAATAGGAGTGAATGACAAGGGGGTGGGTCCATTGGGATTGTGTACAATTGGAGTGAATGGGAAGCAGTTGGATCCATTGGGTTTGTGTACAATGGGAGCGAATGGGAAGGGGTTGGGTCGATTGGGTTTGTGAACAATGGGAGTGAATGGGAAGGGGTTGTGTCCATTGGGATTGTGTACAATGGGAGTGAAGGGGAAGGGGTTGGATCTATTGGAATTGTGTACAATGCGAGTGAATGGGAAGGGGTTGGGTCCATTGGGATAGTGTACAAGGGGAGTGAATGGGAAGGGGTTGGGTCCATTGGGATTGTGTACAATGGGAGTGAATGTGAAGGGGTTGGGTGCATTGGGTTTGTGTACAATGGGAGTGAATGGGAAGGGGTTGGGTCCATTGGGATTGTGTACAATGGGAGTGAATGGGAAGGGGTTGGGTCAAATGGGTTTGTGTACAATGGGAGTGAATGGGAAGGGGTTGGGTCCATTGGGTTTGTGTACAATGGGAGTGAATGGGAAGGGGTTGGGTCCATTGGGATTGTGTACAATGGGAGTGAATGGGAAGGGGTTGGGTCGATTGGGTTTGTGTACAATGGGAGTGAATGGGAAGGGGTTGGGTCCATTGGGTTTGTGTACAGTGGGTGTGAATGGGAAGGGGTTGGGTCCATTGGGATTGTGTACAATGGGAGTGAAGGGGAAGGGGTTGGATCTATTGGAATTGTGTACAATGCGAGTGAATGGGAAGGGGTTGGGTCCATTGGGATTGTGTACAATGGGAGTGAATGGGAAGGGGTTGGGTCCATTGGGATAGTGTACAAGGGGAGTGAATGGGAAGGGGTTGGGTCCGTTGGGATTGTGTACAATGGGAGTGAATGGGAAGGGGTTGGGGCGATTGGGTTTGTGAACAATGGAAGTGAATGGGAAGGGGTTGGGTCCATTGGGTTTGTGAAGAATGGGAGTGATTGGGGCGATTGGGTTTGTGAACAATGGGAGTGAATGGGAAGGGGTTGGGTCGATTGGGTTTGTGAACAATGGTAGTGAATGGGAAGGGGTTGGGTACATTGGGTTTGTGTACAATGGGAGTGAATGGGAAGGGGTTGGGTCCATTGGGTTTGTGTACAGTGGGAGTGAATGAGAAGGGGTTCGGTCCATTGGGTTTGCGCACAATGGGAGTGAATGGGAAGGGGTTGGGTCGATTGGGTTTGTGGACAATGGGGTTGAATGGGAAGGGGTTGGGTCCATTGGGATTATGTACAATGGGACTGAATGGGAAGGGGTTGGGTCAATTGGGTTTGTGAACAATGGGAGTGAATGGGAAGGGGTTGGGGCGATTGGGTTTGTGTACAATGGGAGTGAATGGGAAGGGGTTGGGGCGATTGGGTTTCTGAACAATGGGAGTGAATGGGAAGGTGTTGGGGCAATTGGGTTTGTGTACAATGGGAGTGAATGGGAAGGGGATGGGTCCATTGGGTTTGTGTACAAGGGGCGTGAATGGGAAGGGGTGGGTCCATTGGGTTTGTGTTCAAGGGGAGAGAATGGGAAGGGGTTGGGTCGATTGGGTTTGTGTACAAGGGGAGTGAATGGGAAGGGGTTGGGTCGATTGGGTTTGTGTACAATGGGAGTGAATGGGAAGGAGTTGGGTCCATTGGGATTGTGTACAAGGGGAGTGAATGGGAAGGGGTTGGGTCCATTAGGTTTGTGTACAAGGGGAGTGAATGGGAAGGGGATGGGTCTATTGGGTTTGTGTACAAGGGGAGTGAATGGGAAGGGGTGGGTCCATTGGGTTTGTGGACAAGTGGAGTGAATGGGAAGGGGTTGGGTCCATTGGGATTGTGTACAATGGGATTGAATGGGAAGGGATTGGGTCCATTGGGATTGTGTACAATGGGAGTGAATGGGAACGGGTTGGGTGCATTGGGTTTGTGTACAATGGGAGTGAATGGGAAGGGGTTGGGTCCATTGGGATTGTGTACAATGGGAGTGAATGGGAAGGGGTTGGGTCAATTGGGTTTGTGTACACTGGGAGTGAATGGGAAGGGGTTGGGTCCATTGGGATTGTGCACAATGGGAGTGAATGGGAAGGGGTTGGGTCGATTGGGTTTGTGTACAATGGGAGTGAATGGGAAGGGGTTGGGTCCATTGGGATTGTGTACAGTGGGAGTGAATGGGAAGGGGTTGGGTCGATTGGGATTGTGTACAATAGGAGTGAATGACAAGGGGGTGGGTCCATTGGGATTGTGTACAATGGGAGTGAATGGGAAGCAGTTGGGTCCATTGTGTTTGTGTAGAATGGGAGCGAATGGGAAGGGGTTGGGTCGATTGGGTTTGTGAACAATGGGAGTGAATGGGAAGGGGTTGTGTCCATTGGGATTGTGTACAATGGGAGTGAATGGGAAGGGGTTGGATCCATTGGAATTGTGTACAATGCGAGTGAATGGGAAGGGGTTGGGTCCATTGGGATTGTGTACAATGGGAGTGAATTGGAAGGGGTTTGGTCCATTGGGATTGTGTACAATGGGAGTGAATGGGAAGGGTTTGGGTCCATTGGGATTGTGTCCAATGGGAGTGAATGGGAAGGGGTTGGGTCCATTGGGATAATGTACAAGGGGAGTGAATGGGAAGGGGTTGCGTCCATTGGGATTGTGTACAATGGGAGTGAATGGGAAGGGGTTGGGGCGATTGGGTTTGTGAACAATGGGAGTGAATGGGAAGGGGTTGGGCCCATTGGGTTTGTGAACAATGGGAGTGAATGGGAGGGGTTGGGGCGATTGGGTTTGGGAACAATGGGAGTGAATGGGAAGGGGTTGGGTCGATTGGGTTTGTGAACAATGGTAGTGAAGGGGAAGGGGTTGGGTACATTGGGTTTGTGTACAATGGGAGTGAATGGGAAGGGGTTGGGTCCATTGGGTTTGTGTACAATGGGAGTGAATGAGAAGGGGTTCGGTCCATTGGGTTTGTGCACGATGGGAGTGAATGGGAAGGGGTTGGGTCGATTGGGTTTGTGGACAATGGGAGTGAATGGGAAGGGGTTGGGTCCATTGGGATTGTGTACAATGGGACTGAATGGCAAGGGGTTGGGTCAATTGGGTTTGTGAACAATGGGAGTGAATGGGAAGGGGTTGGGTCAATTGGGTTTGTGTACAATGGGAGTGAATGGGAAGGGGTTCGGGCGATTGGGATTGTGTACAATGGGAGTGAATGGGAAGGGGTTGGGGCGATTGGGTTTGTGTACAATGGGAGTGAATGGGAAGGGGTTGGGGCGATTGGGTTTGTGAACAATGGGAGTGAATGGGAAGGGGTTGGGCAATTGGGTTTGTGCACAATGGGAGTGAATGGGAAGGGGTTGGTTCCATTGGGTTTGTGTTCAATGGGAGTGAATGGGAAGGGGTTGGGTCAATTGGGTTTGTGAACAATGGGAGTGCATGGGAAGGGGTTGGGGCAATTGGGTTTGTGTTCAATGGGAATGATTGGGAAGGGGTTGGGTCAATTGGGTTTGTGTTCACTGCGAGTGAATGGGAAGGGGTTGGGTCCATTGGGTTTGTGAACAATGGGAGTGAATGGGAAGGGGTTGGGTCAATTGGGATTGTGTACAATGGGAGTGAATGGGAAGGGGTTGGGTCCATTCGGTTTGTGTACAATGGGAGTGAATGGGAAGGGGTTGGGTCCATTGGGATTATGTACAGTGGGAGTGAATGGGAAGGGGTTGGGTCCAGTGGGATTGTGTACAGTGGGAGTGAATGGGAAGGGGTAGGGTCCATTGGGTTCGCGTACAATGGGAGTGAATGGGAAGGGGTTGTTTCCATTGGGATTGTGTACAGTGGGAGTGAATGGGAAGGGGTTGGGTCCATTGGGATTGTGTACAGTGGGAGTGAATGGGAAGGGGTTAGGTGCATTGGGATTGTGTACAATAGGAGTGAATGGGAAGGGGTTGGGTCCATTGGGATTGTGTACAATGGGATTGAATGGGAAGCAGTTGGGTCGATTGGGTTTGTGTACAATGGGAGTGGCTGGGAAGGGGTTGGGTCGATTGGGTTTGTGAACAATGGGAGTGAATGGGAAGGGGTTGTGTCCATTGGGATTGTGTACAATGGGAGAGAATGGGAAGCGGTTGGATCCATTGGGATTGTGTACAATGGGAGTGAATGGGAAGGGGTTGGATACATTGGGATTGTGTACAATGCGAGTGAATGGGAAGGGGTCGGGTCCATTGGGATTGTGTACAATGGGAGTGAATGGGAAGGGATTGGGTCCATTGGGATTGTGTACAAGGGGAGTGAATGGGAAGGGGTTGGGTCCATTGGGTTTGTGTACAAGGGGCGTAAATGGGAAGGGGTTGGGTGCATTGGGTTTGTGTACAATGGGAGTGAATGGGAAGGGGTTGCGTCCATTGGGATTGTGTACAATGGGAGTGAATGGGAAGGGGTTGGGTCAAATGGGTTTGTGTACAATGGGAGTGAATGGGAAGGGGTTGGGTCCATTGGGTTTGTGTACAATGGGAGTGAATGGGAAGGGGTTGGGTCCATTGGGATTGTGTACAATGGGAGTGAATGGGAAGGGTTGGGTCGATTGGGTTTGTGTACAATGGGAGTGAATGGGAAGGGGTTGGGTCCATTGGGTTTGTGTACAGTGGGAGTGAATGGGAAGGGGTTGGGTCCATTGAGATTGTGTACAGTGGGAGTGAATGGGAAGGGGTTGGGTCCATTGGGATTGTGTACAATAGGAGTGAATGACAAGGGGGTGGGTCCATTGGGATTGTGTACAATTGGAGTGAATGGGAAGCAGTTGGATCCATTGGGTTTGTGTACAATGGGAGCGAATGGGAAGGGGTTGGGTCGATTGGGTTTGTGAACAATGGGAGTGAATGGGAAGGGGTTGTGTCCATTGGGATTGTGTACAATGGGAGTGAAGGGGAAGGGGTTGGATCCATTGGAATTGTGTACAATGCGAGTGAATGGGAAGGTGTTGGGTCCATTGGGATTGTGTACAATGGGAGTGAATTGGAAGGGTTTGGGTCCATTGGGATTGTGTACAATGGGAGTGAATGGGAGGGGGTTGGGTCCATTGGGATAGTGTACAAGGGGAGTGAATGGGAAGGGGTTGGGTCCATTGGGATTGTGTACAATGGGAGTGAATGGGAAGGGGTTGGGTCCATTGGGATTGTGTACAATGGGAGTGAATGGGAAGGGGTTGGGTCAAATGGGTTTGTGTACAATGGGAGTGAATGGGAAGGGGTTGGGTCCATTGGGTTTGTGTACAATGGGAGTGAATGGGAAGGGGTTGGGTCCATTGGGATTGTGTACAATGGGAGTGAATGGGAAGGGGTTGGGTCCATTGGGTTTGTGTACATTGGGAGTGAATGGGAAGGGGTTGGGTCCATTGGGATTGTGTACAATGGGAGTGAAGGGGAAGGGGTTGGATCTATTGGAATTGTGTACAATGCGAGTGAATGGGAAGGGGTTGGGTCCATTGGGATTGTGTACAATGGGAGTGAATGGGAAGGGGTTGGGTCCATTGGGATAGTGTACAAGGGGAGTGAATGGGAAGGGGTTGGGTCCGTTGGGATTGTGTACAATGGGAGTGAATGGGAAGGGGTTGGGGCGATTGGGTTTGTGAACAATGGAAGTGAATGGGAAGGGGTTGGGTCCATTGGGTTTGTGAAGAATGGGAGTGAATGGGAGGGGTTGGGGCGATTGGGTTTGTGAACAATGGGAGTGAATGGGAAGGGGTTGGGTCGATTGGGTTTGTGAACAATGGTAGTGAATGGGAAGGGGTTGGGTACATTGGGTTTGTGTACAATGGGAGTGAATGGGAAGGGGTTGGGTCCATTGGGTTTGTGTACAGTGGGAGTGAATGAGAAGGGGTTCGGTCCATTGGGTTTGCGCACAATGGGAGTGAATGGGAAGGGGTTGGGTCGATTGGGTTTGTGGACAATGGGAGTGAATGGGAAGGGGTTGGGTCCATTGGGATTATGTACAATGGGACTGAATGGGAAGGGGTTGGGTCAATTGGGTTTGTGAACAATGGGAGTGAATGGGAAGGGGTTGGGGCGATTGGGTTTGTGTACAATGGGAGTGAATGGGAAGGGGTTGGGGCGATTGGGTTTCTGAACAATGGGAGTGAATGGGAAGGTGTTGGGGCAATTGGGTTTGTGTACAATGGGAGTGAATGGGAAGGGGATGGGTCAATTGGGTTTGTGAACAATGGGAGTGCATGGGAAGGGGTTGGGTCAATTGGGTTTGTGTTCAATGGGAGTGATTGGGAAGGGGTTGGGTCAATTGGGTTTGTGTTCACTGCGAGTGAATGGGAAGGGGTTGGGTCCATTGGGTTTGTGAACAATGGGAGTGAATGGGAAAGGGTTGGGTCAATTGGGATTGTGTACAATGGGAGTGAATGGGAAGGGGTTGGGTCCATTGGGTTTGTGTACAGTGGGAGTGAATGGGAAGGGGTTGGGTCCAGTGGGATTGTGTGCAGTGGGAGTGAATGGGAAGGGGTTGGGTCCATTGGGTTTGCGTACAATGGGAGTGAATGGGAAGGGGTTGTTTCCATTGGGATTGTGTACAGTGGGAGTGAATGGGAAGGGGTTAGGTGCATTGGGATTGTGTACAATAGGAGTGAATGGGAAGGGGTTGGGTCCATTGGGATTGTGTACAATGGGATTGAATGGGAAGCAGTTGGGTCGATTGGGTTTTGTGTACAATGGGAGTGGCTGGGAAGGGGTTGGGTCGATTGGGTTTGTGAACAATGGGAGTGAATGGGAAGGGGTTGTGTCCATTGGGATTGTGTACAATGGGAGTGAATGGGAAGCGGTTGGATCCATTGGGATTGTGTACAATGCGAGTGAATGGGAAGGGGTTGGGTCCATTGGGATTTTGTACAATGGGGGTCAATGGGAAGGGGTTGGGTCCATTGGGATTGTGTACAATGGGAGTGAATGGGAAGGGGTTGGATACATTGGGATTGTGTACAATGCGAGTGAATGGGAAGGGATTGGGTCCATTGGGATTGTGTACAAGGGGAGTGAATGGGAAGGGTTGGGCCCATTGGAATTGTGTAAAACGGGAGTGAATGGGAAGGGGTTGGGTCCATTGGGATTGTGTACAACGGGAGTGAATGGGAAGGGGTTGGGGCGATTGGATTTGTGTACAAGGGGAGTGAATGGGAAGGGGTTGGGTCGATTGGGATTGTGTACAATGGGAGTGAATGGGAAGGGATTGGGTCCATTGGGTTTGTGTACAAGGGGCGTGAATGGCAAGGGGTGGGTCCATTGGGTTTGTGTACAAGGGGAGTGAATGGGAAGGGGTTGGGTCGACTGGGTTTGTGTACAAGGGGAGTGAATGGGAAGGGGTTGGGTCGATTGGGTTTGTGTACAATGGGAGTGAATGGGAAGGAGTTGGGTCCATTGGGTTTGTCTACAAGGGGAGTGAATGGGAAGGGGTTGGGTCCATTGGGTTTGTGTACAAGGGGAGTGAATGGGAATGGGTTGGGGCGATTGGGTTTGTGAACAATGGGAGTGAATGGGAAGGGGTTGGGTCGATTGGGTTTGTGTACAATGGGAGTGAATGGGAAGGAGTTGGTCCATTGGGATTGTGCACAATGGGAGTGAATGGGAAGTGGTTGGGTCCATTGGGATTGTGTACAAGGGGAGTGAATGGGAAGGGGTTGGGTCCATTGGGATTGTGTACAATGGGAGTGAATGGGAAGGGGTTGGGGCGATTGGGTTTGTGAACAATGGGAGTGAATGGGAAGGGTTTGGGTCCATTGGGTTTGTGAACAATGGGAGTGAATGGGAAGGGGTTGGGGCGATTGGGTTTGTGAACAATGGGAGTGAATGGGAAGGGGTTGGGTCGATTGGGTTTGTGAACAGTGGTAGTGAATGGGAAGGGGTTGGGTCCATTGGGTTCGTGTGCAATGGGAGTGAATGGGAAGGGGTTGGGTCCATTGGGTTTGTGTACAATGGGAGTGAATGAGAAGGGGTTGGGTCGATTGGGTTTGTGAACAATGGGAGTGAATGAGAAGGGGTTGGGTCAATTGGGTTTGTGTAAATTGGGAGTGAATTGGAAGGGGTTGGGGCGATTGGAATTGTGTACAATGGGAGTGAATGGGAAGGGGTTGGGGCGATTGGGTTTGTGTACAATGGGAGTGAATGGGAGGGGGTTGGGTCCATTGGGATAGTGTACAAGGGGAGTGAATGGGAAGGGGTTGGGTCCATTGGGATTGTGTACAATGGGAGTGAATGGGAAGGGGTTGGGTCCATTGGGATTGTGTACAATGGGAGTGAATGGGAAGGGGTTGGGTCAAATGGGTTTGTGTACAATGGGAGTGAATGGGAAGGGGTTGGGTCCATTGGGTTTGTGTACAATGGGAGTGAATGGGAAGGGGTTGGGTCCATTGGGATTGTGTACAATGGGAGTGAATGGGAAGGGGTTGGGTCCATTGGGTTTGTGTACATTGGGAGTGAATGGGAAGGGGTTGGGTCCATTGGGATTGTGTACAATGGGAGTGAAGGGGAAGGGGTTGGATCTATTGGAATTGTGTACAATGCGAGTGAATGGGAAGGGGTTGGGTCCATTGGGATTGTGTACAATGGGAGTGAATGGGAAGGGGTTGGGTCCATTGGGATAGTGTACAAGGGGAGTGAATGGGAAGGGGTTGGGTCCGTTGGGATTGTGTACAATGGGAGTGAATGGGAAGGGGTTGGGGCGATTGGGTTTGTGAACAATGGAAGTGAATGGGAAGGGGTTGGGTCCATTGGGTTTGTGAAGAATGGGAGTGAATGGGAGGGGTTGGGGCGATTGGGTTTGTGAACAATGGGAGTGAATGGGAAGGGGTTGGGTCGATTGGGTTTGTGAACAATGGTAGTGAATGGGAAGGGGTTGGGTACATTGGGTTTGTGTACAATGGGAGTGAATGGGAAGGGGTTGGGTCCATTGGGTTTGTGTACAGTGGGAGTGAATGAGAAGGGGTTCGGTCCATTGGGTTTGCGCACAATGGGAGTGAATGGGAAGGGGTTGGGTCGATTGGGTTTGTGGACAATGGGAGTGAATGGGAAGGGGTTGGGTCCATTGGGATTATGTACAATGGGACTGAATGGGAAGGGGTTGGGTCAATTGGGTTTGTGAACAATGGGAGTGAATGGGAAGGGGTTGGGGCGATTGGGTTTGTGTACAATGGGAGTGAATGGGAAGGGGTTGGGGCGATTGGGTTTCTGAACAATGGGAGTGAATGGGAAGGTGTTGGGGCAATTGGGTTTGTGTACAATGGGAGTGAATGGGAAGGGGATGGGTCAATTGGGTTTGTGAACAATGGGAGTGCATGGGAAGGGGTTGGGTCAATTGGGTTTGTGTTCAATGGGAGTGATTGGGAAGGGGTTGGGTCAATTGGGTTTGTGTTCACTGCGAGTGAATGGGAAGGGGTTGGGTCCATTGGGTTTGTGAACAATGGGAGTGAATGGGAAAGGGTTGGGTCAATTGGGATTGTGTACAATGGGAGTGAATGGGAAGGGGTTGGGTCCATTGGGTTTGTGTACAGTGGGAGTGAATGGGAAGGGGTTGGGTCCAGTGGGATTGTGTGCAGTGGGAGTGAATGGGAAGGGGTTGGGTCCATTGGGTTTGCGTACAATGGGAGTGAATGGGAAGGGGTTGTTTCCATTGGGATTGTGTACAGTGGGAGTGAATGGGAAGGGGTTAGGTGCATTGGGATTGTGTACAATAGGAGTGAATGGGAAGGGGTTGGGTCCATTGGGATTGTGTACAATGGGATTGAATGGGAAGCAGTTGGGTCGATTGGGTTTTGTGTACAATGGGAGTGGCTGGGAAGGGGTTGGGTCGATTGGGTTTGTGAACAATGGGAGTGAATGGGAAGGGGTTGGGTCGATTGGGTTTGTGAACAGTGGTAGTGAATGGGAAGGGGTTGGGTCCATTGGGTTCGTGTGCAATGGGAGTGAATGGGAAGGGGTTGGGTCCATTGGGTTTGTGTACAATGGGAGTGAATGAGAAGGGGTTGGGTCGATTGGGTTTGTGAACAATGGGAGTGAATGAGAAGGGGTTGGGTCAATTGGGTTTGTGTAAATTGGGAGTGAATTGGAAGGGGTTGGGGCGATTGGAATTGTGTACAATGGGAGTGAATGGGAAGGGGTTGGGGCGATTGGGTTTGTGTACAATGGGAGTGAATGGGAGGGGGTTGGGTCCATTGGGATAGTGTACAAGGGGAGTGAATGGGAAGGGGTTGGGTCCATTGGGATTGTGTACAATGGGAGTGAATGGGAAGGGGTTGGGTCCATTGGGATTGTGTACAATGGGAGTGAATGGGAAGGGGTTGGGTCAAATGGGTTTGTGTACAATGGGAGTGAATGGGAAGGGGTTGGGTCCATTGGGTTTGTGTACAATGGGAGTGAATGGGAAGGGGTTGGGTCCATTGGGATTGTGTACAATGGGAGTGAATGGGAAGGGGTTGGGTCCATTGGGTTTGTGTACATTGGGAGTGAATGGGAAGGGGTTGGGTCCATTGGGATTGTGTACAATGGGAGTGAAGGGGAAGGGGTTGGATCTATTGGAATTGTGTACAATGCGAGTGAATGGGAAGGGGTTGGGTCCATTGGGATTGTGTGCAATGGGAGTGAATGGGAAGGGGTTGGGTCCATTGGGTTTGTGTACAATGTGAGTGAATGAGAAGGGGTTGGGTCGATTGGGTTTGTGAACAATGGGAGTGAATGAGAAGGGGTTGGGTCAATTGGGTTTGTGTAAATTGGGAGTGAATTGGAAGGGGTTGGGGCGATTGGAATTGTGTACAATGGGAGTGAATGGGAAGGGGTTGGGGCGATTGGGTTTGTGTACAATGGGAGTGAATGGGAGGGGGTTGGGTCCATTGGGATAGTGTACAAGGGGAGTGAATGGGAAGGGGTTGGGTCCATTGGGATTGTGTACAATGGGAGTGAATGGGAAGGGGTTGGGTCCATTGGGATTGTGTACAATGGGAGTGAATGGGAAGGGGTTGGGTCAAATGGGTTTGTGTACAATGGGAGTGAATGGGAAGGGGTTGGGTCCATTGGGTTTGTGTACAATGGGAGTGAATGGGAAGGGGTTGGGTCCATTGGGATTGTGTACAATGGGAGTGAATGGGAAGGGGTTGGGTCCATTGGGTTTGTGTACATTGGGAGTGAATGGGAAGGGGTTGGGTCCATTGGGATTGTGTACAATGGGAGTGAAGGGGAAGGGGTTGGATCTATTGGAATTGTGTACAATGCGAGTGAATGGGAAGGGGTTGGGTCCATTGGGATTGTGTACAATGGGAGTGAATGGGAAGGGGTTGGGTCCATTGGGATAGTGTACAAGGGGAGTGAATGGGAAGGGGTTGGGTCCGTTGGGATTGTGTACAATGGGAGTGAATGGGAAGGGGTTGGGGCGATTGGGTTTGTGAACAATGGAAGTGAATGGGAAGGGGTTGGGTCCATTGGGTTTGTGAAGAATGGGAGTGAATGGGAGGGGTTGGGGCGATTGGGTTTGTGAACAATGGGAGTGAATGGGAAGGGGTTGGGTCGATTGGGTTTGTGAACAATGGTAGTGAATGGGAAGGGGTTGGGTACATTGGGTTTGTGTACAATGGGAGTGAATGGGAAGGGGTTGGGTCCATTGGGTTTGTGTACAGTGGGAGTGAATGAGAAGGGGTTCGGTCCATTGGGTTTGCGCACAATGGGAGTGAATGGGAAGGGGTTGGGGCGATTGGGTTTGCGCACAATGGGAGTGAATGGGAAGGGGTTGGGGCGATTGGGTTTGTGAACAATGGGAGTGAATGGGAAGGGTTTGGGTCCATTGGGTTTGTGAACAATGGGAGTGAATGGGAAGGGATTGGGTCCATTGGGTTTGTGTACAAGGGGCGTGAATGGCAAGGGGTGGGTCCATTGGGTTTGTGTACAAGGGGAGTGAATGGGAAGGGGTTGGGTCGACTGGGTTTGTGTACAAGGGGAGTGAATGGGAAGGGGTTGGGTCGATTGGGTTTGTGTACAATGGGAGTGAATGGGAAGGAGTTGGGTCCATTGGGTTTGTCTACAAGGGGAGTGAATGGGAAGGGGTTGGGTCCATTGGGTTTGTGTACAAGGGGAGTGAATGGGAATGGGTTGGGGCGATTGGGTTTGTGAACAATGGGAGTGAATGGGAAGGGGTTGGGTCGATTGGGTTTGTGTACAATGGGAGTGAATGGGAAGGAGTTGGTCCATTGGGATTGTGCACAATGGGAGTGAATGGGAAGTGGTTGGGTCCATTGGGATTGTGTACAAGGGGAGTGAATGGGAAGGGGTTGGGTCCATTGGGATTGTGTACAATGGGAGTGAATGGGAAGGGGTTGGGGCGATTGGGTTTGTGAACAATGGGAGTGAATGGGAAGGGTTTGGGTCCATTGGGTTTGTGAACAATGGGAGTGAATGGGAAGGGGTTGGGGCGATTGGGTTTGTGAACAATGGGAGTGAATGGGAAGGGGTTGGGTCGATTGGGTTTGTGAACAGTGGTAGTGAATGGGAAGGGGTTGGGTCCATTGGGTTCGTGTGCAATGGGAGTGAATGGGAAGGGGTTGGGTCCATTGGGTTTGTGTACAATGGGAGTGAATGAGAAGGGGTTGGGTCGATTGGGTTTGTGAACAATGGGAGTGAATGAGAAGGGGTTGGGTCAATTGGGTTTGTGTAAATTGGGAGTGAATTGGAAGGGGTTGGGGCGATTGGAATTGTGTACAATGGGAGTGAATGGGAAGGGGTTGGGGCGATTGGGTTTGTGTACAATGGGAGTGAATGGGAGGGGGTTGGGTCCATTGGGATAGTGTACAAGGGGAGTGAATGGGAAGGGGTTGGGTCCATTGGGATTGTGTACAATGGGAGTGAATGGGAAGGGGTTGGGTCCATTGGGATTGTGTACAATGGGAGTGAATGGGAAGGGGTTGGGTAAAATGGGTTTGTGTACAATGGGAGTGAATGGGAAGGGGTTGGGTCCATTGGGTTTGTGTACAATGGGAGTGAATGGGAAGGGGTTGGGTCCATTGGGATTGTGTACAATGGGAGTGAATGGGAAGGGGTTGGGTCCATTGGGTTTGTGTACATTGGGAGTGAATGGGAAGGGGTTGGGTCCATTGGGATTGTGTACAATGGGAGTGAAGGGGAAGGGGTTGGATCTATTGGAATTGTGTACAATGCGAGTGAATGGGAAGGGGTTGGGTCCATTGGGATTGTGTACAATGGGAGTGAATGGGAAGGGGTTGGGTCCATTGGGATAGTGTACAAGGGGAGTGAATGGGAAGGGGTTGGGTCCGTTGGGATTGTGTACAATGGGAGTGAATGGGAAGGGGTTGGGGCGATTGGGTTTGTGAACAATGGAAGTGAATGGGAAGGGGTTGGGTCCATTGGGTTTGTGAAGAATGGGAGTGAATGGGAGGGGTTGGGGCGATTGGGTTTGTGAACAATGGGAGTGAATGGGAAGGGGTTGGGTCGATTGGGTTTGTGAACAATGGTAGTGAATGGGAAGGGGTTGGGTACATTGGGTTTGTGTACAATGGGAGTGAATGGGAAGGGGTTGGGTCCATTGGGTTTGTGTACAGTGGGAGTGAATGAGAAGGGGTTCGGTCCATTGGGTTTGCGCACAATGGGAGTGAATGGGAAGGGGTTGGGTCGATTGGGTTTGTGGACAATGGGAGTGAATGGGAAGGGGTTGGGTCCATTGGGATTATGTACAATGGGACTGAATGGGAAGGGGTTGGGTCAATTGGGTTTGTGAACAATGGGAGTGAATGGGAAGGGGTTGGGGCGATTGGGTTTGTGTACAATGGGAGTGAATGGGAAGGGGTTGGGGCGATTGGGTTTCTGAACAATGGGAGTGAATGGGAAGGTGTTGGGGCAATTGGGTTTGTGTACAATGGGAGTGAATGGGAAGGGGATGGGTCAATTGGGTTTGTGAACAATGGGAGTGCATGGGAAGGGGTTGGGGCGATTGGGTTTGTGAACAATGGGAGTGAATGGGAAGGGTTTGGGTCCATTGGGTTTGTGAACAATGGGAGTGAATGGGAAGGGGTTGGGGCGATTGGGTTTGTGAACAATGGGAGTGAATGGGAAGGGGTTGGGTCGATTGGGTTTGTGAACAGTGGTAGTGAATGGGAAGGGGTTGGGTCCATTGGGTTCGTGTGCAATGGGAGTGAATGGGAAGGGGTTGGGTCCATTGGGTTTGTGTACAATGGGAGTGAATGAGAAGGGGTTGGGTCGATTGGGTTTGTGAACAATGGGAGTGAATGAGAAGGGGTTGGGTCAATTGGGTTTGTGTAAATTGGGAGTGAATTGGAAGGGGTTGGGGCGATTGGAATTGTGTACAATGGGAGTGAATGGGAAGGGGTTGGGGCGATTGGGTTTGTGTACAATGGGAGTGAATGGGAGGGGGTTGGGTCCATTGGGATAGTGTACAATGGGAGTGAATGGGAAGGGGTTGGGTCAAATGGGTTTGTGTACAATGGGAGTGAATGGGAAGGGGTTGGGTCCATTGGGATTGTGTACAATGGGAGTGAATGGGAAGGGGTTGGGTCAAATGGGTTTGTGTACAATGGGAGTGAATGGGAAGGGGTTGGGTCCATTGGGATTGTGTACAATGGGAGTGAATGGGAAGGGGTTGGGTCCATTGGGATTGTGTACAATGGGAGTGAATGGGAAGGGGTTGGGTCCATTGGGATTCTGTACAATGGGAGTGAATGGGAAGGGGTTGGGTCAAATGGGTTTGTGTACAATGGGAGTGAATGGGAAGGGGTTGGGTCCATTGGGTTTGTGTACAATGGGAGTGAATGGGAAGGGGTTGGGTCCATTGGGATTGTGTACAATGGGAGTGAATGGGAAGGGGTTGGGTCGATTGGGTTTGTGAACAATGGGAGTGAATGAGAAGGGGTTGGGTCAATTGGGTTTGTGTAAATTGGGAGTGAATTGGAAGGGGTTGGGGCGATTGGAATTGTGTACAATGGGAGTGAATGGGAAGGGGTTGGGGCGATTGGGTTTGTGTACAATGGGAGTGAATGGGAGGGGGTTGGGTCCATTGGGATAGTGTACAAGGGGAGTGAATGGGAAGGGGTTGGGTCCATTGGGATTGTGTACAATGGGAGTGAATGGGAAGGGGTTGGGTCCATTGGGATTGTGTACAATGGGAGTGAATGGGAAGGGGTTGGGTCAAATGGGTTTGTGTACAATGGGAGTGAATGGGAAGGGGTTGGGTCCATTGGGTTTGTGAACAGTGGTAGTGAATGGGAAGGGGTTGGGTCCATTGGGTTCGTGTGCAATGGGAGTGAATGGGAAGGGGTTGGGTCCATTGGGTTTGTGTACAATGGGAGTGAATGAGAAGGGGTTGGGTCGATTGGGTTTGTGAACAATGGGAGTGAATGAGAAGGGGTTGGGTCAATTGGGTTTGTGTAAATTGGGAGTGAATTGGAAGGGGTTGGGGCGATTGGAATTGTGTACAATGGGAGTGAATGGGAAGGGGTTGGGGCGATTGGGTTTGTGAACAATGGGAGTGAATGGGAAGGGGTTGGGTCCATTGGGATTGTGTTCAATGGGAGTGATGGGAAGGGGTTGGGTCCATTGGGATTGAGTACAATGGGAGTGAATGGGAAGGGGTTGGGTCCATTGGGTTTGTGTACAATGGGAGTGAATGGGATGGCGTTGGGTCCATTGGGATTGTGTACAGTGGGAGTGAATGGGAAGGGGTTGGGTCCATTGGGATTGTGTACAATAGGAGTGAATGGGAAGGGGTTGGGTCCATTGGGATTGTGTACAATGGGGATGAATGGGACGGGGTTGGGTCGATTGGGTTTGTGAACAATGGGAGTGAATGGGAAGGGGTTGGATCCATTGGGATTGTGTACAATGTGAGTGAAAGGGAAGGGGTTGGGTCCATTGGGATTGTGTACAATGGGAATGAATGGGAAGTTGTTGGGTCCATTGGGATTGTGTACAAAGGGAATGAATGGGAAGGGGTTGGGACCATTGGGTTTGTGTTCAATGGGAGTGAATGGGAAGGGTTTGTGTCCATTGGGTTTGGTACAATGGGAGTGAATGGGAAGGGGTTGGGTCCATTGTGATTGTGTACAATGGGAGTGAATGGGAAGGGATTGGGTCCATTGGGATTGTGTACAATGGGAGTGAATGGGAACGGGTTGGGTCCATTGGGATTGTGTACAATGGGAGTGAATGGGAAGGGGTTGGGTGCATTGGGTTTGTGTACAAAGTGAGTGAATGGGAAGGGGTTGGGTCAATTGGGTTTGTGTACAATGGGAGTGAATGGGAAGGGGTTGGGTCCATTGGGTTTGTGTACAATGGGAGTGAATGGGAAGGGGTTGGGTCCATTGGGATTGTGTACAATGGGAGTGATAGGGAAGGGGTTGGGTCGATTGGGTTTGTGTACAATGGGAGTGAATGGGAAGGGGTCGGGTCCATTGGGTTTGTGTACAATGGGAGTGAATGGGAAGGGGTTGGGTCCATTGGGATTGTGTACAGTGGGAGTGAATGGGAAGCGGTTGGGTCCATTGGGATTGTGTACAATAGGAGTGAATGAGAAGGGGGTGGGTCCATTGGGATTGTGTACAATGGGAGTGAATGGGAAGGGGTTGGGTGCATTGGTTTTCTGTACAATGGGAGTGAATGGGAAGGGGTTGGGTCGATTGGGGTTGTGTACAATGGGTGTGAATGGGGAGGGGTTGGGTCCATTGGGTTTGTGTACAATGGGAGTGAATGGGAAGGGGTTGGGTCCATTGGGATTGTGTACAATGGGAGTGAATGGGAAGGGGTTGGGTACATTGGGATTGTGTACAATGGGAGTGAATGGGAAGGGATTGGGTCCATTGGGATTGTGTACAATGGGATTGAATGGGAAGGGGTTGGGTCCATTGGGATTGTGTACAATGGGAGTGAATGGGAAGGGGTTGGGTGCATTGGGTTTGTGTACAATGGGAGTGAATGGGAAGGGGTTGGGTCCATTGGGATTGTGTACAATGGGAGTGAATGGGAAGGGGTTGGCTCAAATGGGTTTGTGTACAATTGGAGTGAATGGGAAGGGGTTGGGACCATTGGGTTTGTGTACAATGGGAGTGAATGGGAAGGGGTTGGGTCCATTGGGATTGTGTACAATGGGAGTGAATGGGAAGGGGTTGGGTCGATTGGGTTTGTGTACAATGGGAGTGAATGGGAAGGGGTTGGGTCCATTGGGTTTGTGTACAGTGAGAGTGAATGGGAAGGGGTTGGGTCCATTGGGATTGTGTACAGTGGGAGTGAATGACAAGGGGGTGGGTCCATTGGGTTTGTGTACAATGGGAGTGAATGGGAAGCAGTTGGGTCCATTGGGTTTGTGTACAATGGGAGCGAATGGGAAGGGGTTGGGTCGATTGGGTGTGTGAACAATGGGAGTGAATGGGAAGGGGTTGTGTCCATTGGGATTGTGTACAATGCGAGTGAATGGGAAGGGGTTGGGTCCATTGGGATTGTGTACAATGGGAGTGAATTGGAAGGGGTTGGGTCCATTGGGATTGTGTACAATGGGAGTGAATGGGAAGGGGTTGGGGCGATTGGGTTTGTGAACAATGGGAGTGAATGGGAAGGGGTTGGGTCCATTGGGTTTGTGAACAATGGGAGTGAATGGGAGGGGTTGGGGCGATTGGGTTTGTGAACAGTGGGAGTGAATGGGAAGGGGTTGGGTCGATTGGGTTTGTGAACAATGGTAGTGAATGGGAAGGGGTTGGGTACATTGGGTTTGTGTACAATGGGAGTGAATGGGAAGTGGTTGGGTCCATTGGGTTTGTGTACAATGGGAGTGAATGAGAAGGGGTTCGGTCCATTGGGTTTGTGCACAATGGGAGTGAATGGGAAGGGGTTGGGTCGATTGGGTTTGTGGACAATGGGAGTGAATGGGAAGGGGTTGGGTCCATTGGGATTGTGTACAATGGGACTGAATGGGAAGGGGTTGGGTCAATTGGGTTTGTGAACAATGGGAGTGAATGGGAAGGGGTTGGGTCAATTGGGTTTGTGTACAATGGGAGTGAATGGGAAGGGGTTCGGGCGATTGGGATTGTGTACAACGGGAGTGAATGGGAAGGGGTGGGGGCGATTGGGTTTGTGAACAATGGGAGTGAATGGGAAGGGGTTGGGGCAATTGGGTTTGTGTACAATGGGAGTGAATGGGAATGGGGTTGGTTCCATTGGGTTTGTGTTCAATGGGAGTGAATGGGAAGGGGTTGGGTCAATTGGGTTTGTGAGCAATGGGAGTGCATGGGAAGGGGTTGGGTCAATTGGGTTTGTGTTCAATGGGAGTGATTGGGAAGGGGTTGGGTCAATTGGGACTGTGTACAATGGGAGTGAATGGGAAGGGGTTGGGTCCATTGGGATTATGTACAGTGGGAGTGATTGGGAATGGGTTGGGTCCAGTGGGATTGTGTACAGTGGGAGTGAATGGGAAGGGGTTGGTTCCATTGGGTTTGCGTACAGTGGGAGTGAATGGGAAGGGGTTCTGTCCATTGGGATTGCGTACAGTGGGAGTGAATGGGAAGGGGTTGGGTCCTTTGGGATTGTGTACAGTGGGAGTGAATGGGAAGGGGTTAGGTGCATTGGGATTGTGTACAATAGGAGTGAATGGGAAGGGGTTGGATCCATTGGGATTGTGTACAATGCGAGTGAATGGGAAGGGGTTGGGTCCATTGGGATTGTGTACAATGGGAGTGAATGGGAAGGGGTTGGGTCCATTGGGATTGTGTACAATGGGAGTGAATGGGAAGGGGTTGGGTCCATTGGGATTGTGTACAATGCGAGTGAATGGGAAGGGGTCGGGTCCATTGGGATTGTGTACAATGGGAGTGAATGGGAAGGGATCGGGTCCATTGGGATTGTGTACAAGGGGAGTGAATGGGAAGGGGTTGGGCCCATTGGAATTGTGTACAAGGGGAGTGAATGGGAAGGGGTTGGGTCCATTGGGATTGTGTACAATGGGAGTGAATGGGAAGGGGTTGGGGCGATTGGGTTTGTGTACAAGGGGAGTGAATGGGAAGGGGTTGGGTCGATTGGGATTGTGTACAATGGGAGTGAATGGGAAGGGATTGGGTCCATTGGGTTTGTGTACAAGGGGCGTGAATGGGAAGGGGTGGGTCCATTGGGTTTGTGTACAAGGGGAGTGAATGGGAAGGGGTTGGGTCGATTGGATTTATGTACAATGGGAGTGAATGGGGTGGGGTGGGGTCCATTGGGTTTGTGTACAATGGGAGTGAATGGGAAGGGGTTGGGTCCATTGGGATTGTGTACAATGGGAGTGAATGGGAAGGGGTTGGGTCCATTGGGTTTGTGTACAATGGGAGTGAATGGGAAGGGGTTGGGTCCATTGGGTTTGTGTACAAGGGGAGTGAATGGGAAGGGGTTGGGTCCATTGGGATTGTGTACAATGGGAGTGAATGGGAAGGCGTTGGGTCCATTGGGATTGTGTACAACGGGAGTGAATGGGAAGGGGTTGGGTCCATTGGGATTGTGTACAACGGGAGTGAATGGGAAGGGGTTGTGTCCATTGGGTTTGTGTACAGTGGAAGTGAATGGGAAGGGGTTGGGTCCATTGGGATTGTGTACAATAGGAGTGAATGGGAAGGGGTTGCGTCCATTGGGATTGTGTACAATGGGAGTGAATGGGAAGCAGTGGGGTCCATTGTGTTTGTGTACAATGGGAGTGAATGGGAAGGGGTTGGGTCGATTGGGTTTGTGAACAATGGGAGTGAATGGGAAGGGGTTGTGTCCATTGGGATTGTGTACAATGGGAGTGAATGGGAAGGGGTTGGATCCATTGGGATTGTGTACAATGCGAGTGAAAGGGAAGGGGTTGGGTCCATTGGGATTGTGTACAATGGGAGTGAATGGGAAGGGGTTGGGTCCATTGGGATTGTGTACAATGGGAATGAATGGGAAGGGGTTGGGCCAATTGGGATTGTGTAAAATGGGAATGAATGGGAAGGGGTTGGGTCCATTGGGTTTGTGTTCAATGGGAGTAAATGGGAAGGGTTTGGGTCCATTGGGTTTGTGTACAATGGGAGTGAATGGGAAGGGGTTGGGTCCATTGGGATTGTGTACAATGGGAGTGAATGGGAAGGGATTGGGTCCATTGGGATTGTGTCCAATGGGATTGAATGGGAAGGGGTTGGGTCCATTGGGATTGTGTACAATGTGAGTGAATGAGAAGGGGTTGGGTGCATTGGGTATGTGTACAATGAGAGTGAATGGGAAGGGGTTGTGTCCATTGCTTTTGTGTACAATGGGAGTGAATGGGAAGGGGTTGGGTCAATTGGGTTTGTGTACAATGGGAGTGAATGGGAAGGGGTTGGGTCCATTGGGTTTGTGTACCATGGGAGTGAATGGGAAGGGGTTGGGTCCATTGGTATTGTGTACAATGGGAGTGAATGGGAAGGGGTTGGGTCGATTGGGTTTGTGAACAATGGGAGTGAATGGGAAGGGGTTGTGTCCATTGGGATTGTGTACAATGGGAGTGAATGGGAAGCGGTTGGATCCATTGGGATTGTGTACAATGCGAGTGAATGGGAAGGGGTTGGGTCCATTGGGATTTTGTACAATGGGGGTCAATGGGAAGGGGTTGGGTCCATTGGGATTGTGTACAATGGGAGTGAATGGGAAGGGGTTGGATACATTGGGATTGTGTACAATGCGAGTGAATGGGAAGGGATTGGGTCCATTGGGATTGTGTACAAGGGGAGTGAATGGGAAGGGTTGGGCCCATTGGAATTGTGTAAAACGGGAGTGAATGGGAAGGGGTTGGGTCCATTGGGATTGTGTACAACGGGAGTGAATGGGAAGGGGTTGGGGCGATTGGATTTGTGTACAAGGGGAGTGAATGGGAAGGGGTTGGGTCGATTGGGATTGTGTACAATGGGAGTGAATGGGAAGGGATTGGGTCCATTGGGTTTGTGTACAAGGGGCGTGAATGGCAAGGGGTGGGTCCATTGGGTTTGTGTACAAGGGGAGTGAATGGGAAGGGGTTGGGTCGACTGGGTTTGTGTACAAGGGGAGTGAATGGGAAGGGGTTGGGTCGATTGGGTTTGTGTACAATGGGAGTGAATGGGAAGGAGTTGGGTCCATTGGGTTTGTCTACAAGGGGAGTGAATGGGAAGGGGTTGGGTCCATTGGGTTTGTGTACAAGGGGAGTGAATGGGAATGGGTTGGGGCGATTGGGTTTGTGAACAATGGGAGTGAATGGGAAGGGGTTGGGTCGATTGGGTTTGTGTACAATGGGAGTGAATGGGAAGGAGTTGGTCCATTGGGATTGTGCACAATGGGAGTGAATGGGAAGTGGTTGGGTCCATTGGGATTGTGTACAAGGGGAGTGAATGGGAAGGGGTTGGGTCCATTGGGATTGTGTACAATGGGAGTGAATGGGAAGGGGTTGGGGCGATTGGGTTTGTGAACAATGGGAGTGAATGGGAAGGGTTTGGGTCCATTGGGTTTGTGAACAATGGGAGTGAATGGGAAGGGGTTGGGGCGATTGGGTTTGTGAACAATGGGAGTGAATGGGAAGGGGTTGGGTCGATTGGGTTTGTGAACAGTGGTAGTGAATGGGAAGGGGTTGGGTCCATTGGGTTCGTGTGCAATGGGAGTGAATGGGAAGGGGTTGGGTCCATTGGGTTTGTGTACAATGGGAGTGAATGAGAAGGGGTTGGGTCGATTGGGTTTGTGAACAATGGGAGTGAATGAGAAGGGGTTGGGTCAATTGGGTTTGTGTAAATTGGGAGTGAATTGGAAGGGGTTGGGGCGATTGGAATTGTGTACAATGGGAGTGAATGGGAAGGGGTTGGGGCGATTGGGTTTGTGAACAATGGGAGTGAATGGGAAGGGGTTGGGTCCATTGGGATTGTGTTCAATGGGAGTGATGGGAAGGGGTTGGGTCCATTGGGATTGTGTACAATGGGAGTGAATGGGAAGGGGTTGGGTCCATTGGGTTTGTGTACAATGGGAGTGAATGGGATGGCGTTGGGTCCATTGGGATTGTGTACAGTGGGAGTGAATGGGAAGGGGTTGGGTCCATTGGGATTGTGTACAATAGGAGTGAATGGGAAGGGGTTGGGTCCATTGGGATTGTGTACAATGGGGATGAATGGGACGGGGTTGGGTCGATTGGGTTTGTGAACAGTGGGAGTGAATGGGAAGGGGTTGGATCCATTGGGATTGTGTACAATGCGAGTGAAAGGGAAGGGGTTGGGTCCATTGGGATTGTGTACAATGGGAATGAATGGGAAGTTGTTGGGTCCATTGGGATTGTGTACAAAGGGAATGAATGGGAAGGGGTTGGGACCATTGGGTTTGTGTTCAATGGGAGTGAATGGGAAGGGTTTGTGTCCATTGGGTTTGGTACAATGGGAGTGAATGGGAAGGGGTTGGGTCCATTGTGATTGTGTACAATGGGAGTGAATGGGAAGGGATTGGGTCCATTGGGATTGTGTACAATGGGAGTGAATGGGAACGGGTTGGGTCCATTGGGATTGTGTACAATGGGAGTGAATGGGAAGGGGTTGGGTGCATTGGGTTTGTGTACAAAGTGAGTGAATGGGAAGGGGTTGGGTCAATTGGGTTTGTGTACAATGGGAGTGAATGGGAAGGGGTTGGGTCCATTGGGTTTGTGTACAATGGGAGTGAATGGGAAGGGGTTGGGTCCATTGGGATTGTGTACAATGGGAGTGATAGGGAAGGGGTTGGGTCGATTGGGTTTGTGTACAATGGGAGTGAATGGGAAGGGGTCGGGTCCATTGGGTTTGTGTACAATGGGAGTGAATGGGAAGGGGTTGGGTCCATTGGGATTGTGTACAGTGGGAGTGAATGGGAAGCGGTTGGGTCCATTGGGATTGTGTACAATAGGAGTGAATGAGAAGGGGGTGGGTCCATTGGGATTGTGTACAATGGGAGTGAATGGGAAGGGGTTGGGTGCATTGGTTTTCTGTACAATGGGAGTGAATGGGAAGGGGTTGGGTCGATTGGGGTTGTGTACAATGGGTGTGAATGGGGAGGGGTTGGGTCCATTGGGTTTGTGTACAATGGGAGTGAATGGGAAGGGGTTGGGTCCATTGGGATTGTGTACAATGGGAGTGAATGGGAAGGGGTTGGGTACATTGGGATTGTGTACAATGGGAGTGAATGGGAAGGGATTGGGTCCATTGGGATTGTGTACAATGGGATTGAATGGGAAGGGGTTGGGTCCATTGGGATTGTGTACAATGGGAGTGAATGGGAAGGGGTTGGGTGCATTGGGTTTGTGTACAATGGGAGTGAATGGGAAGGGGTTGGGTCCATTGGGATTGTGTACAATGGGAGTGAATGGGAAGGGGTTGGCTCAAATGGGTTTGTGTACAATTGGAGTGAATGGGAAGGGGTTGGGACCATTGGGTTTGTGTACAATGGGAGTGAATGGGAAGGGGTTGGGTCCATTGGGATTGTGTACAATGGGAGTGAATGGGAAGGGGTTGGGTCGATTGGGTTTGTGTACAATGGGAGTGAATGGGAAGGGGTTGGGTCCATTGGGTTTGTGTACAGTGAGAGTGAATGGGAAGGGGTTGGGTCCATTGGGATTGTGTACAGTGGGAGTGAATGACAAGGGGGTGGGTCCATTGGGTTTGTGTACAATGGGAGTGAATGGGAAGCAGTTGGGTCCATTGGGTTTGTGTACAATGGGAGCGAATGGGAAGGGGTTGGGTCGATTGGGTGTGTGAACAATGGGAGTGAATGGGAAGGGGTTGTGTCCATTGGGATTGTGTACAATGCGAGTGAATGGGAAGGGGTTGGGTCCATTGGGATTGTGTACAATGGGAGTGAATTGGAAGGGGTTGGGTCCATTGGGATTGTGTACAATGGGAGTGAATGGGAAGGGGTTGGGGCGATTGGGTTTGTGAACAATGGGAGTGAATGGGAAGGGGTTGGGTCCATTGGGTTTGTGAACAATGGGAGTGAATGGGAGGGGTTGGGGCGATTGGGTTTGTGAACAGTGGGAGTGAATGGGAAGGGGTTGGGTCGATTGGGTTTGTGAACAATGGTAGTGAATGGGAAGGGGTTGGGTACATTGGGTTTGTGTACAATGGGAGTGAATGGGAAGTGGTTGGGTCCATTGGGTTTGTGTACAATGGGAGTGAATGAGAAGGGGTTCGGTCCATTGGGTTTGTGCACAATGGGAGTGAATGGGAAGGGGTTGGGTCGATTGGGTTTGTGGACAATGGGAGTGAATGGGAAGGGGTTGGGTCCATTGGGATTGTGTACAATGGGACTGAATGGGAAGGGGTTGGGTCAATTGGGTTTGTGAACAATGGGAGTGAATGGGAAGGGGTTGGGTCAATTGGGTTTGTGTACAATGGGAGTGAATGGGAAGGGGTTCGGGCGATTGGGATTGTGTACAACGGGAGTGAATGGGAAGGGGTGGGGGCGATTGGGTTTGTGAACAATGGGAGTGAATGGGAAGGGGTTGGGGCAATTGGGTTTGTGTACAATGGGAGTGAATGGGAATGGGGTTGGTTCCATTGGGTTTGTGTTCAATGGGAGTGAATGGGAAGGGGTTGGGTCAATTGGGTTTGTGAGCAATGGGAGTGCATGGGAAGGGGTTGGGTCAATTGGGTTTGTGTTCAATGGGAGTGATTGGGAAGGGGTTGGGTCAATTGGGACTGTGTACAATGGGAGTGAATGGGAAGGGGTTGGGTCCATTGGGATTATGTACAGTGGGAGTGATTGGGAATGGGTTGGGTCCAGTGGGATTGTGTACAGTGGGAGTGAATGGGAAGGGGTTGGTTCCATTGGGTTTGCGTACAGTGGGAGTGAATGGGAAGGGGTTCTGTCCATTGGGATTGCGTACAGTGGGAGTGAATGGGAAGGGGTTGGGTCCTTTGGGATTGTGTACAGTGGGAGTGAATGGGAAGGGGTTAGGTGCATTGGGATTGTGTACAATAGGAGTGAATGGGAAGGGGTTGGATCCATTGGGATTGTGTACAATGCGAGTGAATGGGAAGGGGTTGGGTCCATTGGGATTGTGTACAATGGGAGTGAATGGGAAGGGGTTGGGTCCATTGGGATTGTGTACAATGGGAGTGACTGGGAAGGGGTTGGGTCCATTGGGATTGTGTACAATGCGAGTGAATGGGAAGGGGTCGGGTCCATTGGGATTGTGTACAATGGGAGTGAATGGGAAGGGATCGGGTCCATTGGGATTGTGTACAAGGGGAGTGAATGGGAAGGGGTTGGGCCCATTGGAATTGTGTACAAGGGGAGTGAATGGGAAGGGGTTGGGTCCATTGGGATTGTGTACAATGGGAGTGAATGGGAAGGGGTTGGGGCGATTGGGTTTGTGTACAAGGGGAGTGAATGGGAAGGGGTTGGGTCGATTGGGATTGTGTACAATGGGAGTGAATGGGAAGGGATTGGGTCCATTGGGTTTGTGTACAAGGGGCGTGAATGGGAAGGGGTGGGTCCATTGGGTTTGTGTACAAGGGGAGTGAATGGGAAGGGGTTGGGTCGATTGGATTTATGTACAATGGGAGTGAATGGGGTGGGGTGGGGTCCATTGGGTTTGTGTACAATGGGAGTGAATGGGAAGGGGTTGGGTCCATTGGGATTGTGTACAATGGGAGTGAATGGGAAGGGGTTGGGTCCATTGGGTTTGTGTACAATGGGAGTGAATGGGAAGGGGTTGGGTCCATTGGGTTTGTGTACAAGGGGAGTGAATGGGAAGGGGTTGGGTCCATTGGGATTGTGTACAATGGGAGTGAATGGGAAGGCGTTGGGTCCATTGGGATTGTGTACAACGGGAGTGAATGGGAAGGGGTTGGGTCCATTGGGATTGTGTACAACGGGAGTGAATGGGAAGGGGTTGTGTCCATTGGGTTTGTGTACAGTGGAAGTGAATGGGAAGGGGTTGGGTCCATTGGGATTGTGTACAATAGGAGTGAATGGGAAGGGGTTGCGTCCATTGGGATTGTGTACAATGGGAGTGAATGGGAAGCAGTGGGGTCCATTGTGTTTGTGTACAATGGGAGTGAATGGGAAGGGGTTGGGTCGATTGGGTTTGTGAACAATGGGAGTGAATGGGAAGGGGTTGTGTCCATTGGGATTGTGTACAATGGGAGTGAATGGGAAGGGGTTGGATCCATTGGGATTGTGTACAATGCGAGTGAAAGGGAAGGGGTTGGGTCCATTGGGATTGTGTACAATGGGAGTGAATGGGAAGGGGTTGGGTCCATTGGGATTGTGTACAATGGGAATGAATGGGAAGGGGTTGGGCCAATTGGGATTGTGTAAAATGGGAATGAATGGGAAGGGGTTGGGTCCATTGGGTTTGTGTTCAATGGGAGTAAATGGGAAGGGTTTGGGTCCATTGGGTTTGTGTACAATGGGAGTGAATGGGAAGGGGTTGGGTCCATTGGGATTGTGTACAATGGGAGTGAATGGGAAGGGATTGGGTCCATTGGGATTGTGTCCAATGGGATTGAATGGGAAGGGGTTGGGTCCATTGGGATTGTGTACAATGTGAGTGAATGAGAAGGGGTTGGGTGCATTGGGTATGTGTACAATGAGAGTGAATGGGAAGGGGTTGTGTCCATTGCTTTTGTGTACAATGGGAGTGAATGGGAAGGGGTTGGGTCAATTGGGTTTGTGTACAATGGGAGTGAATGGGAAGGGGTTGGGTCCATTGGGTTTGTGTACCATGGGAGTGAATGGGAAGGGGTTGGGTCCATTGGTATTGTGTACAATGGGAGTGAATGGGAAGGGGTTGGGTCGATTGGGTTTGTGTACAATGGGAGTGAATGGGAAGGGGTTGGGTCCATTGGGTTTGTGTACAATGGGAGTGAATGGGAAGGGGTTGGGTCCATTGTGATTGTGTACAGTGGGAGTGAATGGGAAGGCGTTGGGTCCATTGGGATTGTGTACAATATGAGTGAATGAGAAGGGGGTGGGTCCATTGGGATTGTGTACAATGGGAGTGAATGGGAAGCAGTTGGGTCCATTGGGTTTGTGTACAATGGGATGAATGGGAAGGGGTTGGGTCGATTGGGTTTGTGAACAATGGGAGTGAATGGGAAGGGGTTGTGTCCATTGGGATTGGGTACAATGGGAGTGAATGGGAAGGGGTTGGATCCATTGGAATTGTGTACAATGCGAGTGAATGGGAAGGGGTTGGGTCCATTGGGATGGTGTACAATGGGAGTGAATTGGAAGGGGTTGGGTCCATTGGGATTGTGTACAATGGGAGTGAATGGGAAGGGTTTGGATCCATTGGGATTGTGTACAATGGGAGTGAATGGGAAGGGGTTGGGTCCATTGGGATAGTGTACAAGGGGAGTGAATGGGAAGGGGTTGGGTCCATTGGGATTGTGTACAATGGGAGTGAATGGGAAGGGGTTGGGGCGATTGGGTTTGTGAACAATGGGAGTGAATGGGAAGGGGTTGGGTCCATTGGGTTTGTGAACAATGGGAGTGAATGGGAGGGGTTGGGGTGATTGGGTTTGTGAACAATGGGAGTGAATCGGAAGGGGTTGGGTCGATTGGGTTTGTGAACAATGGTAGTGAATGGGAAGGGGTTGGGTACATTGGGTTTGTGTACAATGGGAGTGAATGGGAAGGGGTTGGGTCCATTGGGTTTGTGTACAATGGCAGTGAATGAGAAGGGGTTCGGTCCATTGGGTTTGTGCACAATGGGAGTGAATGGGAAGGGGTTGGGTCCATTGGGATTGTGTACAACGGGAGTGAATGGGAAGGGGTTGGGTCCATTGGGATTGTGTACAACGGGAGTGAATGGGAAGGGGTTGTGTCCATTGGGTTTGTGTACAGTGGAAGTGAATGGGAAGGGGTTGGGTCCATTGGGATTGTGTACAATAGGAGTGAATGGGAAGGGGTTGCGTCCATTGGGATTGTGTACAATGGGAGTGAATGGGAAGCAGTGGGGTCCATTGTGTTTGTGTACAATGGGAGTGAATGGGAAGGGGTTGGGTCGATTGGGTTTGTGAACAATGGGAGTGAATGGGAAGGGGTTGTGTCCATTGGGATTGTGTACAATGGGAGTGAATGGGAAGGGGTTGGATCCATTGGGATTGTGTAAAATGCGAGTGAAAGGGAAGGGGTTGGGTCCATTGGGATTGTGTACAATGGGAGTGAATGGGAAGGGGTTGGGTCCATTGGGATTGTGTACAATGGGAATGAATGGGAAGGGGTTGGGCCAATTGGGATTGTGTAAAATGGGAATGAATGGGAAGGGGTTGGGTCCATTGGGTTTGTGTTCAATGGGAGTAAATGGGAAGGGTTTGGGTCCATTGGGTTTGTGTACAATGGGAGTGAATGGGAAGGGGTTGGGTCCATTGGGATTGTGTACAATGGGAGTGAATGGGAAGGGATTGGGTCCATTGGGATTGTGTCCAATGGGATTGAATGGGAAGGGGTTGGGTCCATTGGGATTGTGTACAATGTGAGTGAATGAGAAGGGGTTGGGTGCATTGGGTATGTGTACAATGAGAGTGAATGGGAAGGGGTTGTGTCCATTGCTTTTGTGTACAATGGGAGTGAATGGGAAGGGGTTGGGTCAATTGGGTTTGTGTACAATGGGAGTGAATGGGAAGGGGTTGGGTCCATTGGGTTTGTGTACCATGGGAGTGAATGGGAAGGGGTTGGGTCCATTGGTATTGTGTACAATGGGAGTGAATGGGAAGGGGTTGGGTCGATTGGGTTTGTGTACAATGGGAGTGAATGGGAAGGGGTTGGGTCCATTGGGTTTGTGTACAATGGGAGTGAATGGGAAGGGGTTGGGTCCATTGTGATTGTGTACAGTGGGAGTGAATGGGAAGGCGTTGGGTCCATTGGGATTGTGTACAATATGAGTGAATGAGAAGGGGGTGGGTCCATTGGGATTGTGTACAATGGGAGTGAATGGGAAGCAGTTGGGTCCATTGGGTTTGTGTACAATGGGATGAATGGGAAGGGGTTGGGTCGATTGGGTTTGTGAACAATGGGAGTGAATGGGAAGGGGTTGTGTCCATTGGGATTGGGTACAATGGGAGTGAATGGGAAGGGGTTGGATCCATTGGAATTGTGTACAATGCGAGTGAATGGGAAGGGGTTGGGTCCATTGGGATGGTGTACAATGGGAGTGAATTGGAAGGGGTTGGGTCCATTGGGATTGTGTACAATGGGAGTGAATGGGAAGGGTTTGGATCCATTGGGATTGTGTACAATGGGAGTGAATGGGAAGGGGTTGGGTCCATTGGGATAGTGTACAAGGGGAGTGAATGGGAAGGGGTTGGGTCCATTGGGATTGTGTACAATGGGAGTGAATGGGAAGGGGTTGGGGCGATTGGGTTTGTGAACAATGGGAGTGAATGGGAAGGGGTTGGGTCCATTGGGTTTGTGAACAATGGGAGTGAATGGGAGGGGTTGGGGTGATTGGGTTTGTGAACAATGGGAGTGAATCGGAAGGGGTTGGGTCGATTGGGTTTGTGAACAATGGTAGTGAATGGGAAGGGGTTGGGTACATTGGGTTTGTGTACAATGGGAGTGAATGGGAAGGGGTTGGGTCCATTGGGTTTGTGTACAATGGCAGTGAATGAGAAGGGGTTCGGTCCATTGGGTTTGTGCACAATGGGAGTGAATGGGAAGGGGTTGGGTCGATTGGGTTTGTGGACAATGGGAGTGAATGGGAAGGGGTTGGGTCCATTGGGATTGTGTACAATGGGACTGAATGGGAAGGGGTTGGGTCAATTGGGTTTGTGAACAATGGGAGTGAATGGGAAGGGGTTGGGTCAATTGGGTTTGTGTACAATGGGAGTGAATGGGAAGGGGTTCGGGCAATTGGGATTGTGTACAATGGGAGTGAATGGGAAGGGGTTGGGGCGATTGGGTTTGTGTACAATGGGAGTGAATGGGAAGGGGTTGGGGCGATTGGGTTTGTGAACAATGGGAGTGAATGGGAAGGGGTTGGGGCAATTGGGTTTGTGTACAATGGGAGTGAATGGGAAGGGGTTGGTTCCATTGGGTATGTGTTCAATGGGACTGAATGGGAAGGTGTTGGGTCAATTGGGTTTGTGAACAATGGGAGTGCATGGAAAGGGGTTGGGTCAATTGGGCTGTGTTCAATGGGAGTGATTGGGAAGGGGTTGGGTCAATTGGGTTTGTGTTCAATGGGAGTGAATGGGAACGGGTTGGGTCCATTGGGTTTGTGTACAATAGGAGTGAATGCGAAGGGGTTGGGTCCATTGGGATTGTGTACAGTGGGAGTGAATGGGAAGGGGTTGGGTCCATTGGGATTGTGTACAGTGAAAGCGAATGGGAAGGGGTTAGGTCCATTGGGATTGTGTACCATAGGAGTGAATGGGAAGGGGTTGGGTCCATTGGGATTGTGTACAATGGGAGTGAATGGGAAGCAGTTGGGTCGATTGGGTTTGTGTACAATGGCAGTGACTGGGAAGGGGTTGGGTCGATTGGGTTTGTGAACAATGGGAGTGAATTGGAAGGGGTTGTGTCCATTGGGATTGTGTACAATTGGAGTGAATGGGAAGCGGTTGGATCCATTGGGATTGTGTACAATGCGAGTGAATGGGAAGGGGTTGGGTCCATTGGGATTGTGTACAATGGGAGTGAATGGGAAGGGGTTGGGTCCATTGGGATTGTGTACAATGGGAGTGAATGGGAAGGGGTTGGATACATTGGGATTGTGTACAATGCGAGTGAATGGGAAGGGGTCGGGTCCATTGGGATTGTGTGCAATGGCAGTGAATGGGAAGGGATTGGGTCCATTGGGATTGTGTACAAGGGGAGTGAATGGGAAGGGGTTGAGCCCATTGGAATTGTGTACAAGGGGAGTGAATGGGAAGGGGTTGCGTCCATTGGGATTGTGTACAATGGGTGTGAATGGGAAGGGGTTGGGGCGATTGGTTTTGTGTACAAGGGGAGTGAATGGGAAGGGGTTGGTTCGATTGGGATTGTGTACAATGGGAGTGAATGGGAAGGAATTGGGTCCATTGGGTTTGTGTACAAGGGGAGTGAATGGGAAGGGGTGGGTCCATTGGGTTTGTGTACAAGGGGAGTGAATGGGAAGGGGTTGGGTCGAATGGGTTTGTGTACAAGGGGAGTGAATGGCAAGGGGTTGGGTCCATTGGGATTGTGTACAATGGGAATTAATGGGAAGGGGTTGGGTCCATTGGGATTCTGTACAATGGGAATGAATGGGAAGGGGTTGGGTCCATTGGGTTTGTGTTCAATGGGAGTGAATGGGAAGGGTTTGGGTCCATTGGGTTTGGTACAATGGGAGTGAATGGGAAGGGGTTGGGTCCATTGTGAGTGTGTACAATGGGAGTGAATGGGAAGGGATTGGGTCCATTGGGATTGTGTACAATGGGAATGAATGGGAAGGGGTTGGGTCCATTGGGATTGTGTACAATGGGAATGAATGGGAAGGGGTTGGGTCCATTGGGTTTGTGTTCAATGGGAGTGAATGGGAAGGGTTTGGCTCCATTGGGTTTGGTACAATGGGAGTGAATGGGAAGGGGTTGGGTCCATTGGGATAGTGTACAAGGGGAGTGAATGGGAAGGGGTTGGGTCCATTGGGATTGTGTACAATGGGAGAGAATGGGAAGGGGTTGGTGCGATTGGGTTTGTGAACAATGGGAGTGAATGGGAAGGGGTTGGGTCCATTGGGTTTGTGAACAATGGGAGTGAATGGGAGGGTTTGGGGCGATTGGGTTTGTGAACAATGGGAGTGAAGCGGAAGGGGTTGGGTCGATTGGGTTTGTGAACAATGGTAGTGAATGGGAAGGGGTTGGGTACATTGGGTTTGTGTACAATGGGAGTGAATGAGAAGGGGTTCGGTCCATTGGGTTTGTGCACAATGGGAGTGAATGGGAAGGGGTTGGGTCGACTGGGTTTGTGGACAATGGGAGTGAATGGGAAGGGGTTGGGTCCATTGGGATTGTGTACAATGGGACTGAATGGGAAGGGGTTGGGTCAATTGGGTTTGTGAACAATGGGATTGAATGGGAAGGGGTTGGGTCAATTGGGTTTGTGTACAATGGGAGTGAATGGGAAGGGGTTCGGGCGATTGGGATTGTGTGCAATGGGAGTGAATGGGAAGGGGTTGGGGCGATTGGGTTTGTGAACAATGGGAGTGAATGGGAAGGGGTTGGGGCAATTGGGTTTGTGTACAATGGGAGTGAATGGGAAGGGGTTGGTTCCATTGGGTTTGTGTTCAATGGGACTGAATGGGAAGGGGTTGGATCAATTGGGTTTGTGAACAATGGGAGTGCATGGGAAGGGGTTGGGTCAATTGGGTTTGTGTTCAATGGGAGTGATTGGGAAGGGGTTGGGTCAATTGGGTTTGTGTTCAATGTGAGTGAATGGGAAGGGGTTGGGTCCATTGGGTTTGTGAACAATGGGACTGAATGGGAAGGGGTTGGGTCAATTGGGATTGTGTACAATGGGAGTGAATGGGAAGGGGTTGGGTCCATTGGGTTTGTGTACAATGGGAGTGAATGGGAAGGGGTTGGGTCCATTGGGTTTGTGTACAGTGGGAGTGAATGGGAAGGGGTTGGGTCCATTGGGATTGTGTACAGTGGGAGTGAATGGGAAGGGGTTAGTTCCATTGGGATTGTGTACAATCGGAGTGAATGGGAAGGGGTTGGGTCCATTGGGATTGTGTACAATGGGAGTGAATGGGAAGCAGTTGGGTCGATTGGGTTTGTGTAGGATGGGAGTGACTGGGAAGGGGTTGGGTCGATTGGGTTTGTGAACAATGGGAGTGAATTGGACGGGGTTGTGTCCATTGGGATTGTGTACAATTGGAGTGAATGGGAAGCGGTTGGATCCTTTGGGATTGTGTACAATGCGAGTGAATGGGAAGGGGTTGGGTCCATTGGGATTGTGTACAATGGGAGTGAATGGGAAGGGGTTGGGTCCATTGGGATTGTGTACAATGGGAGTGAATGGGAAGGGGTTGGATACATTGGGATTGTGTACAATGCGAGTGAATGGGAAGGGGTCGGGTCCATTGGGATTGTGTAAAATGGGAGTGAATGGGAAGGGATTGGGTCCATTGGGATTGTGTACAAGGGGAGTGAATGGGGAGGGGTTGAGCCCTTTGGAATTGTGTACAAGGGGAGTGAATGGGAAGGGGTTGGGTCCATTGGGATTGTGTACAATGGGAGTGAATGGGAAGGGGTTGGGGCGATTGGTTTTGTGTACAAGGGGAGTGATTGGGAAGGGGTTGGGTCGATTGGGATTGTGTACAATGGGAGTGAATGGGAAGGGATTGGGTCCATTGGGTTTGTGTACAAGTGGAGTGGATGGGAAGGGGTGGGTCCATAGGGTTTGTGTACAAGGGGAGTGAATGCGAAGGGGTTGGGTCGAATGGGTTTGTATACAAGGGGAGTGAATGGGAAGGGGTTGGGTCGATTGGGTTTGTGTACAATGGGAGTGAATGGGAAGGAGTTGGGTCCATTGGGATTGTGTACAATGGGAGTGAATGGGAAGGGGTTGGGTCCATTGGGATTGTGTACAATGGGAATGAATGGGAAGGGGTTGGGTCCATTGGGATTGTGTACAATGGGAATGAATGGGAAGGGGTTGGGTCCATTGGGTTTGTGTTCAATGGGAGTGAATGGGAAGGGTTTGGGTCCATTGGGTTTGGTAAAATGGGAGTGAATGGGAAGGGGATGGGTGCATTGTGATTGTGTACAATGGGAGTGAATGGGAAGGGATTGGGTCCATTGGGATTGTGTACAATGGGAATGAATGGGAAGGGGTTGGGTCCATTGGGATTGTGTACAATGGGAATGAATGCGAAGGGGTTGGGTCCATTGGGTTTGTGTTCAATGGGAGTGAATGGGAAGGGTTTGGGTCCATTGGGTTTGGTACAATGGGAGTGAATGGGAAGGGGTTGGGTCCATTGTGATTGTGTACAATGGGAGTGAATGGGAAGGGATTGGGTCCATTGGGATTGTGTACAATGGGAGTGAATGGGAAGGGGTTGGGTCCATTGGGATTATGTACAATGGGAGTGAATGGGAAGGGGTTGAGTGCATTGGGTTTGTGCACAATGGGAGTGAATGGGAAGGGGTTGGGTCAATTGGGTTTGTGTACAATGGGAGTGAATGGGAAGGGGTTGGGTCCATTGGGTTTGTGTACAATGGGAGTGAATGGGAAGGGGTTGGGTCCATTGGGATTGTGTACAATGGGAGTGATAGGGAAGGGGTTGGGTCGATTGGGTTTGTTTACAATGGCAGTGAATGGGTAGGGGTCGGGTCCATTGGGTTTGTGTACAATGGGAGTGAATGGGAAGTGGTTGCGTGTATTGGGTTTGTGTACAAGGGGAGTGAATGGGAAGGGGTTGCGTCCATTGGGTTTGTGTACAAGGGGAGTGAATGGTAAGGGGTTGGGTCCATTGGGATTGTGTACATTAGGAGTGAATGGGAAGGGGTTGGGTCCATTGGGATTGTGTACAATGGGAGTGAATGGGAAGCAGTTGGGTCCATTGTGTTTGTGTACAATGGGAGTGAATGGGAAGGGGTTGGGTCGATTGGGTTTGTGAACAATGGGAGTGAATGGGAAGGGGTTGGATCCATTGGGATTGTGTAAAATGCGAGTGAAAGGGAAGGGGTTGTGTCCATTGGGATTGTGTACAATGGGAGTGAATGGGAAGGGGTTGGGTCCATTGGGATTGTGTACAATGGGAATGAATGGGAAGGGGTTGGGTCCATTGGGTTTGTGTTCAATGGGAGTAAATGGGAAGGGTTTGGGTCCATTGGGTTTGTGTACAATGGGAGTGAATGGGAAGGGGTTGGGTCCTTTGGGATTGTGTACAATGGGAGTGAATGGGAAGGGATTGGGTCCATTGGGATGGTGTACCATGGGATTGAATGGGAAGGGGTTGTGTCCATTGGGATTGTGTACAATGGGAGTGAATGGGAAGGGGTTGGGTGCATTGGGTTTGTGTACAATGGGAGTGAATGGGAAGGGGTTGTGTCCATTGGTATTGTGTACAATGGGAGTGAATGGGAAGGGGTTGGGTCAATTGCATTTGTGTACAATGGGAGTGAATGGGAAGGGGTTGGGTCCATTGGGTTTGTGTACAATGGGAGTGAATGGGAAGGGGTTGGGTCCATTGGGATTGTGTACAATGGGAGTGAATGGGAAGGGGTTGGGTCGATTGGGTTTGTGTACAATGGGAGTGAATGGGAAGGGGTTGGGTCCATTGGGATTGTGTACAATAGGAGTGAATGAGAAGGGGGTGGGTCCATTGGGATTGTGTACAATGGGAGTGAATGGGAAGCAGTTGGGTCCATTGGGTTTGTGTACAATGGGAGCGAATGGGAAGGGGTTGGGTCGATTGGGTTTGTGAACAATGGGAGTGAATGGGAAGGGATTGTGTACAATGGGAGTGAATGGGAAGTGGTTGGATCCATTGGAATTGTGTACAATGCGAGCGAATGGGAAGGGGTTGGGTCCATTGGGATTGTGTACAATGGAAGTGAATTGGAAGGGGTTGGGTCCATTGGGATTGTGTACAATGGGAGTGAATGGGAAGGGTTTGGGTCCATTGGGATTGTGTACAATGGGAGTGAATGGGAAGGGGTTGTGTCCATTGGTATTGTGTACAATGGGAGTGAATGGGAAGGGGTTGGGTCAATTGCATTTGTGTACAATGGGAGTGAATGGGAAGGGGTTGGGTCCATTGGGTTTGTGTACAATGGGAGTGAATGGGAAGGGGTTGGGTCCATTGGGATTGTGTACAATGGGAGTGAATGGGAAGGGGTTGGGTCGATTGGGTTTGTGTACAATGGGAGTGAATGGGAAGGGGTTGGGTCCACTGGGTTTGTGTACAATGGGAGCGAATGGGAAGGGGTTGGGTCCATTGGGATTGTGTACAGTGGGAGTGAATGGGAAGGGGTTGGGTCCATTGGGATTGTGTACAATAGGAGTGAATGAGAAGGGGGTGGGTCCATTGGGATTGTGTACAATGGGAGTGAATGGGAAGCAGTTGGGTCCATTGGGTTTGTGTACAATGGGAGCGAATGGGAAGGGGTTGGGTCGATTGGGTTTGTGAACAATGGTAGTGAATGGGAAGGGGTTGGGTACATTGGGTTTGTGTACAATGGGAGTGAATGGGAAGGGGTTGGGTCCATTGGGTTTGTGTACAATGGGAGTGAATGAGAAGGGGTTCGGTCCATTGGGTTTGTGCACAATGGGAGTGAATGGGAAGGGGTTGGGTCGATTGGGTTTGTGGACAATGGGAGTGAATGGGAAGGGGTTGGGTCCATTGGGATTGTGTACAATGTGATTGAATGGGAAGGGGTTGGGTCAATTGGGTTTGTGAACAATGGGAGTGAATGGGAAGGGGTTGGGTCAATTGGGTTTGTGTACAATGGGAGTGAATGGGAAGGGGTTCGGGCGATTGGGATTGTGTACAATGGGAGTGAATGGGAAGGGGTTGGGGCGATTGGGTTTGTGTACAATGGGAGTGAATGGGAAGGGGTTGGGGCGATTGGGTTTGTGAACAATGGGAGTGAATGGGAAGGGGTTGGGGCAATTGGGTTTGTGTACAATGGGAGTGAATGGGAAGGGGTTGGTTCCATTGGGTTTGTGTTCAGTGGGACTGAATGGGAAGGGGTTGGGTCAATTGGGTTTGTGAACAATGGGAGTGCATGGGAAGGGGTTGGGTAAATTGGGTTTGTGTTCAATGGGAGTGATTGGGAAGGGGTTGTGTCCATTGGTATTGTGTACAATGGGAGTGAATGGGAAGGGGTTGGGTCAATTGCATTTGTGTACAATGGGAGTGAATGGGAAGGGGTTGGGTCCATTGGGTTTGTGTACAATGGGAGTGAATGGGAAGGGGTTGGGTCCATTGGGATTGTGTACAATGGGAGTGAATGGGAAGGGGTTGGGTCCATTGGGATTGTGTACAATGGGAGTGAATGGGAAGGGGTTGTGTCCATTGGTATTGTGTACAATGGGAGTGAATGGGAAGGGGTTGGGTCAATTGCATTTGTGTACAATGGGAGTGAATGGGAAGGGGTTGGGTCCATTGGGTTTGTGTACAATGGGAGTGAATGGGAAGGGGTTGGGTCCATTGGGATTGTGTACAATGGGAGTGAATGGGAAGGGGTTGGGTCGATTGGGTTTGTGTACAATGGGAGTGAATGGGAAGGGGTTGGGTCCATTGGGATTGTGTACAATAGGAGTGAATGAGAAGGGGGTGGGTCCATTGGGATTGTGTACAATGGGAGTGAATGGGAAGCAGTTGGGTCCATTGGGTTTGTGTACAATGGGAGCGAATGGGAAGGGGTTGGGTCGATTGGGTTTGTGAACAATGGGAGTGAATGGGAAGGGATTGTGTACAATGGGAGTGAATGGGAAGTGGTTGGATCCATTGGAATTGTGTACAATGCGAGCGAATGGGAAGGGGTTGGGTCCATTGGGATTGTGTACAATGGAAGTGAATTGGAAGGGGTTGGGTCCATTGGGATTGTGTACAATGGGAGTGAATGGGAAGGGTTTGGGTCCATTGGGATTGTGTACAATGGGAGTGAATGGGAAGGGGTTGTGTCCATTGGTATTGTGTACAATGGGAGTGAATGGGAAGGGGTTGGGTCAATTGCATTTGTGTACAATGGGAGTGAATGGGAAGAGGTTGGGTCCATTGGGTTTGTGTACAATGGGAGTGAATGGGAAGGGGTTGGGTCCATTGGGATTGTGTACAATGGGAGTGAATGGGAAGGGGTTGGGTCGATTGGGTTTGTGTACAATGGGAGTGAATGGGAAGGGGTTGGGTCCACTGGGTTTGTGTACAATGGGAGCGAATGGGAAGGGGTTGGGTCCATTGGGATTGTGTACAGTGGGAGTGAATGGGAAGGGGTTGGGTCCATTGGGATTGTGTACAATAGGAGTGAATGAGAAGGGGGTGGGTCCATTGGGATTGTGTACAATGGGAGTGAATGGGAAGCAGTTGGGTCCATTGGGTTTGTGTACAATGGGAGCGAATGGGAAGGGGTTGGGTCGATTGGGTTTGTGAACAATGGTAGTGAATGGGAAGGGGTTGGGTACATTGGGTTTGTGTACAATGGGAGTGAATGGGAAGGGGTTGGGTCCATTGGGTTTGTGTACAATGGGAGTGAATGAGAAGGGGTTCGGTCCATTGGGTTTGTGCACAATGGGAGTGAATGGGAAGGGGTTGGGTCGATTGGGTTTGTGGACAATGGGAGTGAATGGGAAGGGGTTGGGTCCATTGGGATTGTGTACAATGTGATTGAATGGGAAGGGGTTGGGTCAATTGGGTTTGTGAACAATGGGAGTGAATGGGAAGGGGTTGGGTCAATTGGGTTTGTGTACAATGGGAGTGAATGGGAAGGGGTTCGGGCGATTGGGATTGTGTACAATGGGAGTGAATGGGAAGGGGTTGGGGCGATTGGGTTTGTGTACAATGGGAGTGAATGGGAAGGGGTTGGGGCGATTGGGTTTGTGAACAATGGGAGTGAATGGGAAGGGGTTGGGGCAATTGGGTTTGTGTACAATGGGAGTGAATGGGAAGGGGTTGGTTCCATTGGGTTTGTGTTCAGTGGGACTGAATGGGAAGGGGTTGGGTCAATTGGGTTTGTGAACAATGGGAGTGCATGGGAAGGGGTTGGGTAAATTGGGTTTGTGTTCAATGGGAGTGATTGGGAAGGGGTTGGGTCAATTGGGTTTGTGTTCAATGCGAGTGAATGGGAAGGGGTTGGGTCAATTGGGATTGTGTACAATGGGAGTGAATGGGAAGGGGTTGGGTCGATTGGGTTTGTGAACAATGGGAGTGAATTGGAAGGGGTTGTGTCCATTGGGATTGTGTACAATGGGAGTGAATGGGAAGGGGTTGGGTCCATTGGGTTTGTGAACAATGGGAGTGAATGGGAGGGGTTGGGGCGATTGGGTTTGTCAACAATGGGAGTGAATGGGAAGGGGTTGGGTCGATTGGGTTTGTGAACAATGGTAGTGAATGGGAAGGGGTTGGGTACATTGGGTTTGTGTACAATGGGAGTGAATGGGAAGGGGTTGGGTCCATTGGGTTTGTGAACAATGGTAGTGAATGGGAAGGGGTTGGGTACATTGGGTTTGTGTACAATGGGAGTGAATGGGAAGGGGTTGGGTCCATTGGGTTTGTGTCCAATGGGAGTGAATGAGAAGGGGTTCGGTCCATTGGGTTTGTGCACAATGGGAGTGAATGGGAAGGGGTTGGGGCGATTGGGTTTGTGAACAATGGGATTGAATGGGAAGGGGTTGGGGCAATTGGGTTTGTGTACAATGGGAGTGAATGGGAAGGGGTTGGTTCCATTGGGTATGTGTTCAATGGGACTGAATGGGAAGGGGTTGGGTCAATTGGGTTTGTGAACAATGGGAGTGCATGGAAAGGGGTTGGGTCAATTGGGCTGTGTTCAATGGGAGAGATTGGGAAGGGGTTGGGTCAATTGGGTTTGTGTTCAATGGGAGTGAATGGGAACGGGCTGGGTCCATTGGGTTTGTGTACAATAGGAGTGAATGGGAAGGGGTTGGGTCCATTGGGATTGTGTACAGTGGGAGTGAATGGGAAGGGGTTGGGTCCATTGGGATTGTGTACAGTGAAAGCGAATGGGAAGGGGTTAGGTCCATTGGGATTGTGTACAATAGGAGTGAATGGGAAGGGGTTGGGTCCATTGGGATTGTGTACAATGGGAGTGAATGGGAAGCAGTTGGGTCGATTGGGTTTGTGTACAATGGCAGTGACTGGGAAGGGGTTGTGTCCATTGGGATTGTGTACAATTGGAGTGAATGGGAAGCGGTTGGATCCATTGGGATTGTGTACAATGCGAGTGAATGGGAAGGGGTTGGGTCCATTGGGATTGTGTACAATGGGAGTGAATGGGAAGGGGTTGGGTCCATTGGGATTGTGTACAATGGGAGTGAATGGGAAGGGGTTGGATACATTGGGATTGTGTACAATGCGAGTGAATGGGAAGGGGTCGGGTCCATTGGGATTGTGTGCAATGGCAGTGAATGGGAAGGGATTGGGTCCATTGGGATTGTGTACAAGGTGAGTGAATGGGAAGGGGTTGAGCCCATTGGAATTGTGTACAAGGGGAGTGAATGGGAAGGGGTTGCGTCCATTGGGATTGTGTACAATGGGTGTGAATGGGAAGGGGTTGGGGCGATTGGTTTTGTGTACAAGGGGAGTGAATGGGAAGGGGTTGGTTCGATTGGGATTGTGTACAATGGGAGTGAATGGGAAGGAATTGGGTCCATTGGGTTTGTGTACAAGGGGAGTGAATGGGAAGGGGTGGGTCCATTGGGTTTGTGTACAAGGGGAGTGAATGGGAAGGGGTTGGGTCGAATGGGTTTGTGTACAAGGGGAGTGAATGGCAAGGGGTTGGGTCCATTGGGATTGTGTACAATGGGAATTAATGGGAAGGGGTTGGGTCCATTGGGATTCTGTACAATGGGAATGAATGGGAAGGGCTTGGGTCCATTGGGTTTGTGTTCAATGGGAGTGAATGGGAAGGGTTTGGGTCCATTGGGTTTGGTACAATGGGAGTGAATGGGAAGGGGTTGGGTCCATTGTGAGTGTGTACAATGGGAGTGAATGGGAAGGGATTGGGTCCATTGGGATTGTGTACAATGGGAATGAATGGGAAGGCGTTGGGTCCATTGGGATTGTGTACAATGGGAATGAATGGGAAGGGGTTGGGTCCATTGGGTTTGTGTTCAATGGGAGTGAATGGGAAGGGTTTGGGTCCATTGGGTTTGGTACAATGGGAGTGAATGGGAAGGCGTTGGGTCCATTGGGATAGTGTACAAGGGGAGTGAATGGGAAGGGGTTGGGTCCATTGGGATTGTGTACAATGGGAGTGAATGGGAAGGGGTTGGTGCGATTGGGTTTGTGAACAATGGGAGTGAATGGGAAGGGGTTGGGTCCATTGGGTTTGTGAACAATGGGAGTGAATGGGAGGGTTTGGGGCGATTGGGTTTGTGAACAATGGGAGTGAAGCGGAAGGGGTTGGGTCGATTGGGTTTGTGAACAATGGTAGTGAATGGGAAGGGGTTGGGTACATTGGGTTTGTGTACAATGGGAGTGAATGAGAAGGGGTTCGGTCCATTGGGTTTGTGCACAATGGGAGTGAATGGGAAGGGGTTGGGTCGACTGGGTTTGTGGACAATGGGAGTGAATGGGAAGGGGTTGGGTCCATTGGGATTGTGTACAATGGGACTGAATGGGAAGGGGTTGGGTCAATTGGGTTTGTGAACAATGGGATTGAATGGGAAGGGGTTGGGTCAATTGGGTTTGTGTACAATGGGAGTGAATGGGAAGGGGTTCGGGCGATTGGGATTGTGTGCAATGGGAGTGAATGGGAAGGGGTTGGGGCGATTGGGTTTGTGAACAATGGGAGTGAATGGGAAGGGGTTGGGGCAATTGGGTTTGTGTACAATGGGAGTGAATGGGAAGGGGTTGCTTCCATTGGGTTTGTGTTCAATGGGACTGAATGGGAAGGGGTTGGGTCAATTGGGTTTGTGAACAATGGGAGTGCATGGGAAGGGGTTGGGTCAATTGGGTTTGTGTTCAATGGGAGTGATTGGGAAGGGGTTGGGTCAATTGGGTTTGTGTTCAATGTGAGTGAATGGGAAGGGGTTGGGTCCATTGGGTTTGTGAACAATGGGACTGAATGGGAAGGGGTTGGGTCAATTGGGATTGTGTACAATGGGAGTGAATGGGAAGGGGTTGGGTCCATTGGGTTTGTGTACAATGGGAGTGAATGGGAAGGGGTTGGGTCCATTGGGTTTGTGTACAGTGGGAGTGAATGGGAAGGGGTTGGGTCCATTGGGATTGTGTACAGTGGGAGTGAATGGGAAGGGGTTAGTTCCATTGGGATTGTGTACAATCGGAGTGAATGGGAAGGGGTTGGGTCCATTGGGATTGTGTACAATGGGAGTGAATGGGAAGCAGTTGGGTCGATTGGGTTTGTGTAGAATGGGAGTGACTGGGAAGGGGTTGGGTCGATTGGGTTTGTGAACAATGGGAGTGAATTGGAAGGGGTTGTGTCCATTGGGATTGTGTACAATTGGAGTGAATGGGAAGCGGTTGGATCCTTTGGGATTGTGTACAATGCGAGTGAATGGGAAGGGGTTGGGTCCATTGGGATTGTGTACAATGGGAGTGAATGGGAAGGGGTTGGGTCCATTGGGATTGTGTACAATGGGAGTGAATGGGAAGGGGTTGGATACATTGGGATTGTGTACAATGCGAGTGAATGGGAAGGGGTCGGGTCCATTGGGATTGTGTAAAATGGGAGTGAATGGGAAGGGATTGGGTCCATTGGGATTGTGTACAAGGGGAGTGAATGGGAAGGGGTTGAGCCCTTTGGAATTGTGTACAAGGGGAGTGAATGGGAAGGGGTTGGGTCCATTGGGATTGTGTACAATGGGAGTGAATGGGAAGGGGTTGGGGCGATTGGTTTTGTGTACAAGGGGAGTGATTGGGAAGGGGTTGGGTCGATTGGGATTGTGTACAATGGGAGTGAATGGGAAGGGATTGGGTCCATTGGGTTTGTGTACAAGTGGAGTGGATGGGAAGGGGTGGGTCCATAGGGTTTGTGTACAAGGGGAGTGAATGGGAAGGAGTTGGGTCCATTGGGATTGTGTACAATGGGAGTGAATGGGAAGGGGTTGGGTCCATTGGGATTGTGTACAATGGGAATGAATGGGAAGGGGTTGGGTCCATTGGGATTGTGTACAATGGGAATGAATGGGAAGGGGTTGGGTCCATTGGGTTTGTGTTCAATGGGAGTGAATGGGAAGGGTTTGGGTCCATTGGGTTTGGTAAAATGGGAGTGAATGGGAAGGGGTTGGGTCCATTGTGATTGTGTACAATGGGAGTGAATGGGAAGGGATTGGGTCCATTGGGATTGTGTACAATGGGAATGAATGGGAAGGGGTTGGGTCCATTGGGATTGTGTACAATGGGAATGAATGCGAAGGGGTTGGGTCCATTGGGTTTGTGTTCAATGGGAGTGAATGGGAAGGGTTTGGGTCCATTGGGTTTGGTACAATGGGAGTGAATGGGAAGGGGTTGGGTCCATTGTGATTGTGTACAATGGGAGTGAATGGGAAGGGATTGGGTCCATTGGGATTGTGTACAATGGGAGTGAATGGGAAGGGGTTGGGTCCATTGGGATTATGTACAATGGGAGTGAATGGGAAGGGGTTGAGTGCATTGGGTTTGTGCACAATGGGAGTGAATGGGAAGGGGTTGGGTCAATTGGGTTTGTGTACAATGGGAGTGAATGGGAAGGGGTTGGGTCCATTGGGTTTGTGTACAATGGGAGTGAATGGGAAGGGGTTGGGTCCATTGGGATTGTGTACAATGGGAGTGATAGGGAAGGGGTTGGGCCGATTGGGTTTGTTTACAATGGCAGTGAATGGGTAGGGGTCGGGTCCATTGGGTTTGTGTACAATGGGAGTGAATGGGAAGGGGTTGGTTCCATTGGGATTGTGTACAGTGGGAGTGAATGGGAAGGAGTTGGGTCCATTGGGATTGTGTACAATAGGAGTGAATGAGAAGGGGGTGGGTCCATTGGGATTGTGTACAATGGGAGTGAATGGGAAGTGGTTGGGTCCATTGGCTTTCTGTACAATGGGAGTGAATGGGAAGGGGTTGGGTCGATTGGGTTTGTGTACAATGGGTGTGAATGGGGAGGGGTTGGGTCCATTGGGTTTGTGTACAATGGGAGTGAATGGGAAGGGGTTGGGTCCATTGGGATTGTGTACAATGGGAGTGAATGGGAAGGGGTTAGGTCCATTGGGTTTGTGTACAATGGGAGTGAATGGGAAGGGGTTGGGTCCATTGGGATTGTGTACAAACGGAATGAATGGGAAGGGGTTGGATCCATTGGGATTGTGTACAATAGAAGTGAATGGGAAGGGGTTGGGTCCATTGGGATTGTGTATAATGGGAGTGAATGGGAAGGGGTTGGCTCCATTGGGCTTGTGTACAATGGGAGTGAATGGGAAGGGGTTGGGTCCATTGGGTTTGTGCACAATGGGAGTGAATGGGAAGGGGTTGGGTCCATTGGGATTGTGTACAATGGGAGTGAATGGGAAGGGGTTGGGTCCATTGGGTTTGTGTACAATGGGAGTGAATGGGAAGGGGTTGCGTCCATTGGGTTTGTGTACAAGGGGAGTGAATGGTAAGGGGTTGGGTCCATTGGGATTGTGTACATTAGGAGTGAATGGGAAGGGGTTGGGTCCATTGGGATTGTGTACAATGGGAGTGAATGGGAAGCAGTTGGGTCCATTGTGTTTGTGTACAATGGGAGTGAATGGGAAGGGGTTGGGTCGATTGGGTTTGTGAACAATGGGAGTGAATGGGAAGGGGTTGGATCCATTGGGATTGTGTAAAATGCGAGTGAAAGGGAAGGGGTTGTGTCCATTGGGATTGTGTACAATGGGAGTGAATGGGAAGGGGTTGGGTCCATTGGGATTGTGTACAATGGGAATGAATGGGAAGGGGTTGGGTCCATTGGGTTTGTGTTCAATGGGAGTAAATGGGAAGGGTTTGGGTCCATTGGGTTTGTGTACAATGGGAGTGAATGGGAAGGGGTTGGGTCCTTTGGGATTGTGTACAATGGGAGTGAATGGGAAGGGATTGGGTCCATTGGGATGGTGTACAATGGGATTGAATGGGAAGGGGTTGTGTCCATTGGGATTGTGTACAATGGGAGTGAATGGGAAGGGGTTGGGTGCATTGGGTTTGTGTACAATGGGAGTGAATGGGAAGGGGTTGTGTCCATTGGTATTGTGTACAATGGGAGTGAATGGGAAGGGGTTGGGTCAATTGCATTTGTGTACAATGGGAGTGAATGGGAAGGGGTTGGGTCCATTGGGTTTGTGTACAATGGGAGTGAATGGGAAGGGGTTGGGTCCATTGGGATTGTGTACAATGGGAGTGAATGGGAAGGGGTTGGGTCGATTGGGTTTGTGTACAATGGGAGTGAATGGGAAGGGGTTGGGTCCATTGGGTTTGTGTACAATGGGAGCGAATGGGAAGGGGTTGGGTCCATTGGGATTGTGTACAGTGGGATTGAATGGGAAGGGGTTGGGTCCATTGGGATTGTGTACAATAGGAGTGAATGAGAAGGGGGTGGGTCCATTGGGATTGTGTACAATGGGAGTGAATGGGAAGCAGTTGGGTCCATTGGGTTTGTGTACAATGGGAGCGAATGGGAAGGGGTTGGGTCGATTGGGTTTGTGAACAATGGGAGTGAATGGGAAGGGATTGTGTACAATGGGAGTGAATGGGAAGTGGTTGGATCCATTGGAATTGTGTACAATGCGAGCGAATGGGAAGGGGTTGGGTCCATTGGGATTGTGTACAATGGAAGTGAATTGGAAGGGGTTGGGTCCATTGGGATTGTGTACAATGGGAGTGAATGGGAAGGGTTTGGGTCCATTGGGATTGTGTACAATGGGAGTGAATGGGAAGGGGTTGTGTCCATTGGTATTGTGTACAATGGGAGTGAATGGGAAGGGGTTGGGTCAATTGCATTTGTGTACAATGGGAGTGAATGGGAAGGGGTTGGGTCCATTGGGTTTGTGTACAATGGGAGTGAATGGGAAGGGGTTGGGTCCATTGGGATTGTGTACAATGGGAGTGAATGGGAAGGGGTTGGGTCGATTGGGTTTGTGTACAATGGGAGTGAATGGGAAGGGGTTGGGTCCATTGGGTTTGTGTACAATGGGAGCGAATGGGAAGGGGTTGGGTCCATTGGGATTGTGTACAGTGGGAGTGAATGGGAAGGGGTTGGGTCCATTGGGATTGTGTACAATAGGAGTGAATGAGAAGGGGGTGGGTCCATTGGGATTGTGTACAATGGGAGTGAATGGGAAGCAGTTGGGTCCATTGGGTTTGTGTACAATGGGAGCGAATGGGAAGGGGTTGGGTCGATTGGGTTTGTGAACAATGGTAGTGAATGGGAAGGGGTTGGGTACATTGGGTTTGTGTACAATGGGAGTGAATGGGAAGGGGTTGGGTCCATTGGGTTTGTGTACAATGGGAGTGAATGAGAAGGGGTTCGGTCCATTGGGTTTGTGCACAATGGGAGTGAATGGGAAGGGGTTGGGTCGATTGGGTTTGTGGACAATGGGAGTGAATGGGAAGGGGTTGGGTCAATTGGGTTTGTGTACAATGGGAGTGAATGGGAAGGGGTTCGGGCGATTGGGATTGTGTACAATGGGAGTGAATGGGAAGGGGTTGGGGCGATTGGGTTTGTGTACAATGGGAGTGAATGGGAAGGGGTTGGGGCGATTGGGTTTGTGGACAATGGGAGTGAATGGGAAGGGGTTGGGTCCATTGGGATTGTGTACAATGTGATTGAATGGGAAGGGGTTGGGTCAATTGGGTTTGTGAACAATGGGAGTGAATGGGAAGGGGTTGGGTCAATTGGGTTTGTGTACAATGGGAGTGAATGGGAAGGGGTTCGGGCGATTGGGATTGTGTACAATGGGAGTGAATGGGAAGGGGTTGGGGCGATTGGGTTTGTGTACAATGGGAGTGAATGGGAAGGGGTTGGGGCGATTGGGTTTGTGAACAATGGGAGTGAATGGGAAGGGGTTGGGGCAATTGGGTTTGTGTACAATGGGAGTGAATGGGAAGGGGTTGGTTCCATTGGGTTTGTGTTCAGTGGGACTGAATGGGAAGGGGTTGGGTCAATTGGGTTTGTGAACAATGGGAGTGCATGGGAAGGGGTTGGGTAAATTGGGTTTGTGTTCAATGGGAGTGATTGGGAAGGGGTTGGGTCAATTGGGTTTGTGTTCAATGCGAGTGAATGGGAAGGGGTTGGGTCAATTGGGATTGTGTACAATGGGAGTGAATGGGAAGGGGTTGGGTCGATTGGGTTTGTGAACAATGGGAGTGAATTGGAAGGGGTTGTGTCCATTGGGATTGTGTACAATGGGAGTGAATGGGAAGGGGTTGGGTCTATTGGGTTTGTGAACAATGGGAGTGAATGGGAGGGGTTGGGGCGATTGGGTTTGTCAACAATGGGAGTGAATGGGAAGGGGTTGGGTCGATTGGGTTTGTGAACAATGGTAGTGAATGGGAAGGGGTTGGGTACATTGGGTTTGTGTACAATGGGAGTGAATGGGAAGGGGTTGGGTCCATTGGGTTTGTGTCCAATGGGAGTGAATGAGAAGGGGTTCGGTCCATTGGGTTTGTGCACAATGGGAGTGAATGGGAAGGGGTTGGGGCGATTGGGTTTGTGGACAATGGGAGTGAATGGGAAGGGGTTGGGTCCATTGGGATTGTGTACAATGGGACTGAATGGGAAGGGGTTGGGTCAATTGGGTTTGTGAACAATGGGAGTGAATGGGAAGGGGTTGGGTCAATTGGGTTTGTGTACAATGGGAGTGAATGGGAAGGGGTTCGGGCGATTGGGATTGTGTACAATGGGAGTGAATGGGAAGGGGTTGGGGCGATTGGGTTTGTGTACAATGGGAGTGAATGGGAAGGGGTTGGGGCGATTGGGTTTGTGAAGAATGGGAGTGAATGGGAAGGGGTTGGGGCAATTGGGTTTGTGTACAATGGGAGTGAATGGGAAGGGGTTGGTTCCATTGGGTTTGTGTTCAGTGGGACTGAATGGGAAGGGGTTGGGTCAATTGGGTTTGTGTTCAATGCGAGTGAATGGGAAGGGGTTGGGTCCATTGGGTTTGTGAACAATGGGAGTGAATGGGAAGGGGTTGGGTCAATTGGGATTGTGTACAATGGGAGTGAATGGGCAGGGGTTGGGTCCATTGGGTTTGTGTACAATGGGAGTGAATGGGAAGGGGTTGGGTCCATTGGGATTGTGTACAGTGGGAGTGAATGGGAAGGGGTTGGGTCCATTGGGATTGTGTACAGTGGGAGTGAATGGGAAGGGGTTAGGTCCATTGGGATTGTGTACAATAGGAGTGAATGGGAAGGGGTTGGGTCCATTGGGATTGTGTACAAGGGGAGTGAATGGGAAGGGGTTGGGGCGATTGGGTTTGTGTACAATGGGAGTGAATGGGAAGGAGTTGGGTCCATTGGGATTGTGCACAATGGGAGTGAATGGGAAGGGGTTGGGTCCATTGGGATTGTGTACAAGGGGAGTGAATGGGAAGGGGTTGGGTCCATTGGGATTGTGTACAATGGGAGTGAATGGGAAGGGGTTGGGGCGATTGGGTTTGTGAACATTGGGAGTGAATGGGAAGGGGTTGGGTCCATTGGGTTTGTGAACAATGGGAGTGAATGGGAAGGGGTTGGGTCAAATGGGTTTGTGTACAATGGGATTGAATGGGAAGGGGTTGGGGCGATTGGAATTGTGTACAATGGGAGTGAATGGGAAGGGGTTGGGGCGATTGGGTTTGTGAACAATGGGAGTGAATGGGAAGGGGTTGGGTCCATTAGGTTTGTGGACAATGGGAGTGAATGGGAAGGGGTTGGGTCCATTGGGATTGTGAACAATGGGAGTGAATGGGAAGGGGTTGGGTCCATTGGGATTGTGTACAATGGGAGTGAATGGGAAAGGGTTGGGTCCATTGCGATTGTGTACAATGGGAGTGAATGGGAAGGGTATGGGTCCATTGGGTTTGTGTACAATGGGAGTGAATGGGAAGGCGTTGGGTTCATTGGGATTGTGTACAGTGGGAGTGAATGGGAAGGGGTTGGGTCCATTGGGATTGTGTACAATAGGAGTGAATGGGATGGGGTTCGGTCCATTGGGTTTGTGTACAAGGGGAGTGAATGGGAAGGGGTGGGTCCATTGGGTTTGTGGACAAGGGGAGTGAATGGGAAGGGGTTGGGTCCATTGGGTTTGTGTATAAGGGGAGTGAATGGGAAGGGGTTGGGTCGATTGGGTTTGTGTACAATGGGAGTGAATGAGAAGGAGTTGGGTCCATTGGGATTGTATACAAGGGGAGTGAATGGGAAGGGGTTGGGTCGATTGGGTTTGTGTACAATGGGAGTGAATGGGAAGGAGTTGGGTCCATTGGGATTGTGTACAATGGGAGTGAATGGGAAGGGGTTGGGTCCATTGGGATTGTGTACAATGGGAATGAATGGGAAGGGGTTGGGTCCATTGGGATTGTGTACAATGGGAATGAATGGGAAGGGGTTGGGTCCATTGGGTTTGTGTTCAATGGGAGTGAATGGGAAGGGTTTGGGTCCATTGGGTTTGGTAAAATGGGAGTGAATGGGAAGGGGTTGGGTCCATTGTGATTGTGTACAATGGGAGTGAATGGGAAGGGATTGGGTCCATTGGGATTGTGTACAATGGGAATGAATGGGAAGGGGTTGGGTCCATTGGGATTGTGTACAATGGGAATGAATGCGAAGGGGTTGGGTCCATTGGGTTTGTGTTCAATGGGAGTGAATGGGAAGGATTTGGGTCCATTGGGTTTGGTACAATGGGAGTGAATGGGAAGGGGTTGGGTCCATTGTGATTGTGTACAATGGGAGTGAATGGGAAGGGATTGGGTCCATTGGGATTGTGTGCAATGGGAGTGAATGGGAAGGGATTGGGTCCATTGGGATTATGTACAATGGGAGTGAATGGGAAGGGGTTGAGTGCATTGGGTTTGTGCACAATGGGAGTGAATGGGAAGGGGTTGGGTCAATTGGGTTTGTGTACAATGGGAGTGAATGGGAAGGGGTTGGGTCCATTGGGTTTGTGTACAATGGGAGTGAATGGGAAGGGGTTGGGTCCATTGGGATTGTGTACAATGGGAGTGATAGGGAAGGGGTTGGGTCGATTGGGTTTGTTTACAATGGCAGTGAATGGGTAGGGGTCGGGTCCATTGGGTTTGTGTACAATGGGAATGAATGGGAAGGGGTTGGTTCCATTGGGATTGTGTACAGTGGGAGTGAATGGGAAGGAGTTGGGTCCATTGGGATTGTGTACAATAGGAGTGAATGAGAAGGGGGTGGGTCCATTGGGATTGTGTACAATGGGAGTGAATGGGAAGGGGTTGGGTCGATTGGGTTTGTGTACAATGGGAGTGAATGGGAAGGGGTTGGGTCCATTGGGTTTGTGTACAATGGGAGCGAATGGGAAGGGGTTGGGTCCATTGGGATTGTGTACAGTGGGAGTGAATGGGAAGGGGTTGGGTCCATTGGGATTGTGTACAATAGGAGTGAATGAGAAGGGGGTGGGTCCATTGGGATTGTGTACAATGGGAGTGAATGGGAAGCAGTTGGGTCCATTGGGTTTGTGTACAATGGGAGCGAATGGGAAGGGGTTGGGTCGATTGGGTTTGTGAACAATGGTAGTGAATGGGAAGGGGTTGGGTACATTGGGTTTGTGTACAATGGGAGTGAATGGGAAGGGGTTGGGTCCATTGGGTTTGTGTACAATGGGAGTGAATGAGAAGGGGTTCGGTCCATTGGGTTTGTGCACAATGGGAGTGAATGGGAAGGGGTTGGGTCGATTGGGTTTGTGGACAATGGGAGTGAATGGGAAGGGGTTGGGTCCATTGGGATTGTGTACAATGTGATTGAATGGGAAGGGGTTGGGTCAATTGGGTTTGTGAACAATGGGAGTGAATGGGATGGGGTTGGGTCAATTGGGTTTGTGTACAATGGGAGTGAATGGGAAGGGGTTCGGGCGATTGGGATTGTGTACAATGGGAGTGAATGGGAAGGGGTTGGGGCGATTGGGTTTGTGTACAATGGGAGTGAATGGGAAGGGGTTGGGGCGATTGGGTTTGTGAACAATGGGAGTGAATGGGAAGGGGTTGGGGCAATTGGGTTTGTGTACAATGGGAGTGAATGGGAAGGGGTTGGTTCCATTGGGTTTGTGTTCAGTGGGACTGAATGGGAAGGGGTTGGGTCAATTGGGTTTGTGAACAATGGGAGTGCATGGGAAGGGGTTGGGTAAATTGGGTTTGTGTTCAATGGGAGTGATTGGGAAGGGGTTGGGTCAATTGGGTTTGTGTTCAATGCGAGTGAATGGGAAGGGGTTGGGTCAATTGGGATTGTGTACAATGGGAGTGAATGGGAAGGGGTTGGGTCGATTGGGTTTGTGAACAATGGGAGTGAATTGGAAGGGGTTGTGTCCATTGGGATTGTGTACAATGGGAGTGAATGGGAAGGGGTTGGGTCCATTGGGTTTGTGAACAATGGGAGTGAATGGGAGGGGTTGGGGCGATTGGGTTTGTCAACAATGGGAGTGAATGGGAAGGGGTTGGGTCGATTGGGTTTGTGAACAATGGTAGTGAATGGGAAGGGGTTGGGTACATTGGGTTTGTGTACAATGGGAGTGAATGGGAAGGGGTTGGGTCCATTGGGTTTGTGTCCAATGGGAGTGAATGAGAAGGGGTTCGGTCCATTGGGTTTGTGCACAATGGGAGTGAATGGGAAGGGGTTGGGGCGATTGGGTTTGTGGACAATGGGAGTTAATGGGAAGGGGTTGGGTCCATTGGGATTGTGTACAATGGGACTGAATGGGAAGGGGTTGGGTCAATTGGGTTTGTGAACAATGGGAGTGAATGGGAAGGGGTTGGGTCAATTGGGTTTGTGTAGAATGGGAGTGAATGGGAAGGGGTTCGGGCGATTGGGATTGTGTACAATGGGAGTGAATGGGAAGGGGTTGGGGCGATTGGGTTTGTGTACAATGGGAGTGAATGGGAAGGGGTTGGGGCGATTGGGTTTGTGAAGAATGGGAGTGAATGGGAAGGGGTTGGGGCAATTGGGTTTGTGTACAATGGGAGTGAATGGGAAGGGGTTGGTTCCATTGGGTTTGTGTTCAGTGGGACTGAATGGGAAGGGGTTGGGTCAATTGGGTTTGTGTTCAATGCGAGTGAATGGGAAGGGGTTGGGTCCATTGGGTTTGTGAACAATGGGAGTGAATGGGAAGGGGTTGGGTCAATTGGGATTGTGTACAATGGGAGTGAATGGGCAGGGGTTGGGTCCATTGGGTTTGTGTACAATGGGAGTGAATGGGAAGGGGTTGGGTCCATTGGGATTGTGTACAGTGGGAGTGAATGGGAAGGGGTTGGGTCCATTGGGATTGTGTACAAGGGGAGTGAATGGGAAGGGGTTGGGGCGATTGGGTTTGTGTACAATGGGAGTGAATGGGAAGGAGTTGGGTCCATTGGGATTGTGCACAATGGGAGTGAATGGGAAGGGGTTGGGTCCATTGGGATTGTGTACAAGGGGAGTGAATGGGAAGGGGTTGGGTCCATTGGGATTGTGTACAATGGGAGTGAATGGGAAGGGGTTGGGGCGATTGGGTTTGTGAACATTGGGAGTGAATGGGAAGGGGTTGGGTCCATTGGGTTTGTGAACAATGGGAGTGAATGGGAAGGGGTTGGGTCCATTGGGTTTGTGTACAATGGGAGTGAATGGGAAGGGGTTGGGTCGATTGGGTTTGTGAACAATGGGAGTGAATGGGAAGGGGTTGGGTCAAATGGGTTTGTGTACAATGGGATTGAATGGGAAGGGGTTGGGGCGATTGGAATTGTGTACAATGGGAGTGAATGGGAAGGGGTTGGGGCGATTGGGTTTGTGAACAATGGGAGTGAATGGGAAGGGGTTGGGTCCATTAGGTTTGTGGACAATGGGAGTGAATGGGAAGGGGTTGGGTCCATTGGGATTGTGAACAATGGGAGTGAATGGGAAGGGGTTGGGTCCATTGGGATTGTGTACAATGGGAGTGAATGGGAAAGGGTTGGGTCCATTGCGATTGTGTACAATGGGAGTGAATGGGAAGGGTATGGGTCCATTGGGTTTGTGTACAATGGGAGTGAATGGGAAGGCGTTGGGTTCATTGGGATTGTGTACAGTGGGAGTGAATGGGAAGGGGTTGGGTCCATTGGGATTGTGTACAATAGGAGTGAATGGGATGGGGTTCGGTCCATTGGGTTTGTGTACAAGGGGAGTGAATGGGAAGGGGTGGGTCCATTGGGTTTGTGGACAAGGGGAGTGAATGGGAAGGGGTTGGGTCCATTGGGTTTGTGTATAAGGGGAGTGAATGGGAAGGGGTTGGGTCGATTGGGTTTGTGTACAATGGGAGTGAATGAGAAGGAGTTGGGTCCATTGGGATTGTATACAAGGGGAGTGAATGGGAAGGGGTTGGGTCGATTGGGTTTGTGTACAATGGGAGTGAATGGGAAGGAGTTGGGTCCATTGGGATTGTGTACAATGGGAGTGAATGGGAAGGGGTTGGGTCCATTGGGATTGTGTACAATGGGAATGAATGGGAAGGGGTTGGGTCCATTGGGATTGTGTACAATGGGAATGAATGGGAAGGGGTTGGGTCCATTGGGTTTGTGTTCAATGGGAGTGAATGGGAAGGGTTTGGGTCCATTGGGTTTGGTAAAATGGGAGTGAATGGGAAGGGGTTGGGTCCATTGTGATTGTGTACAATGGGAGTGAATGGGAAGGGATTGGGTCCATTGGGATTGTGTACAATGGGAATGAATGGGAAGGGGTTGGGTCCATTGGGATTGTGTACAATGGGAATGAATGCGAAGGGGTTGGGTCCATTGGGTTTGTGTTCAATGGGAGTGAATGGGAAGGGTTTGGGTCCATTGGGTTTGGTACAATGGGAGTGAATGGGAAGGGGTTGGGTCCATTGTGATTGTGTACAATGGGAGTGAATGGGAAGGGATTGGGTCCATTGGGATTGTGTACAATGGGAGTGAATGGGAAGGGGTTGGGTCCATTGGGATTATGTACAATGGGAGTGAATGGGAAGGGGTTGAGTGCATTGGGTTTGTGCACAATGGGAGTGAATGGGAAGGGGTTGGGTCAATTGGGTTTGTGTACAATGGGAGTGAATGGGAAGGGGTTGGGTCCATTGGGTTTGTGTACAATGGGAGTGAATGGGAAGGGGTTGGGTCCATTGGGATTGTGTACAATGGGAGTGATAGGGAAGGGGTTGGGTCGATTGGGTTTGTTTACAATGGCAGTGAATGGGTAGGGGTCGGGTCCATTGGGTTTGTGTACAATGGGAGTGAATGGGAAGGGGTTGGTTCCATTGGGATTGTGTACAGTGGGAGTGAATGGGAAGGAGTTGGGTCCATTGGGATTGTGTACAATAGGAGTGAATGAGAAGGGGGTGGGTCCATTGGGATTGTGTACAATGGGAGTGAATGGGAAGCAGTTGGGTCCATTGGGTTTGTGTACAATGGGAGCGAATGGGAAGGGGTTGGGTCGATTGGGTTTGTGAACAATGGGAGTGAATGGGAAGGGATTGTGTCCATTGGGATTGTGTACAATGGGAGTGAATGGGAAGTGGTTGGATCCATTGGAATTGTGTACAATGCGAGTGAATGGGAAGGGGTTGGGTCCATTGGGATTGTGTACAATGGAAGTGAATTGGAAGGGGTTGGGTCCATTGGGATTGTGTACAATGGGAGTGAATGGGAAGGGTTTGGGTCCATTGGGATTGTGTACAATGGGAGTGAATGGGAAGGGGTTGGGTCCATTGGGATAGTGTACAAGGGGAGTGAATGGGAAGCGGTTGGGTCCATTGGGATTGTGTACAATGGGAGTGAATGGGAAGGGGTTGGGGCGATTGGGTTTGTGAACAATGGGAGTGAATGGGAAGGGGTTGGGTCCATTGGGTTTGTGAACAATGGGAGTGAATGGGAGGGGTTGGGGCGATTGGGTTTGTCAACAATGGGAGTGAATGGGAAGGGGTTGGGTACATTGGGTTTGTGTACAATGGGAGTGAATGAGAAGGGGTTCGGTCCATTGGGTTTGTGCACAATGGGAGTGAATGGGAAGGGGTTGGGTCGATTGGGTTTGTGGACAATGGGAGTGAATGGAAAGGGGTTGGGTCCATTGGGATTGTGTACAATATGACTGAATGGGAAGGGGTTGGGTCAATTGCGTTTGTGAACAATGGGAGTGAATGGGAAGTGGTTGGGTCAATTGGGTTTGTGTACAATGGGAATGAATGGGAAGGGGTTCGGGCGATTGGGATTGTGTACAATGGGAGTGAATGGGAAGGGGTTGGGGCGATTGGGTTTGTGTACAATGGGAGTGAATGGGAAGGGGTTGGGGCGATTGGGTTTGTGAACAATGGGAGTGAATGGGAAGGGGTTGGGGCAATTGGGTTTGTGTACAATGGGAGAGAATGGGAAGGGGTTGGTTCCATTGGGTTTGTGTTCAGTGGGACTGAATGGGAAGGGGTTGGGTCAATTGGGTTTGTGAACAATGGGAGTGCATGGGAAGGGGTTGGGTCAATTGGGTTTGTGTTCAATGGGAGTGATTGGGAAGGGGTTGGGTCAATTGGGTTTGTGTTCAATGCGAGTGAATGGGAAGGGGTTGGATCAATTGGGATTGTGTACAATGGGAGTGAATGGGAAGGGGTTGGGTCCATTGGGTTTGTGTACAATGGGAGTGAATGGGAAGGGGTTGGGTCCATTGGGATTGTGTACAGTGGGAGTGAATGGGAAGGGGTTCGGTCCATTGGGATTGTGTACAGTGGGAGTGAATGGGAAGGGGTTAGGTCCATTGGGATTGTGTACAATAGGAGTGAATGGGAAGGGGTTGGGTCCATTGGGATTGTGTACAATGGGAGTGAATGGGAAGCAGTTGGGTCGATTGGGTCTGTGAACAATGGGAGTGACTGGGAACGGGTTGGGTCGATTGGGTTTGTGAACAATGGGAGTGAATTGGAAAGGGTTGTGTCCATTGGGATTGTGTACAATGGGAGTGAATGGGAAGCAGTTGGGTCCATTGGGATTGTGTACAATGGGAGTGAATGGGAAGGGGTTGGGTCCATTGGGTTTGTGTACAATGGGAGTGAATGAGAAGGGGATCGGTCCATTGGGTTTGTGCACAATGGGAGTGAATGGGAAGGGGTTGGGTCGATTGGGTTTGTGGACAATGGGAGTGAATGGGAAGGGGTTGGGTCCATTGGGATTGTGTACAATGGGACTGAATGGGAAGGGTTTGGGTCAATTGTGTTTGTGAACAATGGGAGTGAATGGGAAGGGGTTGGGTCAATTGGGTTTGTGTACAATGGGAGTGAATGGGAAGGGGTTCGGGCGATTGGGATTGTGTACAATGGGAGTGAATGGGAAGGGGTTGGGGCGATTGGGTTTGTGTACAATGGGAGTGAATGGGAAGGGGTTGGGGCGATTGGGTTTGTGAAGAATGGGAGTGAATGGGAAGGGGTTGGGGCAATTGGGTTTGTGTACAATGGGAGTGAATGGGAAGGGGTTGGTTCCATTGGGTTTGTGTTCAGTGGGACTGAATGGGAAGGGGTTGGGTCAATTGGGTTTGTGTTCAATGCGAGTGAATGGGAAGGGGTTGGGTCCATTGGGTTTGTGAACAATGGGAGTGAATGGGAAGGGGTTGGGACAATTGGGATTGTGTACAATGGGAGTGAATGGGAAGGGGTTGGGTCCATTGGGTTTGTGTACAGTGGGAGTGAATGGGAAGGGGTTGGGTCCATTGGGATTGTGTACAGTGGGAGTGAATGGGAAGGGGTTAGGTCCATTGGGATTGTGTACAATAGGAGTGAATGGGAAGGGGTTGGGTCCATTGGGATTGTGTACAATGGGAGTGAATGGGATGCAGTTGGGTCGATTGTGTTTGTGTACAATGGGAGTGACTGGGAACGGGTTGGGTCGATTGGGTTTGTGAACAATGGGAGTGAATTGGAAGGGGTTGTGTCCATTGGGATTGTGTACAATTGGAGTGAATGGGAAGCGGTTGGATCCATTGGGATTGTGTACAATGCGAGTGAATGGGAAGGGGTTGGGTCCATTGGGACTGTGTACAATGGGAGTGAATGGGAAGGGGTTGGATACATTGGGATTGTGTACAATGCGAGTGAATGGGAAGGGGTCGGGTCCATTGGGATTGTGTACAATGGGAGTGAATGGGAAGGGATTGGGTCCATTGGGATTGTGTACAAGGGGAGTGAATGGGAAGGGGTTGAGCCCATTGGAATTGTGTACAAGGGGAGTGAATGGGAAGCGGTTGGGTCCATTGGGATTGTGTACAATGGGAGTGAATGGGAAGGGGTTGGGGCGATTGGTTTTGTGCAAGGGGAGTGAATGGGAAGGGGTTGGGTCGATTGGGATTGTGTACAATGGGAGTGAATGGGAAGGAGTTGGGTCCATTGGGTTTGCGTACAAGGGGAGTGAATGGGAAGGGGTGGGTCCATTGGGTTTGTGTACAAGGGGAGTGAATGGGAAGGGGTTGGGTCCATTGGGGTTGTGTACAAGGGGAGTGAATGGGAAGGGGTTGGGGCGATTGGGTTTGTGAACAATGGGACTGAATGGGAAGGGGTTGGGTTGATTGGGTTTGTGTACAATGGGAGTGAATGGGAAGGAGTTGGGTCCATTGGGATTGTGCACAATGGGAGTGAATGGGAAGGGGTTGGGTCCATTGGGATTGTGTACAAGGGGAGTGAATGGGAAGGGGTTGGGTCCATTGGGATTGTGTACAATGGGAGTGAATGGGAAGGGGTTGGGGCGATTGGGTTTGTGAACAATGGGAGTGAATGGGAAGGGGTTGGGTCCATTGGGTTTGTGAACAATGGGAGTGAATGGGAAGGGGTTGGGTCCATTGGGTTTGTGTACAATGGGAGTGAATGGGAAGGGGTTGGGTCGATTGGGTTTGTGAACAATGGGAGTGAATGGGAAGGGGTTGGGTCAATTGGGTTTGTGTACAATGGGATTGAATGGGAAGGGGTTGGGGCGATTGGAATTGTGTACAATGGGAGTGAATGGGAAGGGGTTGGGGCGATTGGGTTTGTGAACAATGGGAGTGAATGGGAAGGGGTTGGGTCCATTGGGTTTGTGTACAATGGGAGTGAATGGGAAGGGGTTGGGTCCATTGGGATTGTGAACAATGGGAGTGAATGGGAAGGGGTTGGGTCCATTGGGATTGTGTACAATGGGAGTGAATGGGAAAGGGTTGGGTCCATTGCGATTGTGTACAATGGGAGTGAATGGGAAGGGGTTGGGTCCATTGGGTTTGTGTACAATGGGAGTGAATGGGAAGGCGTTGGGTTCATTGGGATTGTGTACAGTGGGAGTGAATGGGAAGGGGTTGGGTCCATTGGGATTGTGTACAATAGGAGTGAATGGGATGGGGTTCGGTCCATTGGGTTTGTGTACAAGGGGAGTGAATGGGAAGGGGTGGGTCCATTGGGTTTGTGGACAAGGGGAGTGAATGGGAAGGGGTTGGGTCCATTGGGTTTGTGTACAAGGGGAGTGAATGGGAAGGGGTTGGGTCGATTGGGTTTGTGTACAATGGGAGTGAATGAGAAGGAGTTGGGTCCATTGGGATTGTGTACAATGGGAGTGAATGGGAAGGGCTTGGGTCCATTGGGATTGTGTACAAGGGGAGTGAATGGGAAGGGGTTGGGTCCATTGGGACTGTGTACAATGGGAGTGAATGGGAAGGGGTTGGGGCGATTGGGTTTGTGAACAATGGGAGTGAATGGGAAGGGGTTGGGTCGATTGGGTTTGTGAACAATGGGAGTGAATGGGAAGGGGTTGGGTCCATTGGGTTTGTGTTCAATGGGAGTGATTGGGAAGGGGTTGGGTCCATTGGGTTTGTGTTCAATGGGAGTGAATGGGAAGGGGTTGGGTCCATTGGGTTTTTGTTCAATGGGAATGAATGGGAAGGGGTTGGGTCCATTGGGATTGTGTACAATGGGAGTGAATGGGAAGGGTTTGGGTCCATTGGGTTTGTGTTCAATGGGAGTGATTGGGAAGGGGTTGGGTCCATTGGGTTTGTGTTCAATGGGAGTGAATGGGAAGGGGTTGGGTCCATTGGGTTTTTGTTCAATGGGAATGAATGGGAAGGGGTTGGGTCCATTGGGATTGTGTACAATGGGAGTGAATGGGAAGGGGTTGGGTCCATTGGGTTTGTGTTCAATGGGAGTGAATGGGAAGGGCTTGGGTCGATTGGGATTGTGTACAATGGGAGTGAATGGGAAGGGTTTGGGTCCATTGGGATTGTGTACAAGGGGAGTGAATGGGAAGGGGTTGGGTCCATTGGGATTGTGTGCAAGGGGAGTGAAAGGGAAGGGCTTGGGTCCATTGGGATTGTGTACAATGGGAGTGAATGGGAAGGGGTTGGGGTGATTGGGTTTGTGTTCAATGGGAGTGAATGGGAAGGGGTTGGGTCCATTGGGTTTGTGAACAATGGGAGTGCATGGGAAGGGGTTGGGTCAATTGGGTTTGTGTTCAATGGGGGTGATTGGGAAGGGGTTGGGTCCATTGGGTTTGTGTTCAATGGGCGTGATTGGGAAGGGGTTGGGTCCATTGGGTTTGTGAACAATGGGAGTGCATGGGAAGGGGTTGGGTCAATTGGGTTTGTGTTCAATGGGAGTGATTGGGAAGGGGTTGGGTCCATTGGGTTTGTGTTCAATGGGCGTGATTGGGAAGGGTTTGGGTCCATTGGGTTTGTGTACAATGGGAGTGAATGGGAAGGGGTTGGGTCCATTGGGTTTGTGTACAATGGGAGTGAATGGGAAGGGGTTGGGTCCATTGGGATTATGTACAGTGGGAGTGAATGGGAAGGGGTTGGGTCCATTGGGATTGTGTACAGTGGGAGTGAATGGGAAGGGGTTGGGTCCATTGGGTTTGTGTACAATGGGAGTGAATGGGAAGGGGTTGGGTCCATTGGGATTGTGTACAGTGGGAGTGAATGGGAAGGGGTTGGGTCCATTGGGATTGTGTACAATAGGAGTGAATGAGAAGGGGGTGGGTCCATTGGGATTCTGTACAATGGGAGTGAATGGGAAGCAGTTGGTTCCATTGGGTTTGTGTGCAATGGGAGCGAATGGGAAGGGGTTGGGTCGATTGGGTTTGTGAACAATGGGAGCGAATGGGAAGGGGTTGTGTCCATTGGGATTGTGTACAATGGGAGTGAATGGGAAGGGGTTGGATCCATTGGGATTGTGTACAATGCGAGTGAATGGCAAGGGGTTGGGTCCATTGGGATTGTGTACAATGGGAGTGAATTGGAAGGGGTTGGGTCCATTGGGATTGTGTACAATGGGAGTGAATGGGAAGGGTTTGGGTCCCTTGGGATCGTGTACAATGGGAGTGAATGGGAAGGGGTTGGGGTGATTGGGTTTGTGTACAAGGGGAGTGAATGGGAAGGGGTTGGGTCGATTGGGATTGTGTACAATGGGAGTGAATGGGAAGGGGTTGGGTCCATTGGGATAGTGTACAAGGGGAGTGAATGGGAAGGGGTTGGGTCCATTGGGATTGTGTACAATGGGAGTGAATGGGAAGGGGTTGTGTCCATTGGGTTTGTGTACAAGGGGAGTGAATGGGAAGGGGTTGGGTCGATTGGGTTTGTGTACAATGGGAGTGAATGGGAAGGAGTTGGGTCCGTTGGGTTTGTGTACAAGGGGAGTGAATCGGAAGGGGTGGGTCCATTGGGTTTGTGTACAATGGGAGTGATGGGAAGGAGTTGGGTCCATTGGGTTTGTGTACAAGGGGAGTGAATGGGAAGGGGTTGGGTCCATTGGGTTTGTGTACAAGGGGAGTGAATGGGAAGGGGTTGGGGCGATTGGGTTTGTGAACAATGGGAGTGAATGGGAAGGGGTTGGGTCGATTGGGTTTGTGTACAATGGGAGTGAATGGGAAGGAGTTGGGTCCATTGGGATTGTGCACAATGGGAGTGAATGGGAAGGGGTTGGATCCATTGAGATTGTGTACAAGGGGAGTGAATGGGAAGGGGTTGGGTCCATTGGGATTGTGTACAATGGGTGTGAATGGGAAGGGGCTGGGGCGATTGGGTTTGTGAACAATGGGAGTGAATGGGAAGGGGTTGGGTCCATTGGGTTTGTGAACAATGGGAGTGAATGGGAAGGGGTTGGGTCCATTGGGTTTGTGAACAATGGGAGTGAATGGGAAGGGGTTGGAGCGATTGGGTTTGTGAACAATGGGAGTGAATGGGAAGGGGTTGGGTCGATTGGGTTTGTGAACAATGGTAGTGAATGGGAAGGGGTTGGGTCCATTGGGTTTGTGTACAATGGGAGTGAATGGAAAGGGGTTGGGTCGATTGGGTTTGTGTACAATGGGAGTGAATGGGAAGGGGTTGGGGCGATTGGAATTGTGTACAATGGGAGTGAATGGGAAGGGGTTGGGGCGATTGGGTTTGTGAACAATGGGAGTGAATGGGAAGGGGTTGGGTCGATTGGGTTTGTGAACAATGGGAGTGAATGGGAAGGGGTTGGGTCCATTGGGTTTGTGTTCAATGGGAGTGATTGGGAAGGGGTTGGGTCCATTGGGTTTGTGTTCAATGGGAGTGAATGGGAAGGGGTTGGGTCCATTGGGCTTTTGTTCAATGGGAATGAATGGGAAGGGGTTGGGTCCATTGGGATTGTGTACAATGGGAGTGAATGGGAAGGGTTTGGGTCCATTGGGTTTGTGTTCAATGGGAGTGATTGGGAAGGGGTTGGGTCCATTGGGTTTGTGTTCAATGGGAGTGAATGGGAAGGGGTTGGGTCCATTGGGTTTTTGTTCAATGGGAATGAATGGGAAGGGGTTGGGTCCATTGGGATTGTGTACAATGGGAGTGAATGGGAAGGGGTTGGGTCCATTGGGTTTGTGTACAATGGGAGTGAATGGGAAGGGTTTGGGTCCATTGGGTTTGTGTTCAATGGGAGTGATTGGGAAGGGGTTGGGTCCATTGGGTTTGTGTTCAATGGGAGTGAATGGGAAGGGGTTGGGTCCATTGGGTTTTTGTTCAATGGGAATGAATGGGAAGGGGTTGGGTCCATTGGGATTGTGTACAATGGGAGTGAATGGGAAGGGTTTGGGTCCATTGGGATTGTGTACAAGGGGAGTGAATGGGAAGGGGTTGGGTCCATTGGGATTGTGTGCAAGGGGAGTGAAAGGGAAGGGCTTGGGTCCATTGGGATTGTGTACAATGGGAGTGAATGGGAAGGGGTTGGGGTGATTGGGTTTGTGTTCAATGGGAGTGAATGGGAAGGGGTTGGGTCCATTGGGTTTGTGAACAATGGGAGTGCATGGGAAGGGGTTGGGTCAATTGGGTTTGTGTTCAATGGGGGTGATTGGGAAGGGGTTGGGTCCATTGGGTTTGTGTTCAATGGGCGTGATTGGGAAGGGGTTGGGTCCATTGGGTTTGTGAACAATGGGAGTGCATGGGAAGGGGTTGGGTCAATTGGGTTTGTGTTCAATGGGAGTGATTGGGAAGGGGTTGGGTCCATTGGGTTTGTGTTCAATGGGCGTGATTGGGAAGGGTTTGGGTCCATTGGGTTTGTGTACAATGGGAGTGAATGGGAAGGGGTTGGGTCCATTGGGTTTGTGTACAATGGGAGTGAATGGGAAGGGGTTGGGTCCATTGGGATTATGTACAGTGGGAGTGAATGGGAAGGGGTTGGGTCCATTGGGATTGTGTACAGTGGGAGTGAATGGGAAGGGGTTGGGTCCATTGGGTTTGTGTACAATGGGAGTGAATGGGAAGGGGTTGGGTCCATTGGGATTGTGTACAGTGGGAGTGAATGGGAAGGGGTTGGGTCCATTGGGATTGTGTACAATAGGAGTGAATGAGAAGGGGGTGGGTCCATTGGGATTCTGTACAATGGGAGTGAATGGGAAGCAGTTGGTTCCATTGGGTTTGTGTGCAATGGGAGCGAATGGGAAGGGGTTGGGTCGATTGGGTTTGTGAACAATGGGAGCGAATGGGAAGGGGTTGTGTCCATTGGGATTGTGTACAATGGGAGTGAATGGGAAGGTGTTGGATCCATTGGGATTGTGTACAATGCGAGTGAATGGCAAGGGGTTGGGTCCATTGGGATTGTGTACAAGGGGAGTGAATGGGAAGGGGTTGGGTCCATTGGGTTTGTGTACAAGGGGAGTGAATGGGAAGGAGTTGGGTCCATTGGGATTGTGTACAATGGGAGTGAATGGGAAGGGCTTGGGTCCATTGGGATTGTGTACAAGGGGAGTGAATGGGAAGGGGTTGGGTCCATTGGGATTGTGTACAATGGGAGTGAATGGGAAGGGGTTGGGGCGATTGGGTTTGTGAACAATGGGAGTGAATGGGAAGGGGTTGGGTCGATTGGGTTTGTGAACAATGGGAGTGAATGGGAAGGGGTTGGGTCCATTGGGTTTGTGTTCAATGGGAGTGATTGGGAAGGGGTTGGGTCCATTGGGTTTGTGTTCAAAGGGAGTGAATGGGAAGGGGTTGGGTCCATTGGGTTTTTGTTCAATGGGAATGAATGGGAAGGGGTTGGGTCCAATGGGATTGTGTACAATGGGAGTGAATGGGAAGGGGTTGGGTCCATTGGGTTTGTGTTCAATGGGAGTGATTGGGAAGGGGTTGGGTCCATTGGGTTTTTGTTCAATGGGAATGAATGGGAAGGGGTTGGGTCCATTGGGATTGTGTACAATGGGAGTGAATGGGAAGGGCTTGGGTCCATTGGGTTTGTGTTCAATGGGAGTGAATGGGAAGGGCTTGGGTCGATTGGGATTGTGTACAATGGGAGTGAATGGGAAGGGCTTGGGTCGATTGGGATTGTGTACAATGGGAGTGAATGGGAAGGGTTTGGGTCCATTGGGATTGTGTACAATGGGAGTGAATGAGAAGGGTTTGGGTCCATTGGGATTGTGTACAAGGGGAGTGAATGGGAAGGGGTTGGGTCCATTGGGTTTGTGTACAATGGGAGTGATGGGAAGGAGTTGGGTCCATTGGGTTTGTGTACAAGGGGAGTGAATGGGAAGGGGTTGGGTCCATTGGGTTTGTGTATAAGGGGAGTGAATGGGAAGGGGTTGGGGCGATTGGGTTTGTGAAGAATGGGAGTGAATGGGAAGGGGTTGGGTTGATTGGGTTTGTGTACAATGGGAGTGAATGGGAAGGAGTTGGGTCCATTGGGATTGTGCACAATGGGAGTGAATGGGAAGGGGTTGGGTCCATTGGGATTGTGTACAAGGGGAGTGAATGGGAAGGGGTTGGGTCCATTGGGATTGTGTACAATGGGAGTGAATGGGAAGGGTTTGGGGCGATTGGGTTTGTGAACAATGGGAGTGAATGGGAAGGGGTTGGGTCCATTGGGTTTGTGAACAATGGGAGTGAATGGGAAGGGGTTGGGTCCATTGGGTTTGTGAACAATGGGAGTGAATGGGAAGGGGTTGGGGCGATTGGGTTTGTGAACAATGGGAGTGAATGGGAAGGGGTTGGGTCAATTGGGTTTGTGTACAATGGGAGTGAATGGGAAGGGGTTGGGGCGATTGGAATTGTGTACAATGGGAGTGAATGGGAAGGGGTTGGGGCGATTGCGTTTGTGAACAATGGGAGTGAATGGGAAGGGGTTGGGTCCATTGGGTTTGTGTACAATGGGAGTGAATGGGAAGGGGTTGGGTCCATTGGGATTGTGTACAATGGGAGTGAATGGGAAAGGGTTGCGTCCATTGGGATTGTGTACAATGGGAGTGAATGGGAAGGGGTTGGGTCCATTGGGTTTGTGTACAATGGGAGTGAATGGGAAGGCGTTGGGTTCATTGGGATTGTGTACAGTGGGAGTGAATGGGAAGGGGTTGGGTCCATTGGGATTGTGTACAATAGGAGTGAATGGGAAGGGGTTCGGTCCATTGGGTTTGTGTACAAGGGGAGTGAATGGGAAGGGGTGGGGTCCATTGGGTTTGTGAACGATGGGAGTGAATGGGAAGGGGTTGGGTCCATTGGGTTTGTGAACAATGGGAGTGAATGGGAAGGGGTTGGGGCGATTGGGTTTGTGAACAATGTAAGTGAATGGGAAGGGGTTGGGTCGATTGGGTTTGTGAACAATGGTAGTGAATGGGAAGCGGTTGGGTCCATTGGGTTTGTGTACAATGGGAGTGAATGGGAAGGGGTTGGGTCCATTGGGTTTGTGTACAATGGGAGTGAATGGGAAGGGGTTGGGGCGATTGGGTTTGTGAACAATGGGAGTGAATGGGAAGGGGTTGGGTCGATTGGGTTTGTTAACAATGGGAGTGAATGGGAAGGGGTTGGGTCCATTGGGTTTGTGTTCAATGGGAGTGATTGGGAAGGGGTTGGGTCCATTGGGTTTGTGTTCAATGGGAGTGAATGGGAAGGGGTTGGGTCCATTGGGTTTTTGTTCAATGGAAATGAATGGGAAGGGGTTGGGTCCATTGGGATTGTGTACAATGGGAGTGAATGGGAAGGGGTTGGGTCCATTGGGTTTGTGTTCAATGGGAGTAATTGGGAAGGGGTTGGGTCCATTGGGTTTTTGTTCAATGGGAGTGAATGGGAAGGGGTTGGGTCCATTGGGTTTTTGTTCAATGGGAATGAATGGGAAGGGGTTGGGTCCATTGGGATTGTGTACAATGGGAGTGAATGGGAAGGGGTTGGGTCCATTGGGTTTGTGTTCAATGGGAGTGAATGGGAAGGGCTTGGGTCGATTGGGATTGTGTACAATGGGAGTGAATGGGAAGGGTTTGGGTCCATTGGGATTGTGAACAATGGGAGTGAATGGGAAGGGTTTGGGTCCATTGGGATTGTGTACAATGGGAGTGAATGGGAAGGGGTTGGGTCGATTGGGTTTGTGTACAATGGGAGTGAATGGGAAGGAGTTGGGTCCATTGGGTTTGTGTACAAGGGGAGTGAATGGGAAGGGGTGGGTCCATTGGGTTTGTGTACAATGGGAGTGATGGGAAGGAGTTGGGTCCATTGGGTTTGTGCACAAGGGGAGTGAATGGGAAGGGGTTGGGTCCATTGGGTTTGTGTACAAGGGGAGTGAATGGGAAGGGGTTGGGGCGATTGGGTTTGTGAACAATGGGAGTGAATGGGAAGGGGTTGGGTTGATTGGGTTTGTGTACAATGGGAGTGAATGGGAAGGAGTTGGGTCCATTGGGATTGTGCACAATGGGAGTGAATGGGAAGGGGTTGGGTCCATTGGGATTGTGTACAAGGGGAGTGAATGGGAAGGGGTTGGGTCCATTGGGATTGTGTACAATGGGAGTGAATGGGAAGGGGTTGGGGCGATTCGGTTTGTGAACAATGGGAGTGAATGGGAAGGGGTTGGGGCGATTGGGTTTGTGAACAATGGGAGTGAATGGGAAGGGGTTGGGTCCATTGGGTTTGTGAACAATGGTAGTGAATGGGAAGGGGTTGGGTCCATTGGGTTTGTGTACAATGGGAGTGAATGGGAAGGGGTTGGGTCCATTGGGTTTGTGTACAATGGGTGTGAATGGGAAGGGGTTGGGTCGATTGGGTTTGTGAACAATGGGAGTGAATGGGAAGGGGTTGGGTCAATTGGGTTTGTGTACAATGGGAGTGAATGGGAAGGGGTTGGGGCGATTGGAATTGTGTACAATGGGAGTGAATGGGAAGGGGTTGGGGCGATTGGGTTTGTGAACAATGGGAGTGAATGGGAAGGGGTTGGGTCCATTGGGTTTGTGTACAATGGGAGTGAATGGGAAGGGGTTGGGTCCATTGGGATTGTGTACAATGGGAGTGAATGGGAAGGGGTTGGGTCCATTGGGATTGTGTACAATGGGAGTGAATGGGAAAGGGTTGGGTCCATTGGGATTGTGTACAATGGGAGTGAATGGGAAGGGGTTGGGTCCATTGGGTTTGTGTACAATGGGAGTGAATGGGAAGGCATTGGGTTCATTGGGATTGTGTACAGTGGGAGTGAATGGGAAGGGGTTGGGTCCATTGGGATTGTGTACAATAGGAGTGAATGGGAAGGGGTTCGGTCCATTGGGTTTGTGTACAAGGGGAGTGAATGGGAAGGGGTGGGGTCCATTGGGTTTGTGAACGATGGGAGTGAATGGGAAGGGGTTGGGTCCATTGGGTTTGTGAACAATGGGAGTGAATGGGAAGGGGTTGGGGCGATTGGGTTTGTGAACAATGGGAGTGAATGGGAAGGGGTTGGGTCGATTGGGTTTGTGAACAATGGTAGTGAATGGGAAGGGGTTGGGTCCATTGGGTTTGTGTACAATGGGAGTGAATGGGAAGGGGTTGGGTCCATTGGGTTTGAGTACAATGGGAGTGAATGGGAAGGGGTTGGGTCGATTGGGTTTGTGAACAATGGGAGTGAATGGGAAGGGGTTGGGTCAATTGGGTTTGTGTACAATGGGAGTGAATGGGAAGGGGTTGGGGCGATTGGAATTGTGTACAATGGGAGTGAATGGGAAGGGGTTGGGGCGATTGGGTTTGTGAACAATGGGAGTGAATGGGAAGGGGTTGGGTCCATTGGGTTTGTGTACAATGGGAGTGAATGGGAAGGGGTTGGGTCCATTGGGATTGTGTACAATGGGAGTGAATGGGAAAGGGTTGGGTCCATTGGGATTGTGTACAATGGGAGTGAATGGGAAGGGGTTGGGTCCATTGGGTTTGTGTACAATGGGAGTGAATGGGAAGGCGTTGGGTTCATTGGGATTGTGTACAGTGGGAGTGAATGGGAAGGGGTTGGGTCCATTGGGATTGTGTACAATAGGAGTGAATGGGAAGGGGTTCGGTCCATTGGGTTTGTGTACAAGGGGAGTGAATGGGAAGGGGTGGGTCCATTGGGTTTGTGTACAATGGGAGTGAATGGGAAGGGGCTGGGTCCATTGGGTTTGTGTACAAGTGGAGTGAATGGGAAGGAGTTGGGTCCATTGGGATTGTGTACAATGGGAGTGAATGGGAAGGGCTTGGGTCCATTGGGATTGTGTACAAGGGGAGTGAATGGGAAGGGGTTGGGTCCATTGGGATTGTGTACAATGGGAGTGAATGGGAAGGGGTTGGGGCGATTGGGTTTGTGAACAATGGGAGTGAATGGGAAGGGGTTGGGTCGATTGGGTTTGTGAACAATGGGAGTGAATGGGAAGGGGTTGGGTCCATTGGGTTTGTGTTCAATGGGAGTGATTGGGAAGGGGTTGGGTCCATTGGGATTGTGTTCAATGGGAGTGAATGGGAAGGGGTTGGGTCCACTGGGTTTTTGTTCAATGGGAATGAATGGGAAGGGGTTGGGTCCATTGGGATTGAGTACAATGGGAGTGAATGGGAAGGGGTTGTGTCCATTGGGTTTGTGTTCAATGGGAGTGATTGGGAAGGGGTTGGGTCCATTGGGATTGTGTACAATGGGAGTGAATGGGAAGGGGTTGGGTCCATTGGGTTTGTGTTCAATGGGAGTGAATGGGAAGGGCTTGGGTCGATTGGGATTGTGTACAATGGGAGTGAATGGGAAGGGTTTGGGTCCATTGGGATTGTGTACAAGGGGAGTGAATGGGAAGGGGTTGGGTCCATTGGGATTGTGTACAAGGGGAGTGAAAGGGAAGGGCTTGGGTCCATTGGGATTGTGTACAATGGGAGTGAATGCGAAGGGGTTGGGGTGATTGGGTTTGTGAACAATGGGAGTGAATGGGAAGGGGTTGGGTCCATTGGGTTTGTGTACAATGGGAGTGAATGGGAAGGGGTTGGGGCGATTGGGTTTGTGAACAATGGGAGTGAATGGGAAGGGGTTGGGTCCATTGGGTTTGTGTACAATGGGAGTGAATGGGAAGGGGTTGGGGCGATTGGGTTTGTGAACAATGGGAGTGAATGGGAAGGGGTTGGGTCCATTGGGTTTGTGCACAATGGGAGTGAATGGGAAGGGGTTGGGTCGATTGGGTTTGTGAACAATGGGAGTGAATGGGAAGGGGTTGGGTCCATTGGGATTGTGTACAATGGGACTGAATGGGAAGGGGTTCGGGCGATTGGGATTGTGTACAATGGGAGTGAATGGGAAGGGGTTGGGGCGATTGGGTTTGTGAACAATGGGAGTGAATGGGAACGGCTTGGGGCGATTGGGTTTGTGAACAATGGGAGTGAATGGGAAGGGGTTGGGGCAATTGGGTTTGTGTCCAATGGGAGTGAATGAGAAGGTGTTGGTTCCATTGGGTTTGTGTTCAATGGGAGTGAATGGGAAGGGGTTGGGTCAATTGGGTTTGTGAACAATGGGAGTGCATGGAAAGGGGTTGGGTCAATTGGGTTTGTGTTCAATGGGAGTGATTGGGAAGCGGTTGGGTCCATTGGGTTTGTGTTCAATGGGCGTGATTGGGAAGGGGTTGGGTCCATTGGGTTTGTGAACAATGGGAGTGCATGGGAAGGGGTTGGGTCAATTGGGTTTGTGTTCAATGGGAGTGATTGGGAAGGGGTTGGGTCCATTGGGTTTGTGTTCAATGGGCGTGATTGGGAAGGGTTTGGGTCCATTGGGTTTGTGTACAATGGGAGTGAATGGGAAGGGGTTGGGTCCATTGGGATTGTGTACAATAGGAGTGAATGAGAAGGGGGTGGGTCCATTGGGATTCTGTACAATGGGAGTGAATGGGAAGCAGTTGGGTCCATTGGGTTTGTGTACAATGGGAGCAAATGGGAAGGGGTTGGGTCGATTGGGTTTGTGAACAATGGGAGTGAATGGGAAGGGGTTGTGTCCATTGGGATTGTGTACAATGGGAGTGAATGGGAAGGGGTTGGATCCATTGGGATTGTGTACAATGCGAGTGAATGGCAAGGGGTTGGGTCCATTGGGATTGTGTACAATGGGAGTGAATTGGAAGGGGTTGGGTCCATTGGGATTGTGTACAATGGGAGTGAATGGGAAGGGTTTGGGTCCATTGGGATTGTGTACAAGGGGAGTGAATGGGAAGGGGTTGGCTCCATTGGGACTGTGTACAAGGGGAGTGAATGGGAAGGGGTTGGGTCCATTGGGATTGTGTACAATCGGAGTGAATGGGAAGGGGTTGGGGTGATTGGGTTTGTGTACAAGGGGAGTGAATGGGAAGGGGTTGGGTCGATTGGGATTGTGTACAATGGGAGTGAATGGGAAGGTGTTGGGTCCATTGGGACTGTGTACAAGGGGAGTGAATGGGAAGGGGTGTGTCCATTGGGATTGTGTACAATGGGAGTGAATGGGAAGGGGTTGGGGTGATTGGGTTTGTGCACAAGGGGAGTGAATGGGAAGGGGTTGGGTCGATTGGGATTGTGTACAATGGGAGTGAATGGGAAGGGGTTGGGTCCATTGGGATAGTGTACAAGGGGAGTGAATGGGAAGGGGTTGGGTCCATTGGGATTGTGTACAATGGGAGTGAATGGGAAGGGGTTGGGGCGATTGGGTTTGTGAACAATGGGAGTGAATGGGAAGGGGTTGCGTCCATTGGGTTTGTGTACAATGGGAGTGAATGGGAAGGGGTTGGGGCGATTGGGTTTGTGAACAATGGGAGTGAATGGGAAGGGGTTGTGTCGATTGGGTTTGTGAACAATGGTAGTGAATGGGAACGGGTTGGTTACATTGGGTTTGTGTACAAGGGGAGTGAATGGGAAGGGGTTGTGTCCATTGGGTTTGTGTACAATGGGAGTGAATGAGAAGGGGTTGGGTCCATTGGGTTTGTGCACAATGGGAGTGAATGGGAAGGGGTTGGGTCGATTGGGTTCGTGCACAATGGGAGTGAATGGGAAGGGGTTGGGTCCATTGGGATTGTGTACAATGGGACTGAATGGGAAGGGGTTGGGTCGATTGGGTTTGTGAACAATGGGAGTGAATGGGAAGGGGTTGGGTCAATTGGGTTTGTGCACAATGGGAGTGAATGGGAAGAGGTTCGGGCGATTGGGATTGTGTACAATGGGAGTGAATGGGAAGGGGTTGGGGCGATTGGGTTTGTGAACAATGGGAGTGAGTGGGAACGGGTTGGGGCGATTGGGTTTGTGAACAATGGGAGTGAATGGGAAGGGGTTGGGGCAATTGGGTTTGTGTACAATGGGAGTGAATGGGAAGGGGTTGGTTCCATTGGGTTTGTGTTCAATGGGAGTGAATGGGAAGGGGTTGGGTCAATTGGGTTTGTGAACAATGGGAGTGAATGGGAAGCAGTTGGGTCCATTGTGATTGTGCACAATGGGAGTGAATGGGAAGGGGTTGGGTCCATTGGGATTGTGTACAAGGGGAGTGAATGGGAAGGGGTTGGGTCCATTGGTATTGTGTACAATGGGAGTGAATGGGAAGGGGTTGGGGCGATTGGGTTTGTGAACAATGGGAGTGAATGGGAAGGGGTTGGGTCCATTGGGTTTGTGAACAATGGGAGTGAATGGGAAGGGGTTGGGTCCATTGGGTTTGTGAACAATGGGAGTGAATGGGAAGGGGTTGGGGCGATTGGGTTTGTGAACAATGGGAGTGAATGGGAAGGGGTTGGGTCGATTGGGTTTGTGAACAATGGGAGTGAATGGGAAGGGGTTGGGTCCATTGGGTTTGTGTACAATGGGAGTGAATGGGAAGGGGTTGGGGTGATTGGGTTTGTGTACAAGGGGAGTGAATGGGAACGGGTTGGGTCGATTGGGATTGTGTACAAGGGGAGTGAATGGGAAGGGGTTGGGTCCATTGGGATTGTGTACAATGGGAGTGAATGGGAAGGGGTTGGGGCGATTCGGTTTGTGAACAATGGGAGTGAATGGGAAGGGGTTGGGGCGATTGGGTTTGTGAACAATGGGAGTGAATGGGAAGGGGTTGGGTCCATTGGGTTTGTGAACAATGGTAGTGAATGGGAAGGGGTTGGGTCCATTGGGTTTGTGTACAATGGGAGTGAATGGGAAGGGGTTGGGTCCATTGGGTTTGTGTACAATGGGTGTGAATGGGAAGGGGTTGGGTCGATTGGGTTTGTGAACAATGGGAGTGAATGGGAAGGGGTTGGGTCAATTGGGTTTGTGTACAATGGGAGTGAATGGGAAGGGGTTGGGGCGATTGGAATTGTGTACAATGGGAGTGAATGGGAAGGGGTTGGGGCGATTGGGTTTGTGAACAATGGGAGTGAATGGGAAGGGGTTGGGTCCATTGGGTTTGTGTACAATGGGAGTGAATGGGAAGGGGTTGGGTCCATTGGGATTGTGTACAATGGGAGTGAATGGGAAGGGGTTGGGTCCATTGGGATTGTGTACAATGGGAGTGAATGGGAAAGGGTTGGGTCCATTGGGATTGTGTACAATGGGAGTGAATGGGAAGGGGTTGGGTCCATTGGGTTTGTGTACAATGGGAGTGAATGGGAAGGCATTGGGTTCATTGGGATTGTGTACAGTGGGAGTGAATGGGAAGGGGTTGGGTCCATTGGGATTGTGTACAATAGGAGTGAATGGGAAGGGGTTCGGTCCATTGGGTTTGTGTACAAGGGGAGTGAATGGGAAGGGGTGGGGTCCATTGGGTTTGTGAACGATGGGAGTGAATGGGAAGGGGTTGGGTCCATTGGGTTTGTGAACAATGGGAGTGAATGGGAAGGGGTTGGGGCGATTGGGTTTGTGAACAATGGGAGTGAATGGGAAGGGGTTGGGTCGATTGGGTTTGTGAACAATGGTAGTGAATGGGAAGGGGTTGGGTCCATTGGGTTTGTGTACAATGGGAGTGAATGGGAAGGGGTTGGGTCCATTGGGTTTGAGTACAATGGGAGTGAATGGGAAGGGGTTGGGTCGATTGGGTTTGTGAACAATGGGAGTGAATGGGAAGGGGTTGGGTCAATTGGGTTTGTGTACAATGGGAGTGAATGGGAAGGGGTTGGGGCGATTGGAATTGTGTACAATGGGAGTGAATGGGAAGGGGTTGGGGCGATTGGGTTTGTGAACAATGGGAGTGAATGGGAAGGGGTTGGGTCCATTGGGTTTGTGTACAATGGGAGTGAATGGGAAGGGGTTGGGTCCATTGGGATTGTGTACAATGGGAGTGAATGGGAAAGGGTTGGGTCCATTGGGATTGTGTACAATGGGAGTGAATGGGAAGGGGTTGGGTCCATTGGGTTTGTGTACAATGGGAGTGAATGGGAAGGCGTTGGGTTCATTGGGATTGTGTACAGTGGGAGTGAATGGGAAGGGGTTGGGTCCATTGGGATTGTGTACAATAGGAGTGAATGGGAAGGGGTTCGGTCCATTGGGTTTGTGTACAAGGGGAGTGAATGGGAAGGGGTGGGTCCATTGGGTTTGTGTACAATGGGAGTGAATGGGAAGGGGCTGGGTCCATTGGGTTTGTGTACAAGTGGAGTGAATGGGAAGGAGTTGGGTCCATTGGGATTGTGTACAATGGGAGTGAATGGGAAGGGCTTGGGTCCATTGGGATTGTGTACAAGGGGAGTGAATGGGAAGGGGTTGGGTCCATTGGGATTGTGTACAATGGGAGTGAATGGGAAGGGGTTGGGGCGATTGGGTTTGTGAACAATGGGAGTGAATGGGAAGGGGTTGGGTCGATTGGGTTTGTGAACAATGGGAGTGAATGGGAAGGGGTTGGGTCCATTGGGTTTGTGTTCAATGGGAGTGATTGGGAAGGGGTTGGGTCCATTGGGATTGTGTTCAATGGGAGTGAATGGGAAGGGGTTGGGTCCACTGGGTTTTTGTTCAATGGGAATGAATGGGAAGGGGTTGGGTCCATTGGGATTGAGTACAATGGGAGTGAATGGGAAGGGGTTGTGTCCATTGGGTTTGTGTTCAATGGGAGTGATTGGGAAGGGGTTGGGTCCATTGGGATTGTGTACAATGGGAGTGAATGGGAAGGGGTTGGGTCCATTGGGTTTGTGTTCAATGGGAGTGAATGGGAAGGGCTTGGGTCGATTGGGATTGTGTACAATGGGAGTGAATGGGAAGGGTTTGGGTCCATTGGGATTGTGTACAAGGGGAGTGAATGGGAAGGGGTTGGGTCCATTGGGATTGTGTACAAGGGGAGTGAAAGGGAAGGGCTTGGGTCCATTGGGATTGTGTACAATGGGAGTGAATGGGAAGGGGTTGGGGTGATTGGGTTTGTGAACAATGGGAGTGAATGGGAAGGGGTTGGGTCCATTGGGTTTGTGTACAATGGGAGTGAATGGGAAGGGGTTGGGGCGATTGGGTTTGTGAACAATGGGAGTGAATGGGAAGGGGTTGGGTCCATTGGGTTTGTGTACAATGGGAGTGAATGGGAAGGGGTTGGGGCGATTGGGTTTGTGAACAATGGGAGTGAATGGGAAGGGGTTGGGTCCATTGGGTTTGTGCACAATGGGAGTGAATGGGAAGGGGTTGGGTCGATTGGGTTTGTGAACAATGGGAGTGAATGGGAAGGGGTTGGGTCCATTGGGATTGTGTACAATGGGACTGAATGGGAAGGGGTTCGGGCGATTGGGATTGTGTACAATGGGAGTGAATGGGAAGGGGTTGGGGCGATTGGGTTTGTGAACAATGGGAGTGAATGGGAACGGCTTGGGGCGATTGGGTTTGTGAACAATGGGAGTGAATGGGAAGGGGTTGGGGCAATTGGGTTTGTGTCCAATGGGAGTGAATGAGAAGGTGTTGGTTCCATTGGGTTTGTGTTCAATGGGAGTGAATGGGAAGGGGTTGGGTCAATTGGGTTTGTGAACAATGGGAGTGCATGGAAAGGGGTTGGGTCAATTGGGTTTGTGTTCAATGGGAGTGATTGGGAAGCGGTTGGGTCCATTGGGTTTGTGTTCAATGGGCGTGATTGGGAAGGGGTTGGGTCCATTGGGTTTGTGAACAATGGGAGTGCATGGGAAGGGGTTGGGTCAATTGGGTTTGTGTTCAATGGGAGTGATTGGGAAGGGGTTGGGTCCATTGGGTTTGTGTTCAATGGGCGTGATTGGGAAGGGTTTGGGTCCATTGGGTTTGTGTACAATGGGAGTGAATGGGAAGGGGTTGGGTCCATTGGGATTGTGTACAATAGGAGTGAATGAGAAGGGGGTGGGTCCATTGGGATTCTGTACAATGGGAGTGAATGGGAAGCAGTTGGGTCCATTGGGTTTGTGTACAATGGGAGCAAATGGGAAGGGGTTGGGTCGATTGGGTTTGTGAACAATGGGAGTGAATGGGAAGGGGTTGTGTCCATTGGGATTGTGTACAATGGGAGTGAATGGGAAGGGGTTGGATCCATTGGGATTGTGTACAATGCGAGTGAATGGCAAGGGGTTGGGTCCATTGGGATTGTGTACAATGGGAGTGAATTGGAAGGGGTTGGGTCCATTGGGATTGTGTACAATGGGAGTGAATGGGAAGGGTTTGGGTCCATTGGGATTGTGTACAAGGGGAGTGAATGGGAAGGGGTTGGCTCCATTGGGACTGTGTACAAGGGGAGTGAATGGGAAGGGGTTGGGTCCATTGGGATTGTGTACAATCGGAGTGAATGGGAAGGGGTTGGGGTGATTGGGTTTGTGTACAAGGGGAGTGAATGGGAAGGGGTTGGGTCGATTGGGATTGTGTACAATGGGAGTGAATGGGAAGGTGTTGGGTCCATTGGGACTGTGTACAAGGGGAGTGAATGGGAAGGGGTGTGTCCATTGGGATTGTGTACAATGGGAGTGAATGGGAAGGGGTTGGGGTGATTGGGTTTGTGCACAAGGGGAGTGAATGGGAAGGGGTTGGGTCGATTGGGATTGTGTACAATGGGAGTGAATGGGAAGGGGTTGGGTCCATTGGGATAGTGTACAAGGGGAGTGAATGGGAAGGGGTTGGGTCCATTGGGATTGTGTACAATGGGAGTGAATGGGAAGGGGTTGGGGCGATTGGGTTTGTGAACAATGGGAGTGAATGGGAAGGGGTTGCGTCCATTGGGTTTGTGTACAATGGGAGTGAATGGGAAGGGGTTGGGGCGATTGGGTTTGTGAACAATGGGAGTGAATGGGAAGGGGTTGTGTCGATTGGGTTTGTGAACAATGGTAGTGAATGGGAACGGGTTGGTTACATTGGGTTTGTGTACAAGGGGAGTGAATGGGAAGGGGTTGTGTCCATTGGGTTTGTGTACAATGGGAGTGAATGAGAAGGGGTTGGGTCCATTGGGTTTGTGCACAATGGGAGTGAATGGGAAGGGGTTGGGTCGATTGGGTTTGTGCACAATGGGAGTGAATGGGAAGGGGTTGGGTCCATTGGGATTGTGTACAATGGGACTGAATGGGAAGGGGTTGGGTCGATTGGGTTTGTGAACAATGGGAGTGAATGGGAAGGGGTTGGGTCAATTGGGTTTGTGCACAATGGGAGTGAATGGGAAGAGGTTCGGGCGATTGGGATTGTGTACAATGGGAGTGAATGGGAAGGGGTTGGGGCGATTGGGTTTGTGAACAATGGGAGTGAGTGGGAACGGGTTGGGGCGATTGGGTTTGTGAACAATGGGAGTGAATGGGAAGGGGTTGGGGCAATTGGGTTTGTGTACAATGGGAGTGAATGGGAAGGGGTTGGTTCCATTGGGTTTGTGTTCAATGGGAGTGAATGGGAAGGGGTTGGGTCAATTGGGTTTGTGAACAATGGGAGTGAATGGGAAGCAGTTGGGTCCATTGTGATTGTGCACAATGGGAGTGAATGGGAAGGGGTTGGGTCCATTGGGATTGTGTACAAGGGGAGTGAATGGGAAGGGGTTGGGTCCATTGGTATTGTGTACAATGGGAGTGAATGGGAAGGGGTTGGGGCGATTGGGTTTGTGAACAATGGGAGTGAATGGGAAGGGGTTGGGTCCATTGGGTTTGTGAACAATGGGAGTGAATGGGAAGGGGTTGGGTCCATTGGGTTTGTGAACAATGGGAGTGAATGGGAAGGGGTTGGGGCGATTGGGTTTGTGAACAATGGGAGTGAATGGGAAGGGGTTGGGTCGATTGGGTTTGTGAACAATGGGAGTGAATGGGAAGGGGTTGGGTCCATTGGGTTTGTGTACAATGGGAGTGAATGGGAAGGGGTTGGGGTGATTGGGTTTGTGTACAAGGGGAGTGAATGGGAACGGGTTGGGTCGATTGGGATTGTGTACAAGGGGAGTGAATGGGAAGGGGTTGGGTCCATTGGGATTGTGTACAATGGGAGTGAATGGGAAGGGGTTGGGGCGATTGGGTTTGTGAACAATGGGAGTGAATGGGAAGGGGTTGGGTCCATTGGGTTTGTGTACAATGGGAGTGAATGGGAAGGGGTTGGGGCGATTGGGTTTGTGAACAATGGGAGTGAATGGGAAGGGGTTGGGTCCATTGGGTTTGTGCACAATGGGAGTGAATGGGAAGGGGTTGGGTCGATTGGGTTTGTGAACAATGGGAGTGAATGGGAAGGGGTTGGGTCCATTGGGATTGTGTACAATGGGACTGAATGGGAAGGGGTTCGGGCGATTGGGATTGTGTACAATGGGAGTGAATGGGAAGGGGTTGGGGCGATTGGGTTTGTGAACAATGGGAGTGAATGGGAACGGCTTGGGGCGATTGGGTTTGTGAACAATGGGAGTGAATGGGAAGGGGTTGGGGCAATTGGGTTTGTGTCCAATGGGAGTGAATGAGAAGGGGTTGGTTCCATTGGGTTTGTGTTCAATGGGAGTGAATGGGAAGGGGTTGGGTCCATTGGGTTTGTGTTCAATGGGAGTGAATGGGAAGGGGTTGGGTCCATTGGGTTTGTGAACAATGGGAGTGCATGGAAAGGGGTTGGGTCAATTGGGTTTGTGTTCAATGGGAGTGATTGGGAAGCGGTTGGGTCCATTGGGTTTGTGTTCAATGGGCGTGATTGGGAAGGGGTTGGGTCCATTGGGTTTGTGAACAATGGGAGTGCATGGGAAGGGGTTGGGTCAATTGGGTTTGTGTTCAATGGGAGTGATTGGGAAGGGGTTGGGTCCATTGGGTTTGTGTTCAATGGGAGTGAATGGGAAGGGGTTGGGTCCATTGGGTTTTTGTTCAATGGGAATGAATGGGAAGGGGTTGGGTCCATTGGGATTGTGTACAATGGGAGTGAATGGGAAGGGGTTGGGTCCAATGGGTTTGTGTTCAATGGGAGTGAATGGGAAGGGCTTGGGTCGATTGGGATTGTGTACAATGGGAGTGAATGGGAAGGGTTTGGGTCCATTGGGATTGTGTACAAGGGGAGTGAATGGGAAGGGGTTGGGTCCATTGGGATTGTGTACAAGGGGAGTGAAAGGGAAGGGCTTGGGTCCATTGGGATTGTGTACAATGGGAGTGAATGGGAAGGGGTTGGGGTGATTGGGTTTGTGAACAATGGGAGTGAATGGGAAGGGGTTGGGTCCATTGGGTTTGTGTACAATGGGAGTGAATGGGAAGGGGTTGGGGCGATTGGGTTTGTGAACAATGGGAGTGAATGGGAAGGGGTTGGGTCCATTGGGTTTGTGTACAATGGGAGTGAATGGGAAGGGGTTGGGGCGATTGGGTTTGTGAACAATGGGAGTGAATGGGAAGGGGTTGGGTCCATTGGGTTTGTGCACAATGGGAGTGAATGGGAAGGGGTTGGGTCGATTGGGTTTGTGAACAATGGGAGTGAATGGGAAGGGGTTGGGTCCATTGGGATTGTGTACAATGGGACTGAATGGGAAGGGGTTCGGGCGATTGGGATTGTGTACAATGGGAGTGAATGGGAAGGGGTTGGGGCGATTGGGTTTGTGAACAATGGGAGTGAATGGGAACGGCTTGGGGCGATTGGGTTTGTGAACAATGGGAGTGAATGGGAAGGGGTTGGGGCAATTGGGTTTGTGTCCAATGGGAGTGAATGAGAAGGTGTTGGTTCCATTGGGTTTGTGTTCAATGGGAGTGAATGGGAAGGGGTTGGGTCAATTGGGTTTGTGAACAATGGGAGTGCATGGAAAGGGGTTGGGTCAATTGGGTTTGTGTTCAATGGGAGTGATTGGGAAGCGGTTGGGTCCATTGGGTTTGTGTTCAATGGGCGTGATTGGGAAGGGGTTGGGTCCATTGGGTTTGTGAACAATGGGAGTGCATGGGAAGGGGTTGGGTCAATTGGGTTTGTGTTCAATGGGAGTGATTGGGAAGGGGTTGGGTCCATTGGGTTTGTGTTCAATGGGCGTGATTGGGAAGGGTTTGGGTCCATTGGGTTTGTGTACAATGGGAGTGAATGGGAAGGGGTTGGGTCCATTGGGATTGTGTACAATAGGAGTGAATGAGAAGGGGGTGGGTCCATTGGGATTCTGTACAATGGGAGTGAATGGGAAGCAGTTGGGTCCATTGGGTTTGTGTACAATGGGAGCAAATGGGAAGGGGTTGGGTCGATTGGGTTTGTGAACAATGGGAGTGAATGGGAAGGGGTTGTGTCCATTGGGATTGTGTACAATGGGAGTGAATGGGAAGGGGTTGGATCCATTGGGATTGTGTACAATGCGAGTGAATGGCAAGGGGTTGGGTCCATTGGGATTGTGTACAATGGGAGTGAATTGGAAGGGGTTGGGTCCATTGGGATTGTGTACAATGGGAGTGAATGGGAAGGGTTTGGGTCCATTGGGATTGTGTACAAGGGGAGTGAATGGGAAGGGGTTGGCTCCATTGGGACTGTGTACAAGGGGAGTGAATGGGAAGGGGTTGGGTCCATTGGGATTGTGTACAATCGGAGTGAATGGGAAGGGGTTGGGGTGATTGGGTTTGTGTACAAGGGGAGTGAATGGGAAGGGGTTGGGTCGATTGGGATTGTGTACAATGGGAGTGAATGGGAAGGTGTTGGGTCCATTGGGACTGTGTACAAGGGGAGTGAATGGGAAGGGGTGTGTCCATTGGGATTGTGTACAATGGGAGTGAATGGGAAGGGGTTGGGGTGATTGGGTTTGTGCACAAGGGGAGTGAATGGGAAGGGGTTGGGTCGATTGGGATTGTGTACAATGGGAGTGAATGGGAAGGGGTTGGGTCCATTGGGATAGTGTACAAGGGGAGTGAATGGGAAGGGGTTGGGTCCATTGGGATTGTGTACAATGGGAGTGAATGGGAAGGGGTTGGGGCGATTGGGTTTGTGAACAATGGGAGTGAATGGGAAGGGGTTGCGTCCATTGGGTTTGTGTACAATGGGAGTGAATGGGAAGGGGTTGGGGCGATTGGGTTTGTGAACAATGGGAGTGAATGGGAAGGGGTTGTGTCGATTGGGTTTGTGAACAATGGTAGTGAATGGGAAGGGGTTGGTTACATTGGGTTTGTGTACAAGGGGAGTGAATGGGAAGGGGTTGTGTCCATTGGGTTTGTGTACAATGGGAGTGAATGAGAAGGGGTTGGGTCCATTGGGTTTGTGCACAATGGGAGTGAATGGGAAGGGGTTGGGTCGATTGGGTTTGTGCACAATGGGAGTGAATGGGAAGGGGTTGGGTCCATTGGGATTGTGTACAATGGGACTGAATGGGAAGGGGTTGGGTCGATTGGGTTTGTGAACAATGGGAGTGAATGGGAAGGGGTTGGGTCAATTGGGTTTGTGCACAATGGGAGTGAATGGGAAGAGGTTCGGGCGATTGGGATTGTGTACAATGGGAGTGAATGGGAAGGGGTTGGGGCGATTGGGTTTGTGAACAATGGGAGTGAGTGGGAACGGGTTGGGGCGATTGGGTTTGTGAACAATGGGAGTGAATGGGAAGGGGTTGGGGCAATTGGGTTTGTGTACAATGGGAGTGAATGGGAAGGGGTTGGTTCCATTGGGTTTGTGTTCAATGGGAGTGAATGGGAAGGGGTTGGGTCAATTGGGTTTGTGAACAATGGGAGTGAATGGGAAGCAGTTGGGTCCATTGTGATTGTGCACAATGGGAGTGAATGGGAAGGGGTTGGGTCCATTGGGATTGTGTACAAGGGGAGTGAATGGGAAGGGGTTGGGTCCATTGGTATTGTGTACAATGGGAGTGAATGGGAAGGGGTTGGGGCGATTGGGTTTGTGAACAATGGGAGTGAATGGGAAGGGGTTGGGTCCATTGGGTTTGTGAACAATGGGAGTGAATGGGAAGGGGTTGGGTCCATTGGGTTTGTGAACAATGGGAGTGAATGGGAAGGGGTTGGGGCGATTGGGTTTGTGAACAATGGGAGTGAATGGGAAGGGGTTGGGTCGATTGGGTTTGTGAACAATGGGAGTGAATGGGAAGGGGTTGGGTCCATTGGGTTTGTGTACAATGGGAGTGAATGGGAAGGGGTTGGGGTGATTGGGTTTGTGTACAAGGGGAGTGAATGGGAACGGGTTGGGTCGATTGGGATTGTGTACAATGGGAGTGAATGGGAAGGGGTTGGGTCCATTGGGATAGTGTACAAGGGGAGTGAATGGGAAGGGGTTGGGTCCATTGGGATTGTGTACAATGGGAGTGAATGGGAAGGGGTTGGGGCGATTGGGTTTGTGAACAATGGGAGTGAATGGGAAGGGGTTGGGTCCATTGGGTTTGTGTACAATGGGAGTGAATGGGAAGGGGTTGGGGCGATTGGGTTTGTGAACAATGGGAGTGAATGGGAAGGGGTTGGGTCCATTGGGTTTGTGCACAATGGGAGTGAATGGGAAGGGGTTGGGTCGATTGGGTTTGTGAACAATGGGAGTGAATGGGAAGGGGTTGGGTCCATTGGGATTGTGTACAATGGGACTGAATGGGAAGGGGTTCGGGCGATTGGGATTGTGTACAATGGGAGTGAATGGGAAGGGGTTGGGGCGATTGGGTTTGTGAACAATGGGAGTGAATGGGAACGGCTTGGGGCGATTGGGTTTGTGAACAATGGGAGTGAATGGGAAGGGGTTGGGGCAATTGGGTTTGTGTCCAATGGGAGTGAATGAGAAGGGGTTGGTTCCATTGGGTTTGTGTTCAATGGGAGTGAATGGGAAGGGGTTGGGTCCATTGGGTTTGTGTTCAATGGGAGTGAATGGGAAGGGGTTGGGTCCATTGGGTTTGTGAACAATGGGAGTGCATGGAAAGGGGTTGGGTCAATTGGGTTTCTGTTCAATGGGAGTGATTGGGAAGCGGTTGGGTCCATTGGGTTTGTGTTCAATGGGCGTGATTGGGAAGGGGTTGGGTCCATTGGGTTTGTGAACAATGGGAGTGCATGGGAAGGGGTTGGGTCAATTGGGTTTGTGTTCAATGGGAGTGATTGGGAAGGGGTTGGGTCCATTGGGTTTGTGTTCAATGGGCGTGATTGGGAAGGGTTTGGGTCCATTGGGTTTGTGTACAATGGGAGTGAATGGGAAGGGGTTGGGTCCATTGGGATTGTGTACAATAGGAGTGAATGAGAAGGGGGTGGGTCCATTGGGATTCTGTACAATGGGAGTGAATGGGAAGCAGTTGGGTCCATTGGGTTTGTGTACAATGGGAGCAAATGGGAAGGGGTTGGGTCGATTGGGTTTGTGAACAATGGGAGTGAATGGGAAGGGGTTGTGTCCATTGGGATTGTGTACAATGGGAGTGAATGGGAAGGGGTTGGATCCATTGGGATTGTGTACAATGCGAGTGAATGGCAAGGGGTTGGGTCCATTGGGATTGTGTACAATGGGAGTGAATTGGAAGGGGTTGGGTCCATTGGGATTGTGTACAATGGGAGTGAATGGGAAGGGTTTGGGTCCATTGGGATTGTGTACAAGGGGAGTGAATGGGAAGGGGTTGGCTCCATTGGGACTGTGTACAAGGGGAGTGAATGGGAAGGGGTGGGTCCATTGGGATTGTGTACAATGGCAGTGAATGGGAAGGGGTTGGGGTGATTGGGTTTGTGCACAAGGGGAGTGAATGGGAAGGGGTTTGGTCGATTGGGATTGTGTACAATGGGAGTGAATGGGAAGGGGTTGGGTCCATTGGGATAGTGTACAAGGGGAGTGAATGGGAAGGGGTTGGGTCCATTGGGATTGTGTACAATGGGAGTGAATGGGAAGGGGTTGGGGCGATTGGGTTTGTGAACAATGGGAGTGAATGGGAAGGGGTTATGTCCATTGGGTTTGTGTACAATGGGAGTGAATGGGAAGGGGTTGGGGCGATTGGGTTTGTGAACAATGGGAGTGAATGGGAAGGGGTTGTGTCGATTGGGTTTGTGAACAATGGTAGTGAATGGGAAGGGGTTGGTTACATTGGGATTGTGTACAATGGGAGTGAATGGGAAGGGTTTGGGTCCATTGGGATTGTGTACAAGGGGAGTGAATGGGAAGGGGTTGGCTCCATTGGGACTGTGTACAAGGGGAGTGAATGGGAAGGGGTGGGTCCATTGGGATTGTGTACAATGGGAGTGAATGGGAAGGGGTTGGGGTGATTGGGTTTGTGCACAAGGGGAGTGAATGGGAAGGGGTTGGGTCGATTGGGATTGTGTACAATGGGAGTGAATGGGAAGGGGTTGGGTCCATTGGGATAGTGTACAAGGGGAGTGAATGGGAAGGGGTTGGGTCCATTGGGATTGTGTACAATGGGAGTGAATGGGAAGGGGTTGGGGCGATTGGGTTTGTGAACAATGGGAGTGAATGGGAAGGGGTTATGTCCATTGGGTTTGTGTACAATGGGAGTGAATGGGAAGGGGTTGGGGCGATTGGGTTTGTGAACAATGGGAGTGAATGGGAAGGGGTTGTGTCGATTGGGTTTGTGAACAATGGTAATGAATGGGAAGGGGTTGGTTACATTGGGTTTGTGTACAATGGGAGTGAATGGGAAGGGGTTGTGTCCATTGGGTTTGTGTACAATGGGAGTGAATGAGAAGGGGTTGGGTCCATTGGGTTTGTGCACAATGGGAGTGAATGGGAAGGGGTTGGGTCGATTGGGTTTGTGCACAATGGGAGTGAATGGGAAGGGGTTGGGTCCATTGGGATTGTGTACAATGGGACTGAATGGGAAGGGGTTGGGTCGATTGGGTTTGTGAACAATGGGAGTGAATGGGAAGGGGTTGGGTCAATTGGGTTTGTGCACAATGGGAGTGAATGGGAAGAGGTTCGGGCGATTGGGATTGTGTACAATGGGAGTGAATGGGAAGGGGTTGGGGCGATTGGGTTTGTGAACAATGGGAGTGAGTGGGAACGGGTTGGGGCGATTGGGTTTGTGAACAATGGGAGTGAATGGGAAGGGGTTGGGGCAATTGGGTTTGTGTACAATGGGAGTGAATGGGAAGGGGTTGGTTCCATTGGGTTTGTGTTCAATGGGAGTGAATGGGAAGGGGTTGGGTCAATTGGGTTTGTGAACAATGGGAGTGAATGGGAAGGGGTTGGGTCGATTGGTTTTGTGTACAATGGGAGTGAATGGGAAGCAGTTGGGTCCATTGGGATTGTGCACAATGGGAGTGAATGGGAAGGGGTTGGGTCCATTGGGATTGTGTACAAGGGGAGTGAATGGGAAGGGGTTGGGTCCATTGGTATTGTGTACAATGGGAGTGAATGGGAAGGGGTTGGGGCGATTGGGTTTGTGAACAATGGGAGTGAATGGGAAGGGGTTGGGTCCATTGGGTTTGTGAACAATGGGAGTGAATGGGAAGGGGTTGGGTCCATTGGGTTTGTGAACAATGGGAGTGAATGGGAAGGGGTTGGGGCGATTGGGTTTGTGAACAATGGGAGTGAATGGGAAGGGGTTGGGTCGATTGGGTTTGTGAACAATGGTAGTGAATGGGAAGGGGTTGGGTCCATTGGGTTTGTGTACAATGGGAGTGAATGGGAAGGGGTTGGGTCCATTGGGTTTGTGTACAATGGGAGTGAATGGGAAGGGGTTGGGTCCATTGGGTTTGTGTACAATGGGAGTGAATGGGAAGGGGTTGGGTCGATTGGGTTTGTGAACAATGGGAGTGAATGGGAAGGGGTTGGGTCAATTGGGTTTGTGTACAATGGGAGTGAATGGGAAGGGGTTGGGGCGATTGGAATTGTGTACAATGGGAGTGAATGGGAAGGGGTTGGGGCGATTGGGTTTGTGAACAATGGGAGTGAATGGGAAGGGGTTGGGTCCATTGGGTTTGTGTACAATGGGAGTGAATGGGAAGGGGTTCGGTCCATTGGGATTGTGTACAATGGGTGTGAATGGGATGGGGTTGGGTCCATTGGGATTGTGTACAATGGGAGTGAATGGGAAAGGGTTGGGTCCATTGGGATTGTGTACAATGGGAGTGAATGGGAAGGGGTTGGGTCCATTGGGTTTGTGCACAATGGGAGTGAATGGGAAGGCGTTGGGTCCATTGGGATTGTGTACAGTGGGAGTGAATGGGAAGGAGTTGTGTCCATTGGGATTGTGTACAATAGGAGTGAATGGGAAGGGGTTGGGTCCTTTGGGATTGTGTACAATGGGAGTGAATGGGAAGCAGTTGGGTCCATTTTGTTTGTGTACAATGGGGGTGAATGGGAAGGGGTTGGGTCGATTGGGTTTGTGAACAATGGGAGTGAATGGGAAGGGGTTGTGTCCATTGGGATTGTGTACAATGGGAGTGAATGGGAAGGGGTTGGATCCATTGGGATTGTGTACAATGCGAGTGAAAGGGAAGGGGTTGGATCCATTGGGATTGTGTACAATGGGAGTGAATGGGAAGGATTTGGGTCCAGTGGGATTGTGTACAAAGGGAATGAATGGGAAGGGGTTGGGTCCATTGGGATTGGGTACAATGGGAATGAATGGGAAGGGGTTGGGGCGATTGGGTTTGTGAACAATGGGAGTGAATGGGAAGGGGTTGGGTGCATTGGGTTTGTGTACAATGGGAGTGAATGGGAAGGGGTTGGGTCCATTGGGATTGTGTACAATGGGAGTGAATGGGAAAGGGTTGGGTCCATTGGGATTGTGTACAATGGGAGTGAATGGGAAGGGGTTGGGTCCATTGGGTTTGTGTACAATGGGAGTGAATGGGAAGGCGTTGGGTCCATTGGGATTGTGTACAGTGGGAGTGAATGGGAAGGGGTTGGGTCCATTGGGATTGTGTACAATAGGAGTGAATGGGAAGGGGTTGGGTCCTTTGGGATTGTGTACAATGGGAGTGAATGGGAAGCAGTTGGGTCCATTGTGTTTGTGTACAATGGGGGTGAATGGGAAGGGGTTGGGTCGATTGGGTTTGTGAACAATGGGAGTGAATGGGAAGGGGTTGTGTCCATTGGGATTGTGTACAATGGGAGTGAATGGGAAGGGGTTGGATCCATTGGGATTGTGTACAATGCGAGTGAAAGGGAAGGGGTTGGGTCCATTGGGATTGTGTACAATGGGAGTGAATGGGAAGGATTTGGGTCCATTGGGATTGTGTACAATGGGAATGAATGGGAAGGGGTTGGGTCCATTGGGATTGTGTACAATGGGAATGAATGGGAAGGGGTTGGATCCATTGGGTTTGTGTTCAATGGGAGTGAATGGGAAGGGTTTGGGTCCATTGGGTTTGGTACAATGGGAGTGAATGGGAAGGGGTTGGGTCCATTGTGATTGTGTACAATGGGAGTGAATGGGAAAGGGTTGGGTCCATTGGGATTGTGTACAATGGGAGTGAATGGGAAGGGGTTGGGTCCATTGGGTTTGTGTACAATGGGAGTGAATGGGAAGGCATTGGGTTCATTGGGATTGTGTACAGTGGGAGTGAATGGGAAGGGGTTGGGTCCATTGGGATTGTGTACAATAGGAGTGAATGGGAAGGGGTTCGGTCCATTGGGTTTGTGTACAAGGGGAGTGAATGGGAAGGGGTGGGGTCCATTGGGTTTGTGAACGATGGGAGTGAATGGGAAGGGGTTGGGTCCATTGGGTTTGTGAACAATGGGAGTGAATGGGAAGGGGTTGGGGCGATTGGGTTTGTGAACAATGGGAGTGAATGGGAAGGGGTTGGGTCGATTGGGTTTGTGAACAATGGTAGTGAATGGGAAGGGGTTGGGTCCATTGGGTTTGTGTACAATGGGAGTGAATGGGAAGGGGTTGGGTCCATTGGGTTTGAGTACAATGGGAGTGAATGGGAAGGGGTTGGGTCGATTGGGTTTGTGAACAATGGGAGTGAATGGGAAGGGGTTGGGTCAATTGGGTTTGTGTACAATGGGAGTGAATGGGAAGGGGTTGGGGCGATTGGAATTGTGTACAATGGGAGTGAATGGGAAGGGGTTGGGGCGATTGGGTTTGTGAACAATGGGAGTGAATGGGAAGGGGTTGGGTCCATTGGGTTTGTGTACAATGGGAGTGAATGGGAAGGGGTTGGGTCCATTGGGATTGTGTACAATGGGAGTGAATGGGAAAGGGTTGGGTCCATTGGGATTGTGTACAATGGGAGTGAATGGGAAGGGGTTGGGTCCATTGGGTTTGTGTACAATGGGAGTGAATGGGAAGGCGTTGGGTTCATTGGGATTGTGTACAGTGGGAGTGAATGGGAAGGGGTTGGGTCCATTGGGATTGTGTACAATAGGAGTGAATGGGAAGGGGTTCGGTCCATTGGGTTTGTGTACAAGGGGAGTGAATGGGAAGGGGTGGGTCCATTGGGTTTGTGTACAATGGGAGTGAATGGGAAGGGGCTGGGTCCATTGGGTTTGTGTACAAGTGGAGTGAATGGGAAGGAGTTGGGTCCATTGGGATTGTGTACAATGGGAGTGAATGGGAAGGGCTTGGGTCCATTGGGATTGTGTACAAGGGGAGTGAATGGGAAGGGGTTGGGTCCATTGGGATTGTGTACAATGGGAGTGAATGGGAAGGGGTTGGGGCGATTGGGTTTGTGAACAATGGGAGTGAATGGGAAGGGGTTGGGTCGATTGGGTTTGTGAACAATGGGAGTGAATGGGAAGGGGTTGGGTCCATTGGGTTTGTGTTCAATGGGAGTGATTGGGAAGGGGTTGGGTCCATTGGGATTGTGTTCAATGGGAGTGAATGGGAAGGGGTTGGGTCCACTGGGTTTTTGTTCAATGGGAATGAATGGGAAGGGGTTGGGTCCATTGGGATTGAGTACAATGGGAGTGAATGGGAAGGGGTTGTGTCCATTGGGTTTGTGTTCAATGGGAGTGATTGGGAAGGGGTTGGGTCCATTGGGATTGTGTACAATGGGAGTGAATGGGAAGGGGTTGGGTCCATTGGGTTTGTGTTCAATGGGAGTGAATGGGAAGGGCTTGGGTCGATTGGGATTGTGTACAATGGGAGTGAATGGGAAGGGTTTGGGTCCATTGGGATTGTGTACAAGGGGAGTGAATGGGAAGGGGTTGGGTCCATTGGGATTGTGTACAAGGGGAGTGAAAGGGAAGGGCTTGGGTCCATTGGGATTGTGTACAATGGGAGTGAATGGGAAGGGGTTGGGGTGATTGGGTTTGTGAACAATGGGAGTGAATGGGAAGGGGTTGGGTCCATTGGGTTTGTGTACAATGGGAGTGAATGGGAAGGGGTTGGGGCGATTGGGTTTGTGAACAATGGGAGTGAATGGGAAGGGGTTGGGTCCATTGGGTTTGTGTACAATGGGAGTGAATGGGAAGGGGTTGGGGCGATTGGGTTTGTGAACAATGGGAGTGAATGGGAAGGGGTTGGGTCCATTGGGTTTGTGCACAATGGGAGTGAATGGGAAGGGGTTGGGTCGATTGGGTTTGTGAACAATGGGAGTGAATGGGAAGGGGTTGGGTCCATTGGGATTGTGTACAATGGGACTGAATGGGAAGGGGTTCGGGCGATTGGGATTGTGTACAATGGGAGTGAATGGGAAGGGGTTGGGGCGATTGGGTTTGTGAACAATGGGAGTGAATGGGAACGGCTTGGGGCGATTGGGTTTGTGAACAATGGGAGTGAATGGGAAGGGGTTGGGGCAATTGGGTTTGTGTCCAATGGGAGTGAATGAGAAGGTGTTGGTTCCATTGGGTTTGTGTTCAATGGGAGTGAATGGGAAGGGGTTGGGTCAATTGGGTTTGTGAACAATGGGAGTGCATGGAAAGGGGTTGGGTCAATTGGGTTTGTGTTCAATGGGAGTGATTGGGAAGCGGTTGGGTCCATTGGGTTTGTGTTCAATGGGCGTGATTGGGAAGGGGTTGGGTCCATTGGGTTTGTGAACAATGGGAGTGCATGGGAAGGGGTTGGGTCAATTGGGTTTGTGTTCAATGGGAGTGATTGGGAAGGGGTTGGGTCCATTGGGTTTGTGTTCAATGGGCGTGATTGGGAAGGGTTTGGGTCCATTGGGTTTGTGTACAATGGGAGTGAATGGGAAGGGGTTGGGTCCATTGGGATTGTGTACAATAGGAGTGAATGAGAAGGGGGTGGGTCCATTGGGATTCTGTACAATGGGAGTGAATGGGAAGCAGTTGGGTCCATTGGGTTTGTGTACAATGGGAGCAAATGGGAAGGGGTTGGGTCGATTGGGTTTGTGAACAATGGGAGTGAATGGGAAGGGGTTGTGTCCATTGGGATTGTGTACAATGGGAGTGAATGGGAAGGGGTTGGATCCATTGGGATTGTGTACAATGCGAGTGAATGGCAAGGGGTTGGGTCCATTGGGATTGTGTACAATGGGAGTGAATTGGAAGGGGTTGGGTCCATTGGGATTGTGTACAATGGGAGTGAATGGGAAGGGTTTGGGTCCATTGGGATTGTGTACAAGGGGAGTGAATGGGAAGGGGTTGGCTCCATTGGGACTGTGTTCAAGGGGAGTGAATGGGAAGGGGTTGGGTCCATTGGGATTGTGTACAATCGGAGTGAATGGGAAGGGGTTGGGGTGATTGGGTTTGTGTACAAGGGGAGTGAATGGGAAGGGGTTGGGTCGATTGGGATTGTGTACAATGGGAGTGAATGGGAAGGTGTTGGGTCCATTGGGACTGTGTACAAGGGGAGTGAATGGGAAGGGGTGTGTCCATTGGGATTGTGTACAATGGGAGTGAATGGGAAGGGGTTGGGGTGATTGGGTTTGTGCACAAGGGGAGTGAATGGGAAGGGGTTGGGTCGATTGGGATTGTGTACAATGGGAGTGAATGGGAAGGGGTTGGGTCCATTGGGATAGTGTACAAGGGGAGTGAATGGGAAGGGGTTGGGTCCATTGGGATTGTGTACAATGGGAGTGAATGGGAAGGGGTTGGGGCGATTGGGTTTGTGAACAATGGGAGTGAATGGGAAGGGGTTGCGTCCATTGGGTTTGTGTACAATGGGAGTGAATGGGAAGGGGTTGGGGCGATTGGGTTTGTGAACAATGGGAGTGAATGGGAAGGGGTTGTGTCGATTGGGTTTGTGAACAATGGTAGTGAATGGGAACGGGTTGGTTACATTGGGTTTGTGTACAAGGGGAGTGAATGGGAAGGGGTTGTGTCCATTGGGTTTGTGTACAATGGGAGTGAATGAGAAGGGGTTGGGTCCATTGGGTTTGTGCACAATGGGAGTGAATGGGAAGGGGTTGGGTCGATTGGGTTTGTGCACAATGGGAGTGAATGGGAAGGGGTTGGGTCCATTGGGATTGTGTACAATGGGACTGAATGGGAAGGGGTTGGGTCGATTGGGTTTGTGAACAATGGGAGTGAATGGGAAGGGGTTGGGTCAATTGGGTTTGTGCACAATGGGAGTGAATGGGAAGAGGTTCGGGCGATTGGGATTGTGTACAATGGGAGTGAATGGGAAGGGGTTGGGGCGATTGGGTTTGTGAACAATGGGAGTGAGTGGGAACGGGTTGGGGCGATTGGGTTTGTGAACAATGGGAGTGAATGGGAAGGGGTTGGGGCAATTGGGTTTGTGTACAATGGGAGTGAATGGGAAGGGGTTGGTTCCATTGGGTTTGTGTTCAATGGGAGTGAATGGGAAGGGGTTGGGTCAATTGGGTTTGTGAACAATGGGAGTGAATGGGAAGCAGTTGGGTCCATTGTGATTGTGCACAATGGGAGTGAATGGGAAGGGGTTGGGTCCATTGGGATTGTGTACAAGGGGAGTGAATGGGAAGGGGTTGGGTCCATTGGTATTGTGTACAATGGGAGTGAATGGGAAGGGGTTGGGGCGATTGGGTTTGTGAACAATGGGAGTGAATGGGAAGGGGTTGGGTCCATTGGGTTTGTGAACAATGGGAGTGAATGGGAAGGGGTTGGGTCCATTGGGTTTGTGAACAATGGGAGTGAATGGGAAGGGGTTGGGGCGATTGGGTTTGTGAACAATGGGAGTGAATGGGAAGGGGTTGGGTCGATTGGGTTTGTGAACAATGGGAGTGAATGGGAAGGGGTTGGGTCCATTGGGTTTGTGTACAATGGGAGTGAATGGGAAGGGGTTGGGGTGATTGGGTTTGTGTACAAGGGGAGTGAATGGGAACGGGTTGGGTCGATTGGGATTGTGTACAAGGGGAGTGAATGGGAAGGGGTTGGGTCCATTGGGATTGTGTACAATGGGAGTGAATGGGAAGGGGTTGGGGCGATTGGGTTTGTGAACAATGGGAGTGAATGGGAAGGGGTTGGGTCCATTGGGTTTGTGTACAATGGGAGTGAATGGGAAGGGGTTGGGGCGATTGGGTTTGTGAACAATGGGAGTGAATGGGAAGGGGTTGGGTCCATTGGGTTTGTGCACAATGGGAGTGAATGGGAAGGGGTTGGGTCGATTGGGTTTGTGAACAATGGGAGTGAATGGGAAGGGGTTGGGTCCATTGGGATTGTGTACAATGGGACTGAATGGGAAGGGGTTCGGGCGATTGGGATTGTGTACAATGGGAGTGAATGGGAAGGGGTTGGGGCGATTGGGTTTGTGAACAATGGGAGTGAATGGGAACGGCTTGGGGCGATTGGGTTTGTGAACAATGGGAGTGAATGGGAAGGGGTTGGGGCAATTGGGTTTGTGTCCAATGGGAGTGAATGAGAAGGGGTTGGTTCCATTGGGTTTGTGTTCAATGGGAGTGAATGGGAAGGGGTTGGGTCCATTGGGTTTGTGTTCAATGGGAGTGAATGGGAAGGGGTTGGGTCCATTGGGTTTGTGAACAATGGGAGTGCATGGAAAGGGGTTGGGTCAATTGGGTTTGTGTTCAATGGGAGTGATTGGGAAGCGGTTGGGTCCATTGGGTTTGTGTTCAATGGGCGTGATTGGGAAGGGGTTGGGTCCATTGGGTTTGTGAACAATGGGAGTGCATGGGAAGGGGTTGGGTCAATTGGGTTTGTGTTCAATGGGAGTGATTGGGAAGGGGTTGGGTCCATTGGGTTTGTGTTCAATGGGAGTGAATGGGAAGGGGTTGGGTCCATTGGGTTTTTGTTCAATGGGAATGAATGGGAAGGGGTTGGGTCCATTGGGATTGTGTACAATGGGAGTGAATGGGAAGGGGTTGGGTCCAATGGGTTTGTGTTCAATGGGAGTGAATGGGAAGGGCTTGGGTCGATTGGGATTGTGTACAATGGGAGTGAATGGGAAGGGTTTGGGTCCATTGGGATTGTGTACAAGGGGAGTGAATGGGAAGGGGTTGGGTCCATTGGGATTGTGTACAAGGGGAGTGAAAGGGAAGGGCTTGGGTCCATTGGGATTGTGTACAATGGGAGTGAATGGGAAGGGGTTGGGGTGATTGGGTTTGTGAACAATGGGAGTGAATGGGAAGGGGTTGGGTCCATTGGGTTTGTGTACAATGGGAGTGAATGGGAAGGGGTTGGGGCGATTGGGTTTGTGAACAATGGGAGTGAATGGGAAGGGGTTGGGTCCATTGGGTTTGTGTACAATGGGAGTGAATGGGAAGGGGTTGGGGCGATTGGGTTTGTGAACAATGGGAGTGAATGGGAAGGGGTTGGGTCCATTGGGTTTGTGCACAATGGGAGTGAATGGGAAGGGGTTGGGTCGATTGGGTTTGTGAACAATGGGAGTGAATGGGAAGGGGTTGGGTCCATTGGGATTGTGTACAATGGGACTGAATGGGAAGGGGTTCGGGCGATTGGGATTGTGTACAATGGGAGTGAATGGGAAGGGGTTGGGGCGATTGGGTTTGTGAACAATGGGAGTGAATGGGAAGGGGTTGGGGCAATTGGGTTTGTGTCCAATGGGAGTGAATGAGAAGGTGTTGGTTCCATTGGGTTTGTGTTCAATGGGAGTGAATGGGAAGGGGTTGGGTCAATTGGGTTTGTGAACAATGGGAGTGCATGGAAAGGGGTTGGGTCAATTGGGTTTGTGTTCAATGGGAGTGATTGGGAAGCGGTTGGGTCCATTGGGTTTGTGTTCAATGGGCGTGATTGGGAAGGGGTTGGGTCCATTGGGTTTGTGAACAATGGGAGTGCATGGGAAGGGGTTGGGTCAATTGGGTTTGTGTTCAATGGGAGTGATTGGGAAGGGGTTGGGTCCATTGGGTTTGTGTTCAATGGGCGTGATTGGGAAGGGTTTGGGTCCATTGGGTTTGTGTACAATGGGAGTGAATGGGAAGGGGTTGGGTCCATTGGGATTGTGTACAATAGGAGTGAATGAGAAGGGGGTGGGTCCATTGGGATTCTGTACAATGGGAGTGAATGGGAAGCAGTTGGGTCCATTGGGTTTGTGTACAATGGGAGCAAATGGGAAGGGGTTGGGTCGATTGGGTTTGTGAACAATGGGAGTGAATGGGAAGGGGTTGTGTCCATTGGGATTGTGTACAATGGGAGTGAATGGGAAGGGGTTGGATCCATTGGGATTGTGTACAATGGGAGTGAATGGCAAGGGGTTGGGTCCATTGGGATTGTGTACAATGGGAGTGAATGGGAAGGGTTTGGGTCCATTGGGATTGTGTACAAGGGGAGTGAATGGGAAGGGGTTGGCTCCATTGGGACTGTGTACAAGGGGAGTGAATGGGAAGGGGTTGGGTCCATTGGGATTGTGTACAATCGGAGTGAATGGGAAGGGGTTGGGGTGATTGGGTTTGTGTACAAGGGGAGTGAATGGGAAGGGGTTGGGTCGATTGGGATTGTGTACAATGGGAGTGAATGGGAAGGTGTTGGGTCCATTGGGACTGTGTACAAGGGGAGTGAATGGGAAGGGGTGTGTCCATTGGGATTGTGTACAATGGGAGTGAATGGGAAGGGGTTGGGGTGATTGGGTTTGTGCACAAGGGGAGTGAATGGGAAGGGGTTGGGTCGATTGGGATTGTGTACAATGGGAGTGAATGGGAAGGGGTTGGGTCCATTGGGATAGTGTACAAGGGGAGTGAATGGGAAGGGGTTGGGTCCATTGGGATTGTGTACAATGGGAGTGAATGGGAAGGGGTTGGGGCGATTGGGTTTGTGAACAATGGGAGTGAATGGGAAGGGGTTGCGTCCATTGGGTTTGTGTACAATGGGAGTGAATGGGAAGGGGTTGGGGCGATTGGGTTTGTGAACAATGGGAGTGAATGGGAAGGGGTTGTGTCGATTGGGTTTGTGAACAATGGTAGTGAATGGGAAGGGGTTGGTTACATTGGGTTTGTGTACAAGGGGAGTGAATGGGAAGGGGTTGTGTCCATTGGGTTTGTGTACAATGGGAGTGAATGAGAAGGGGTTGGGTCCATTGGGTTTGTGCACAATGGGAGTGAATGGGAAGGGGTTGGGTCGATTGGGTTTGTGCACAATGGGAGTGAATGGGAAGGGGTTGGGTCCATTGGGATTGTGTACAATGGGACTGAATGGGAAGGGGTTGGGTCGATTGGGTTTGTGAACAATGGGAGTGAATGGGAAGGGGTTGGGTCAATTGGGTTTGTGCACAATGGGAGTGAATGGGAAGAGGTTCGGGCGATTGGGATTGTGTACAATGGGAGTGAATGGGAAGGGGTTGGGGCGATTGGGTTTGTGAACAATGGGAGTGAGTGGGAACGGGTTGGGGCGATTGGGTTTGTGAACAATGGGAGTGAATGGGAAGGGGTTGGGGCAATTGGGTTTGTGTACAATGGGAGTGAATGGGAAGGGGTTGGTTCCATTGGGTTTGTGTTCAATGGGAGTGAATGGGAAGGGGTTGGGTCAATTGGGTTTGTGAACAATGGGAGTGAATGGGAAGCAGTTGGGTCCATTGTGATTGTGCACAATGGGAGTGAATGGGAAGGGGTTGGGTCCATTGGGATTGTGTACAAGGGGAGTGAATGGGAAGGGGTTGGGTCCATTGGTATTGTGTACAATGGGAGTGAATGGGAAGGGGTTGGGGCGATTGGGTTTGTGAACAATGGGAGTGAATGGGAAGGGGTTGGGTCCATTGGGTTTGTGAACAATGGGAGTGAATGGGAAGGGGTTGGGTCCATTGGGTTTGTGAACAATGGGAGTGAATGGGAAGGGGTTGGGGCGATTGGGTTTGTGAACAATGGGAGTGAATGGGAAGGGGTTGGGTCGATTGGGTTTGTGAACAATGGGAGTGAATGGGAAGGGGTTGGGTCCATTGGGTTTGTGTACAATGGGAGTGAATGGGAAGGGGTTGGGGTGATTGGGTTTGTGTACAAGGGGAGTGAATGGGAACGGGTTGGGTCGATTGGGATTGTGTACAATGGGAGTGAATGGGAAGGGGTTGGGTCCATTGGGATAGTGTACAAGGGGAGTGAATGGGAAGGGGTTGGGTCCATTGGGATTGTGTACAATGGGAGTGAATGGGAAGGGGTTGGGGCGATTGGGTTTGTGAACAATGGGAGTGAATGGGAAGGGGTTGGGTCCATTGGGTTTGTGTACAATGGGAGTGAATGGGAAGGGGTTGGGGCGATTGGGTTTGTGAACAATGGGAGTGAATGGGAAGGGGTTGGGTCCATTGGGTTTGTGCACAATGGGAGTGAATGGGAAGGGGTTGGGTCGATTGGGTTTGTGAACAATGGGAGTGAATGGGAAGGGGTTGGGTCCATTGGGATTGTGTACAATGGGACTGAATGGGAAGGGGTTCGGGCGATTGGGATTGTGTACAATGGGAGTGAATGGGAAGGGGTTGGGGCGATTGGGTTTGTGAACAATGGGAGTGAATGGGAACGGCTTGGGGCGATTGGGTTTGTGAACAATGGGAGTGAATGGGAAGGGGTTGGGGCAATTGGGTTTGTGTCCAATGGGAGTGAATGAGAAGGGGTTGGTTCCATTGGGTTTGTGTTCAATGGGAGTGAATGGGAAGGGGTTGGGTCCATTGGGTTTGTGTTCAATGGGAGTGAATGGGAAGGGGTTGGGTCCATTGGGTTTGTGAACAATGGGAGTGCATGGAAAGGGGTTGGGTCAATTGGGTTTGTGTTCAATGGGAGTGATTGGGAAGCGGTTGGGTCCATTGGGTTTGTGTTCAATGGGCGTGATTGGGAAGGGGTTGGGTCCATTGGGTTTGTGAACAATGGGAGTGCATGGGAAGGGGTTGGGTCAATTGGGTTTGTGTTCAATGGGAGTGATTGGGAAGGGGTTGGGTCCATTGGGTTTGTGTTCAATGGGCGTGATTGGGAAGGGTTTGGGTCCATTGGGTTTGTGTACAATGGGAGTGAATGGGAAGGGGTTGGGTCCATTGGGATTGTGTACAATAGGAGTGAATGAGAAGGGGGTGGGTCCATTGGGATTCTGTACAATGGGAGTGAATGGGAAGCAGTTGGGTCCATTGGGTTTGTGTACAATGGGAGCAAATGGGAAGGGGTTGGGTCGATTGGGTTTGTGAACAATGGGAGTGAATGGGAAGGGGTTGTGTCCATTGGGATTGTGTACAATGGGAGTGAATGGGAAGGGGTTGGATCCATTGGGATTGTGTACAATGCGAGTGAATGGCAAGGGGTTGGGTCCATTGGGATTGTGTACAATGGGAGTGAATTGGAAGGGGTTGGGTCCATTGGGATTGTGTACAATGGGAGTGAATGGGAAGGGTTTGGGTCCATTGGGATTGTGTACAAGGGGAGTGAATGGGAAGGGGTTGGCTCCATTGGGACTGTGTACAAGGGGAGTGAATGGGAAGGGGTGGGTCCATTGGGATTGTGTACAATGGCAGTGAATGGGAAGGGGTTGGGGTGATTGGGTTTGTGCACAAGGGGAGTGAATGGGAAGGGGTTGGGTCGATTGGGATTGTGTACAATGGGAGTGAATGGGAAGGGGTTGGGTCCATTGGGATAGTGTACAAGGGGAGTGAATGGGAAGGGGTTGGGTCCATTGGGATTGTGTACAATGGGAGTGAATGGGAAGGGGTTGGGGCGATTGGGTTTGTGAACAATGGGAGTGAATGGGAAGGGGTTATGTCCATTGGGTTTGTGTACAATGGGAGTGAATGGGAAGGGGTTGGGGCGATTGGGTTTGTGAACAATGGGAGTGAATGGGAAGGGGTTGTGTCGATTGGGTTTGTGAACAATGGTAGTGAATGGGAAGGGGTTGGTTACATTGGGATTGTGTACAATGGGAGTGAATGGGAAGGGTTTGGGTCCATTGGGATTGTGTACAAGGGGAGTGAATGGGAAGGGGTTGGCTCCATTGGGACTGTGTACAAGGGGAGTGAATGGGAAGGGGTGGGTCCATTGGGATTGTGTACAATGGGAGTGAATGGGAAGGGGTTGGGGTGATTGGGTTTGTGCACAAGGGGAGTGAATGGGAAGGGGTTGGGTCGATTGGGATTGTGTACAATGGGAGTGAATGGGAAGGGGTTGGGTCCATTGGGATAGTGTACAAGGGGAGTGAATGGGAAGGGGTTGGGTCCATTGGGATTGTGTACAATGGGAGTGAATGGGAAGGGGTTGGGGCGATTGGGTTTGTGAACAATGGGAGTGAATGGGAAGGGGTTATGTCCATTGGGTTTGTGTACAATGGGAGTGAATGGGAAGGGGTTGGGGCGATTGGGTTTGTGAACAATGGGAGTGAATGGGAAGGGGTTGTGTCGATTGGGTTTGTGAACAATGGTAGTGAATGGGAAGGGGTTGGTTACATTGGGTTTGTGTACAATGGGAGTGAATGGGAAGGGGTTGTGTCCATTGGGTTTGTGTACAATGGGAGTGAATGAGAAGGGGTTGGGTCCATTGGGTTTGTGCACAATGGGAGTGAATGGGAAGGGGTTGGGTCGATTGGGTTTGTGCACAATGGGAGTGAATGGGAAGGGGTTGGGTCCATTGGGATTGTGTACAATGGGACTGAATGGGAAGGGGTTGGGTCGATTGGGTTTGTGAACAATGGGAGTGAATGGGAAGGGGTTGGGTCAATTGGGTTTGTGCACAATGGGAGTGAATGGGAAGAGGTTCGGGCGATTGGGATTGTGTACAATGGGAGTGAATGGGAAGGGGTTGGGGCGATTGGGTTTGTGAACAATGGGAGTGAGTGGGAACGGGTTGGGGCGATTGGGTTTGTGAACAATGGGAGTGAATGGGAAGGGGTTGGGGCAATTGGGTTTGTGTACAATGGGAGTGAATGGGAAGGGGTTGGTTCCATTGGGTTTGTGTTCAAAGGGAGTGAATGGGAAGGGGTTGGGTCAATTGGGTTTGTGAACAATGGGAGTGAATGGGAAGGGGTTGGGTCGATTGGGTTTGTGTACAATGGGAGTGAATGGGAAGAGGTTCGGGCGATTGGGATTGTGTACAATGGGAGTGAATGGGAAGGGGTTGGGGCGATTGGGTTTGTGAACAATGGGAGTGAGTGGGAACGGGTTGGGGCGATTGGGTTTGTGAACAATGGGAGTGAATGGGAAGGGGTTGGGGCAATTGGGTTTGTGTACAATGGGAGTGAATGGGAAGGGGTTGGTTCCATTGGGTTTGTGTTCAAAGGGAGTGAATGGGAAGGGGTTGGGTCAATTGGGTTTGTGAACAATGGGAGTGAATGGGAAGGGGTTGGGTCGATTGGGTTTGTGTACAATGGGAGTGAATGGGAAGCAGTTGGGTCCATTGGGATTGTGCACAATGGGAGTGAATGGGAAGGGGTTGGGTCCATTGGGATTGTGTACAAGGGGAGTGAATGGGAAGGGGTTGGGTCCATTGGTATTGTGTACAATGGGAGTGAATGGGAAGGGGTTGGGGCGATTGGGTTTGTGAACAATGGGAGTGAATGGGAAGGGGTTGGGTCCATTGGGTTTGTGAACAATGGGAGTGAATGGGAAGGGGTTGGGTCCATTGGGTTTGTGAACAATGGGAGTGAATGGGAAGGGGTTGGGGCGATTGGGTTTGTGAACAATGGGAGTGAATGGGAAGGGGTTGGGTCGATTGGGTTTGTGAACAATGGTAGTGAATGGGAAGGGGTTGGGTCCATTGGGTTTGTGTACAATGGGAGTGAATGGGAAGGGGTTGGGTCCATTGGGTTTGTGTACAATGGGAGTGAATGGGAAGGGGTTGGGTCCATTGGGTTTGTGTACAATGGGAGTGAATGGGAAGGGGTTGGGTCGATTGGGTTTGTGAACAATGGGAGTGAATGGGAAGGGGTTGGGTCAATTGGGTTTGTGTACAATGGGAGTGAATGGGAAGGGGTTGGGGCGATTGGAATTGTGTACAATGGGAGTGAATGGGAAGGGGTTGGGGCGATTGGGTTTGTGAACAATGGGAGTGAATGGGAAGGGGTTGGGTCCATTGGGTTTGTGTACAATGGGAGTGAATGGGAAGGGGTTGGGTCCATTGGGATTGTGTACAATGGGTGTGAATGGGATGGGGTTGGGTCCATTGGGATTGTGTACAATGGGAGTGAATGGGAAAGGGTTGGGTCCATTGGGATTGTGTACAATGGGAGTGAATGGGAAGGGGTTGGGTCCATTGGGTTTGTGCACAATGGGAGTGAATGGGAAGGCGTTGGGTCCATTGGGATTGTGTACAGTGGGAGTGAATGGGAAGGAGTTGTGTCCATTGGGATTGTGTACAATAGGAGTGAATGGGAAGGGGTTGGGTCCTTTGGGATTGTGTACAATGGGAGTGAATGGGAAGCAGTTGGGTCCATTTTGTTTGTGTACAATGGGGGTGAATGGGAAGGGGTTGGGTCGATTGGGTTTGTGAACAATGGGAGTGAATGGGAAGGGGTTGTGTCCATTGGGATTGTGTACAATGGGAGTGAATGGGAAGGGGTTGGATCCATTGGGATTGTGTACAATGCGAGTGAAAGGGAAGGGGTTGGATCCATTGGGATTGTGTACAATGGGAGTGAATGGGAAGGATTTGGGTCCAGTGGGATTGTGTACAAAGGGAATGAATGGGAAGGGGTTGGGTCCATTGGGATTGGGTACAATGGGAATGAATGGGAAGGGGTTGGGTGCATTGGGTTTGTGTACAATGGGAGTGAATGGGAAGGGGTTGGGTCCATTGGGATTGTGTACAATGGGAGTGAATGGGAAAGGGTTGGGTCCATTGGGATTGTGTACAATGGGAGTGAATGGGAAGGGGTTGGGTCCATTGGGTTTGTGTACAATGGGAGTGAATGGGAAGGCGTTGGGTCCATTGGGATTGTGTACAGTGGGAGTGAATGGGAAGGGGTTGGGTCCATTGGGATTGTGTACAATAGGAGTGAATGGGAAGGGGTTGGGTCCTTTGGGATTGTGTACAATGGGAGTGAATGGGAAGCAGTTGGGTCCATTGTGTTTGTGTACAATGGGGGTGAATGGGAAGGGGTTGGGTCGATTGGGTTTGTGAACAATGGGAGTGAATGGGAAGGGGTTGTGTCCATTGGGATTGTGTACAATGGGAGTGAATGGGAAGGGGTTGGATCGATTGGGATTGTGTACAATGCGAGTGAAAGGGAAGGGGTTGGGTCCATTGGGATTGTGTACAATGGGAGTGAATGGGAAGGATTTGGGTCCATTGGGATTGTGTACAATGGGAATGAATGGGAAGGGGTTGGGTCCATTGGGATTGTGTACAATGGGAATGAATGGGAAGGGGTTGGATCCATTGGGTTTGTGTTCAATGGGAGTGAATGGGAAGGGTTTGGGTCCATTGGGTTTGGTACAATGGGAGTGAATGGGAAGGGGTTGGGTCCATTGTGATTGTGTACAATGGGAGTGAATGGGAAGGGATTGGGTCCATTGGGATTGTGTACAATGGGAGTGAATGGGAAGGGGTTGGGCCCATTGGGATTTTGAACATTGGGAGTGAATGGGAAGGGGTTGGGTGCATTGGGTTTGTGTACAATGGGAGTGAATGGGAAGGGGTTGGGTCAATTGGGTTTGTGTACAATGGGAGTGAATGGGAAGGGGTTGGGTCCATTGGGTTTGTGTACAATGGGAGTGAATGGGAAGGGGTTGGGTCCATTGGGATTGTGTACAATGGGAGTGATAGGGAAGGGGTTGGGGCGATTGGGTTTGTGAACAATGGGAGTGAGTGGGAACGGGTTGGGGCGATTGGGTTTGTGAACAATGGGAGTGAATGGGAAGGGGTTGGGGCAATTGGGTTTGTGTACAATGGGAGTGAATGGGAAGGGGTTGGTTCCATTGGGTTTGTGTTCAATGGGAGTGAATGGGAAGGGGTTGGGTCAATTGGGTTTGTGAACAATGGGAGTGAATGGGAAGGGGTTGGGTCGATTGGGTTTGTGTACAATGGGAGTGAATGGGAAGCAGTTGGGTCCATTGGGATTGTGCACAATGGGAGTGAATGGGAAGGGGTTGGGTCCATTGGGATTGTGTACAAGGGGAGTGAATGGGAAGGGGTTGGGTCCATTGGTATTGTGTACAATGGGAGTGAATGGGAAGGGGTTGGGGCGATTGGGTTTGTGAACAATGGGAGTGAATGGGAAGGGGTTGGGTCCATTGGGTTTGTGAACAATGGGAGTGAATGGGAAGGGGTTGGGTCCATTGGGTTTGTGAACAATGGGAGTGAATGGGAAGGGGTTGGGGCGATTGGGTTTGTGAACAATGGGAGTGAATGGGAAGGGGTTGGGTCGATTGGGTTTGTGAACAATGGTAGTGAATGGGAAGGGGTTGGGTCCATTGGGTTTGTGTACAATGGGAGTGAATGGGAAGGGGTTGGGTCCATTGGGTTTGTGTACAATGGGAGTGAATGGGAAGGGGTTGGGTCCATTGGGTTTGTGTACAATGGGAGTGAATGGGAAGGGGTTGGGTCGATTGGGTTTGTGAACAATGGGAGTGAATGGGAAGGGGTTGGGTCAATTGGGTTTGTGTGCAATGGGAGTGAATGGGAAGGGGTTGGGGCGATTGGAATTGTGTACAATGGGAGTGAATGGGAAGGGGTTGGGGCGATTGGGTTTGTGAACAATGGGAGTGAATGGGAAGGGGTTGGGTCCATTCGGTTTGTGTACAATGGGAGTGAATGGGAAGGGGTTGGGTCCATTGGGATTGTGTACAATGGGTGTGAATGGGATGGGGTTGGGTCCATTGGGATTGTGTACAATGGGAGTGAATGGGAAAGGGTTGGGTCCATTGGGATTGTGTGCAATGGGAGTGAATGGGAAGGGGTTGGGTCCATTGGGTTTGTGTACAATGGGAGTGAATGGGAAGGCGTTGGGTCCATTGGGATTGTGTACAGTGGGAGTGAATGGGAAGGAGTTGTGTCCATTGGGATTGTGTACAATAGGAGTGAATGGGAAGGGGTTGGGTCCTTTGGGATTGTGTACAATGGGAGTGAATGGGAAGCAGTTGGGTCCATTGTGTTTGTGTACAATGGGGGTGAATGGGAAGGGGTTGGGTCGATTGGGTTTGTGAACAATGGGAGTGAATGGGAAGGGGTTGTGTCCATTGGGATTGTGTACAATGGGAGTGAATGGGAAGGGGTTGGATCCATTGGGATTGTGTACAATGCGAGTGAAAGGGAAGGGGTTGGATCCATTGGGATTGTGTACAATGGGAGTGAATGGGAAGGATTTGGGTCCAGTGGGATTGTGTACAAAGGGAATGAATGGGAAGGGGTTGGGTCCATTGGGATTGGGTACAATGGGAATGAATGGGAAGGGGTTGGGGCGATTGGGTTTGTGAACAATGGGAGTGAATGGGAAGGGGTTGGGTGCATTGGGTTTGTGTACAATGGGAGTGAATGGGAAGGGGTTGGGTCCATTGGGATTGTGTACAATGGGAGTGAATGGGAAAGGGTTGGGTCCATTGGGATTGTGTACAATGGGAGTGAATGGGAAGGGGTTGGGTCCATTGGGTTTGTGTACAATGGGAGTGAATGGGAAGGCGTTGGGTCCATTGGGATTGTGTACAGTGGGAGTGAATGGGAAGGGGTTGGGTCCATTGGGATTGTGTACAATAGGAGTGAATGGGAAGGGGTTGGGTCCTTTGGGATTGTGTACAATGGGAGTGAATGGGAAGCAGTTGGGTCCATTGTGTTTGTGTACAATGGGGGTGAATGGGAAGGGGTTGGGTCGATTGGGTTTGTGAACAATGGGAGTGAATGGGAAGGGGTTGTGTCCATTGGGATTGTGTACAATGGGAGTGAATGGGAAGGGTTGGATCCATTGGGATTGTGTACAATGCGAGTGAAAGGGAAGGGGTTGGGTCCATTGGGATTGTGTACAATGGGAGTGAATGGGAAGGATTTGGGTCCATTGGGATTGTGTACAATGGGAATGAATGGGAAGGGGTTGGGTCCATTGGGATTGTGTACAATGGGAATGAATGGGAAGGGGTTGGATCCATTGGGTTTGTGTTCAATGGGAGTGAATGGGAAGGGTTTGGGTCCATTGGGTTTGGTACAATGGGAGTGAATGGGAAGGGGTTGGGTCCATTGTGATTGTGTACAATGGGAGTGAATGGGAAGGGATTGGGTCCATTGGGATTGTGTACAATGGGAGTGAATGGGAAGGGGTTGGGCCCATTGGGATTTTGAACAATGGGAGTGAATGGGAAGGGGTTGGGTGCATTGGGTTTGTGTACAATGGGAGTGAATGGGAAGGGGTTGGGTCAATTGGGTTTGTGTACAATGGGAGTGAATGGGAAGGGGTTGGGTCCATTGGGTTTGTGTACAATGGGAGTGAATGGGAAGGGGTTGGGTCCATTGGGATTGTGTACAATGGGAGTGATAGGGAAGGGGTTGGGTCGATTGGGTTTGTGTACAATGGGATTGAATGGGAAGGGGTTGGGTCCATTGGGTTTGTGTGCAATGGGAGTGAATGGGAAGGGGTTGGGTCCATTGGGATTGTGTACAGTGGGAGTGAATGGGAAGGGGTTGGGTCGATTGGGTTTGTGAACAATGGGAGTGAATGGGAAGGGGTTGTGTCCATTGGGAATGTGTACAATGGGAATGAATGGGAAGGGGTTGGATCCATTGGGATTGTGTACAATGCGAGTGAATGGCAAGGGGTTGGGTCCATTGGGATTGTGTACAATGGGAGTGAATTGGAAGGGGTTGGGTCCATTGGGATTGTGTACAATGGGAGTGAATGGGAAGGGTTTGGGTCCATTGGGATTGTGTACAAGGGGAGTGAATGGGAAGGGGTTGGCTCCATTGGGATTGTGTACAAGGGGAGTGAATGGGAAGGGGTTGGGTCGATTGGGATTGTGTACAATGGGAGTGAATGGGAAGGGGTTGGGTCCATTGGGATAGTGTACAAGGGGAGTGAATGGGAAGGGGTTGGGTCCATTGGGATTGTGTACAATGGGAGTGAATGGGAAGGGGTTGGGGCGATTGGGTTTGTGAACAATGGGAGTGAATGGGAAGGGGTTGGGTCGATTGGGATTGTGTACAATGGGAGTGAATGGGAAGGGGTTGGGTCCATTGGGATAGTGTACAAGGGGAGTGAATGGGAAGGGGTTGGGTCCATTGGGATTGTGTACAATGGGAGTGAATGGGAAGGGGTTGGGGCGATTGGGTTTGTGAACAATGGGAGTGAATGGGAAGGGGTTGAGTCGATTGGGTTTGTGAACAATGGGAGTGAATGGGAAGGGGTTGTGTCCATTGGGATTGTGTACAATGGGAATGAATGGGAAAGGGTTGGATCCATTGGGATTGTGTACAATGCGAGTGAATGGCAAGGGGTTGGGTCCATTGGGATTGTGTACAATGGGAGTGAATTGGAAGGGGTTGGGTCCATTGGGATTGTGTACAATGGGAGTGAATGGGAAGGGGTTGGGTCCATTGGGATTATGTACAAGGGGAGTGAATGGGAAGGGTGGGTCCATTGGGATTGTGTACAATGGGAGTGAATGGGAAGGGGTTGGGGTGATCGGGTTTGTGTACAAGGGGAGTGAATGGGAAGGGGTTGTGTCCATTGCGATTGTGTACAAGGGGAGTGAATGGGAAGGGGTTGGGTCCATTGGGATTGTGTACAATGGGAGTGAATGGGAAGGGGTTGGGGTGATCGGGTTTGTGTACAAGGGGAGTGAATGGGAAGGGGTTGTGTCCATTGGGATTGTGTACAAGGGGAGTGAATGGGAAGGGGTTGGGTCCATTGGGATTGTGTACAATGGGAGTGAATGGGAAGGGGTTGGGGCGATTGGGTTTGTGAACAATGGGAGTGAATGGGAAGGGGTTGGGGCGATTGGGTTTGTGAACAATGGGAGTGAATGGGAAGGGGTTGGGTCCATTGGGTTTGTGAACAATGGTAGTGAATGGGAAGGGGTTGGGTCCATTGGGTTTGTGTACAATGGGAGTGAATGGGAAGGGGTTGGGTCCATTGGGTTTGTGTACAATGGGTGTGAATGGGAAGGGGTTGGGTCGATTGGGTTTGTGAACAATGGGAGTGAATGGGAAGGGGTTGGGTCAATTGGGTTTGTGTCCAATGGGAGTGAATGGGAAGGGGTTGGGGCGATTGGAATTGTGTACAATGGGAGTGAATGGGAAGGGGTTGGGGCGATTGGGTTTGTGAACAATGGGAGTGAATGGGAAGGGGTTGGGTCCATTGGGTTTGTGTACAATGGGAGTGAATGGGAAGGGGTTGGGTCCATTGGGATTGTGTACAATGGGAGTGAATGGGAAGGGGTTGGGTCCATTGGGATTGTGTACAATGGGAGTGAATGGGAAAGGGTTGGGTCCATTGGGATTGTGTACAATGGGAGTGAATGGGAAGGGGTTGGGTCCATTGGGTTTGTGTACAATGGGAGTGAATGGGAAGGCGTTGGGTTCATTGGGATTGTGTACAGTGGGAGTGAATGGGAAGGGGTTGGGTCCATTGGGATTGTGTACAATAGGAGTGAATGGGAAGGGGTTCGGTCCATTGGGTTTGTGTACAAGGGGAGTGAATGGGAAGGGGTGGGGTCCATTGGGTTTGTGAACGATGGGAGTGAATGGGAAGGGGTTGGGTCCATTGGGTTTGTGAACAATGGGAGTGAATGGGAAGGGGTTGGGGCGATTGGATTTGTGAACAATGGGAGTGAATGGGAAGGGGTTGGGTCGATTGGGTTTGTGAACAATGGTAGTGAATGGGAAGGGGTTGGGTCCATTGGGTTTGTGTACAATGGGAGTGAATGGGAAGGGGTTGGGTCCATTGGGTTTGAGTACAATGGGAGTGAATGGGAAGGGGTTGGGTCGATTGGGTTTGTGAACAATGGGAGTGAATGGGAAGGGGTTGGGTCAATTGGGTTTGTGTACAATGGGAGTGAATGGGAAGGGGTTGGGGCGATTGGAATTGTGGACAATGGGAGTGAATGGGAAGGGGTTGGGGCGATTGGGTTTGTGAACAATGGGAGTGAATGGGAAGGGGTTGGGTCCATTGGGTTTGTGTACAATGGGAGTGAATGGGAAGGGTTTGGGTCCATTGGGATTGTGTACAATGGGAGTGAATGGGAAAGGGTTGGGTCCATTGGGATTGTGTACAATGGGAGTGAATGGGAAGGGGTTGGGTCCATTGGGTTTGTGTACAATGGGAGTGAATGGGAAGGCGTTGGGTTCATTGGGATTGTGTACAGTGGGAATGAATGGGAAGGGGTTGGGTCCATTGGGATTGTGTACAATAGGAGTGAATGGGAAGGGGTGGGTCCATTGGGTTTGTGTACAAGGGGAGTGAATGGGAAGGGGTTGGGTCCATTGGGTTTGTGTACAAGGGGAGTGAATGGGAAGGAGTTGGGTCCATTGGGATTGTGTACAATGGGAGTGAATGGGAAGGGCTTGGGTCCATTGGGATTGTGTACAAGGGGAGTGAATGGGAAGGGGTTGGGTCCATTGGGATTGTGTACAATGGGAGTGAATGGGAAGGGGTTGGGGCGATTGGGTTTGTGAACAATGGGAGTGAATGGGAAGGGGTTGGGTCGATTGGGTTTGTGAACAATGGGAGTGAATGGGAAGGGGTTGGGTCCATTGGGTTTGTGTTCAATGGGAGTGATTGGGAAGGGGTTGGGTCCATTGGGTTTGTGTTCAATGGGAGTGAATGGGAAGGGGTTGGGTCCATTGAGTTTTTGTTCAATGGGAATGAATGGGAAGGGGTTGGGTCCATTGGGATTGAGTACAATGGGAGTGAATGGGAAGGGGTTGTGTCCATTGGGTTTGTGTTCAATGGGAGTGATTGGGAAGGGGTTGGGTCCATTGGTTTTGTGTTCAATGGGAGTGAATGGGAAGGGGTTGGGTCCATTGGGTTTTTGTTCAATGGGAATGAATGGGAAGGGGTTGGGTCCATTGGGATTGTGTACAATGGGAGTGAATGGGAAGGGGTTGGGTCCATTGGGTTTGTGTTCAATGGGAGTGAATGGGAAGGGCTTGGGTCGATTGGGATTGTGTACAATGGGAGTGAATGGGAAGGGTTTGGGTCCATTGGGATTGTGCACAAGGGGAGTGAATGGGAAGGGGTTGGGTCCATTGGGATTGTGTACAAGGGGAGTGAAAGGGAAGGGCTTGGGTCCATTGGGATTGTGTACAATGGGAGTGAATGGGAAGGGGTTGGGTCAATTGGGTTTCTGTACAATAGGAGTGAATGGGAAGGGGTTGGGGTGATTGGGTTTCTGTACAAGGGGAGTGAATGGGAACGGGTTGGGTCGATTGGGATTGTGTACAAGGGGAGTGAATGGGAAGGGGTTGGGTCCATTGGGATTGTGTACAATGGGAGTGAATGGGAAGGGGTTGGGGCGATTGGGTTTGTGAACAATGGGAGTGAATGGGAAGGGGTTGGGTCCATTGGGTTTGTGTACAATGGGAGTGAATGGGAAGGGGTTGGGGCGATTGGGTTTGTGAACAATGGGAGTGAATGGGAAGGGGTTGGGTCGATTGGGTTTGTGAACAATGGTAGGTGAATGGGAAGGGGTTGGGTACATTGGGTTTGTGTCCAATGGGAGTGAATGGGAAGGGGTTGTGTCCATTGGGTTTGTGTACAATGGGAGTGAATGAGAAGGGGTTGGGTCCATTGGGTTTGTGCACAATGGGAGTGAATGGGAAGGGGTTGGGTCGATTGGGTTTGTGAACAATGGGAGTGAATGGGAAGGGGTTGGGTCCATTGGGATTGTGTACAATGGGACTGAATGGGAAGGGGTTCGGGCGATTGGGATTGTGTACAATGGGAGTGAATGGGAAGGGGTTGGGGCGATTGGGTTTGTGAACAATGGGAGTGAATGGGAACGGCTTGGGGCGATTGGGTTTGTGAACAATGGGAGTGAATGGGAAGGGGTTGGGGCAATTGGGTTTGTGTGCAATGGGAGTGAATGAGAAGGGGTTGGTTCCATTGGGTTTGTGTTCAATGGGAGTGAATGGGAAGGGGTTGGGTCAATTGGGTTTGTGAACAATGGGAATGCATGGAAAGGGGTTGGGTCAATTGGGTTTGTGTTCAATGGGAGTGATTGGGAAGGGGTTGGGTCCATTGGGTTTGTGTTCAATGGGCGTGATTGGGAAGGGTTTGGGTCCATTGGGTTTGTGTACAATGGGAGTGAATGGGAAGGGGTTGGGTCCATTGGGTTTGTGTACAATGGGAGTGAATGGGAAGGGGTTGGGTCCATTGGGATTATGTACAGTGGGAGTGAATGGGAAGGGGTTGGGTCCATTGGGATTGTGTACAGTGGGAGTGAATGGGAAGGGGTTGGGTCCATTGGGTTTGTGTACAATGGGAGTGAATGGGAAGGGGTTGGGTCCATTGGGATTGTGTACAGTGGGAGTGAATGGGAAGGGGTTGGGTCCATTGGGATTGTGTACAATAGGAGTGAATGAGAAGGGGGTGGGTCCATTGGGATTCTGTACAATGGGAGTGAATGGGAAGCAGTTGGGTCCATTGGGTCTGTGTACAATGGGAGCAAATGGGAAGGGGTTGGGTCGATTGGGTTTGTGAACAATGGGAGTGAATGGGAAGGGGTTGTGTCCATTGGGATTGTGTACAATGGGAGTGAATGGGAAGGGGTTGGATCCATTGGGATTGTGTACAATGCGAGTGAATGGCAAGGGGTTGGGTCCATTGGGATTGTGTACAATGGGAGTGAATTGTTAGGGGTTGGGTCCATTGGGATTGTGTACAATGGGAGTGAATGGGAAGGGTTTGGGTCCATTGGGATTGTGTACAAGGGGAGTGAATGGGAAGGGGTTGGCTCCATTGGGACTGTGTACAAGGGGAGTGAATGGGAAGGGGTTGGGTCCATTGGGATTGTGTACAATGGGAGTGAATGGGAAGGGGTTGGGGTGATTGGGTTTGTGCACAAGGGGAGTGAATGGGAAGGGGTTGGGTCGATTGGGATTGTGTACAATGGGAGTGAATGGGAAGGGGTTGGGTCCATTGGGATAGTGTACAAGGGGAGTGAATGGGAAGGGGTTGGGTCCATTGGGATTGTGTACAATGGGAGTGAATGGGAAGGGGTTGGGGCGATTGGGTTTGTGTACAATGGGAGTGAATGGGAAGGGGTTAGGTCCATTGGGTTTGTGTACAATGGGAGTGAATGGGAAGGGGTTGGGGCGATTGGGTTTGTGAACAATGGGAGTGAATGGGAAGGGGTTGGGTCGATTGGGTTTGTGAACAATGGTAGTGAATGGGAAGGGGTTGGTTACATTGGGTTTGTGTACAATGGGAGTGAATGGGAAGGGGTTGTGTCCATTGGGTTTGTGTACAATGGGAGTGAATGAGAAGGGGTTGGGTCCATTGGGTTTGTGCACAATGGGAGTGAATGGGAAGGGGTTGGGTCGATTGGGTTTGTGCACAATGGGAGTGAATGGGAAGGGGTTGGGTCCATTGGGATTGTGTACAATGGGACTGAATGGGAAGGGGTTGGGTCGATTGGGTTTGTGAACAATGGGAGTGAATGGGATGGGGTTGGGTCAATTGGGTTTGTGCACAATGGGAGTGAATGGGAAGAGGTTCGGGCGATTGGGATTGTGTACAATGGGAGTGAATGGGAAGGGGTTGGGGCGATTGGGTTTGTGAACAATGGGAGTGAGTGGGAACGGGTTGGGGCGATTGGGTTTGTGAACAATGGGAGTGAATGGGAAGGGGTTGGGGCAATTGGGTTTGTGAACAATGGGAGTGAATGGGAAGGGGTTGGGTCCATTGGGTTTGTGAACAATGGGAGTGAATGGGAAGGGGTTGGGGCGATTGGGTTTGTGAACAATGGGAGTGAATGGGAAGGGGTTGGGTCGATTGGGTTTGTGAACAATGGTAGTGAATGGGAAGGGGTTGGGTCCATTGGGTTTGTGTACAATGGGAGTGAATGGGAAGGGGTTGGGTCCATTGGGTTTGTGTGCAATGGGAGTGAATGGGAAGGGGTTGGGTCCATTGGGTTTGTGTACAATGGGAGTGAATGGGAAGGGTTTGGGTCGATTGGGTTTGTGAACAATGGGAGTGAATGGGAAGGGGTTGGGTCAATTGGGTTTGTGTACAATGGGAGTGAATGGGAAGGGGTTGGGGCGATTGGAATTGTGTACAATGGGAGTGAATGGGAAGGGGTTGGGGCGATTGGGTTTGTGAACAATGGGAGTGAATGGGAAGGGGTTGGGTCCATTGGGTTTGTGTACAATGGGAGTGAATGGGAAGGGGTTGGGTCCATTGGGATTGTGTGCAATGGGAGTGAATGGGAAGGGGTTGGGTCCATTGGGATTGTGCACAATGGGAGTGAATGGGAAAGGGTTGGGTCCATTGGGATTGTGTACAATGGGAGTGAATGGGAAGGGGTTGGGTCCATTGGGTTTGTGTACAATGGGAGTGAATGGGAAGGCGTTGGGTCCATTGGGATTGTGTACAGTGGGAGTGAATGGGAAGGAGTTGTGTCCATTGGGATTGTGTACAATAGGAGTGAATGGGAAGGGGTTGGGTCCTTTGGGATTGTGTACAATGGGAGTGAATGGGAAGCAGTTGGGTCCATTGTGTTTGTGTACAATGGGGGTGAATGGGAAGGGGTTGGGTCGATTGGGTTTGTGAACAATGGGAGTGAATGGGAAGGGGTTGTGTCCATTGGGATTGTGTACAATGGGAGTGAATGGGAAGGGGTTGGATCCATTGGGATTGTGTACAATGCGAGTGAAAGGGAAGGGGTTGGATCCATTGGGATTGTGCACAATGGGAGTGAATGGGAAGGATTTGGGTCCAGTGGGATTGTGTACAAAGGGAATGAATGGGAAGGGGTTGGGTCCATTGGGATTGTGTACAATGGGAATGAATGGGAAGGGGTTGGGGCGATTGGGTTTGTGAACAATGGGAGTGAATGGGAAGGGGTTGGGTCCATTAGGTTTGTGTACAATGGGAGTGAATGGGAAGGGGTTGGGTCCATTGGGATTGTGTACAATGGGAGTGAATGGGAAGGGGTTGGGTCCATTGGGATTGTGTACAATGGGAGTGAATGGGAAAGGGTTGGGTCCATTGGGATTGTGTACAATGGGAGTGAATGGGAAGGGGTTGGGTCCATTGGGTTTGTGTACAATGGGAGTGAATGGGAAGGCGTTGGGTCCATTGGGATTGTGTACAGTGGGAGTGAATGGGAAGGGGTTGGGTCCATTGGGATTGTGTACAATAGGAGTGAATGGGAAGGGGTTGGGTCCTTTGGGATTGTGTACAATGGGAGTGAATGGGAAGCAGTTGGGTCCATTGTGTTTGTGTACAATGGGGGTGAATGGGAAGGGTTTGGGTCGATTGGGTTTGTGAACAATGGGAGTGAATGGGAAGGGGTTGTGTCCATTGGGATTGTGTACAATGGGAGTGAATGAGAAGGGGTTGGATCCATTGGGATTGTGTACAATGCGAGTGAAAGGGAAGGGGTTGGGTCCATTGGGATTGTGTACAATGGGAGTGAATGGGAAGGATTTGGGTCCATTGGGAATGTGTACAATGGGAATGAATGGGAAGGGGTTGGGTCCATTGGGATTGTGTACAATGGGAATGAATGGGAAGGGGTTGGATCCATTGGGTTTGTGTTCAATGGGAGTGAATGGGAAGGGTTTGGGTCCATTGGGTTTGGTACAATGGGAGTGAATGGGAAGGGGTTGGGTCCATTGTGATTGTGTACAATGGGAGTGAATGGGAAGGGATTGGGTCCATTGGGATTGTGTACAATGGGAGTGAATGGGAAGGGGTTGGGCCCATTGGGATTTTGAACAATGGGAGTGAATGGGAAGGGGTTGGGTGCATTGGGTTTGTGTACAATGGGAGTGAATGGGAAGGGGTTGGGTCAATTGGGTTTGTGTACAATGGGAGTGAATGGGAAGGGGTTGGGGCCATTGGGTTTGTGTACAATGGGAGTGAATGGGAAGGGGTTGGGTCCATTGGGATTGTGTACAATGGGAGTGATAGGGAAGGGGTTGGGTCGATTGTGTTTGTGTACAATGGGAGTGAATGGGAAGGGGTTGGGTCCATTGGGTTTGTGTGCAATGGGAGTGAATGGGAAGGGGTTGGGTCCATTGGGATTGTGTACAGTGGGAGTGAATGGGAAGGGGTTGGGTCCATTGGGATTGTGTACAATAGGAGTGACTGAGAAGGGGGTGGGTCCATTGGGATTCTGTACAATGGGAGTGAATGGGAAGCAGTTGGGTCCATTGGGTTTGTGTACAATGGGAGCAAATGGGAAGGGGTTGGGTCGATTGGGTTTGTGAACAATGGGAGTGAATGGGAAGGGGTTGTGTCCATTGGGAATGTGTACAATGGGAATGAATGGGAAGGGGTTGGATCCATTGGGATTGTGTACAATGCGAGTGAATGGCAAGGGGTTGGGTCCATTGGGATTGTGTACAATGGGAGTGAATTGGAAGGGGTTGGGTCCATTGGGATTGTGTGCAATGGGAGTGAATGGGAAGGGTTTGGGTCCATTGGGATTGTGTACAAGGGGAGTGAATGAGAAGGGGTTGGCTCCATTGGGATTGTGTACAAGGGGAGTGAATGGGAAGGGGTGGGTCCATTGGGATTGTGTACAATGGGAGTGAATGGGAAGGGGTTGGGGTGATTGGGTTTGTGTACAAGGGGAGTGAATGGGAAGTGGTTGGGTCGATTGGGATTGTGTACAATGGGAGTGAATGGGAAGGGGTTGGGTCCATTGGGATAGTGTACAAGGGGAGTGAATGGGAAGCGGTTGGGTCCATTGGGATTGTGTACAATGGGAGTGAATGGGAAGGGGTTGGGGCGATTGGGTTTGTGAACAATGGGAGTGAATGGGAAGGGGTTGGGTCCATTGGGTTTGTGTACAATGGGAGTGAATGGGAAGGGGTTGGGGCGATTGGGTTTGTGTACAATGGGAGCAAATGGGAAGGGGTTGGGTCGATTGGGTTTGTGAACAATGGGAGTGAATGGGAAGGGGTTGTGTCCATTGGGATTGTGTACAATGGGAATGAATGGGAAGGGGTTGGATCCATTGGGATTGTGTACAATGCGAGTAAATGGCAAGGGGTTGGGTCCATTGGGATTGTGTACAATGGGAGTGAATTGGAAGGGGTTGGGTCCATTGGGATTGTGTACAATGGGAGTGAATGGGAAGGGTTTGGGTCCATTGGGATTGTGTACAAGGGGAGTGAATGGGAAGGGGTTGGCTCCATTGGGATTGTGTACAAGGGGAGTGAATGGGAAGGGGTGGGTCCATTGGGATTGTGTACAATCGGAGTGAATGGGAAGGGGTTGGGGTGATCGGGTTTGTGTACAAGGGGAGTGAATGGGAAGGGGTTGGGTCGATTGGGATTGTGTACAATGGGAGTGAATGGGAAGGGGTTGGGTCCATTGGGATAGTGTACAAGGGGAGTGAATGGGAAGGGGTTGGGTCCATTGGGATTGTGTACAATGGGAGTGAATGGGAAGGGGTTGGGGCGATTGGGTTTGTGAACAATGGGAGTGAATGGGAAGGGGTTGGGTCCATTGGGTTTGTGTACAATGGGAGTGACTGGGAAGGGGTTGGGGCGATTGGGTTTGTGAACAATGGGAGTGAATGGGAAGGGGTTGGGTCGATTGGGTTTGTGAACAATGGAAGTGAATGGGAAGGGGTTGGGTACATTGGGTTTGTGTACAATGGGAGTGAATGGGAAGGGGTTGTGTCCATTGGGTTTGTGTTCAATGGGAATGAATGAGAAGGGGTTGGGTCCATTGGGTTTGTGCACAATGGGAGTGAATGGGAAGGGGTTGGGTCCATTGGGATTGTGTACAATGGGACTGAATGGGAAGGGGTTGGGTCGATTGGGTTTGTGAACAATGGGAGTGAATGCGAAGGGGTTGGGTCAATTGGGTTTGTGTACAATGGGAGTGAATGGGAAGGGGTTCGGGCGATTGTGTACAATGGGAGTGAATGGGAAGGGGTTGGGGCGATTGGGTTTGTGAACAATGGGAGTGAATGGGAAGGGGTTGGGGCAATTGGGTTTGTGTACAATGGGAGTGAATGGGAAGGGGTTGGTTCCATTGGATTTGTGTTCAATGGGAGTGAATGGGAAGGGGTTGGGTCAATTGGGTTTGTGTTCAATGGGAGTGATTGGGAAGGGGTTATGTCCATTGGGTTTGTGTTCAATGGGCGTGATTGGGAAGGGGTTGGGTCCATTGGGTTTGTGAACAATGGGAGTGAATAGGAAGGGTTTGGGTCAATTGGGTTTGTGTACAATGGGAATGAATGGGAAGGGGTTGGGTCCATTGGGATTGTGTACAATGGGAATGAATGGGAAGGGGTTGGATCCATTGGGTTTGTGTTCAATGGGAGTGAATGGGAAGGGTTTGGGTCCATTGGGTTTGGTACAATGGGAGTGAATGGGAAGGGGTTGGGTCCATTGTGATTGTGTACAATGGGAGTGAATGGGAAGGGATTGGGTCCATTGGGATTGTGTACAATGGGAGTGAATGGGAAGGGGTTGGGCCAATTGGGATTTTGAACAATGGGAGTGAATGGGAAGGGGTTGGGTGTATTGGGTTTGTGTACAATGGGAGTGAATGGGAAGGGGTTGGGTCAATTGGGTTTGTGTACAATGGGAGTGAATGGGAAGGGGTTGGGTCCATTGGGTTTGTGTACAATGGGAGTGAATGGGAAGGGGTTGGGTCCATTGGGATTGTGTACAATGGGAGTGATAGGGAAGGGGTTGGGTCGATTGGGTTTGTGCACAATGGGAGTGAATGGGAAGGGGTTGGGTCCATTGGGTTTGTGTGCAATGGGAGTGAATGGGAAGGGGTTGGGTCCATTGGGATTGTGTACAGTGGGAGTGAATGGGAAGGGGTTGGGTCCATTGGGATTGTGTACAATAGGAGTGACTGAGAAGGGGGTGGGTCCATTGGGATTCTGTACAATGGGAGTGAATGGGAAGCAGTTGGGTCCATTGGGTTTGTGTACAATGGGAGCAAATGGGAAGGGGTTGGGTCCATTGGGAATGTGTACAATGGGAATGAATGGGAAGGGGTTGGATCCATTGGGATTGTGTACAATGCGAGTGAATGGCAAGGGGTTGGGTCCATTGGGATTGTGTACAATGGGAGTGAATTGGAAGGGGTTGGGTCCATTGGGATTGTGTACAATGGGAGTGAATGGGAAGGGTTTGGGTCCATTGGGATTGTGTACAAGGGGAGTGAATGGGAAGGGGTTGGCTCCATTGGGATTGTGTACAAGGGGAGTGAATGGGAAGGGGTGGGTCCATTGGGATTGTGTACAATGGGAGTGAATGGGAAGGGGTTGGGGTGATTGGGTTTGTGTACAAGGGGAGTGAATGGGAAGGGGTTGGGTCGATTGGGATTGTGTACAATGGGAGTGAATGGGAAGGGGTTGGGTCCATTGGGATAGTGTACAAGGGGAGTGAATGGGAAGGGGTTGGGTTCATTGGGATTGTGTACAATGGGAGTGAATGGGAAGGGGTTGGGGCGATTGGGTTTGTGAACAATGGGAGTGAATGGGAACGGGTTGGGTCCATTGGGTTTGTGTACAATGGGAGTGAATGGGAAGGGGTTGGGGCGATTGGGTTTGTGCACAATGGGAGCAAATGGGAAGGGGTTGGGTCGATTGGGTTTGTGAACAATGGGAGTGAATGGGAAGGGGTTGTGTCCATTGGGATTGTGTACAATGGGAATGAATGGGAAGGGGTTGGATCCATTGGGACTGTGTACAATGCGAGTGAATGGCAAGGGGTTGGGTCCATTGGGATTGTGTACAATGGGAGTGAATTGGAAGGGGTTGGGTCCATTGGGATTGTGTACAATGGGAGTGAATGGGAAGGGTTTGGGTCCATTGGGATTGTGTACAAGGGGAGTGAATGGGAAGGGGTTGGCTCCATTGGGATTGTGTACAAGGGGAGTGAATGGGAAGGGGTGGGTCCATTGGGATTGTGTACAATGGGAGTGAATGGGAAGGGGTTGGGGTGATCGGGTTTGTGTACAAGGGGAGTGAATGGGAAGGGGTTGGGTCGATTGGGATTGTGTACAATGGGAGTGAATGGGAAGGGGTTGGGTCCATTGGGATAGTGTACAAGGGGAGTGAATGGGAAGGTGTTGGGTCCATTGGGATTGTGTACAATGGGAGTGAATGGGAAGGGGTTGGGGCGATTGGGTTTGTGAACAATGGGAGTGAATGGGAAGGGGTTGGGTCCATTGGGTTTGTGTACAATGGGAGTGAATGGGAAGGGGTTGGGGCGATTGGGTTTGTGAACAATGGGAGTGAATGGGAAGGGGTTGTGTCCATTGGGTTTGTGTACAATGGGAATGAATGAGAAGGGGTTGGGTCCATTGGGTTTGTGCACAATGGGAGTGAATGGGAAGGGGTTGGGTCCATTGGGATTGTGTACAATGGGACTGAATGGTAAGGGGTTGGGTCGATTGGGTTTGTGAACAATGGGAGTGAATGGGAAGGGGTTGGGTCAATTGGGTTTGTGTACAATGGGAGTGAATGGGAAGGGGTTCGGGCGATTGCGATTGTGTACAATGGGAGTGAATGGGAAGGGGTTGGGGCGATTGGGTTTGTGAACAATGGGAGTGAATGGGAACGGGTTGGGGCGATTGGGTTTGTGAACAATGGGAGTGAATGGGAAGGGGTTGGGGCAATTGGGTTTGTGTACAATGGGAGTGAATGGGAAGGGGTTGGTTCCATTGGATTTGTGTTCAATGGGAGTGAATGGGAAGGGGTTGGGTCAATTGGGTTTGTGTTCAATGGGAGTGATTGGGAAGGGGTTATGTCCATTGGGTTTGTGTTCAATGGGCGTGATTCGAAGGGGTTGGGTCCATTGGGTTTGTGAACAATGGGAGTGAATAGGAAGGGTTTGGGTCAATTGGGTTTGTGTACAATGGGAGTGAATGGGAAGGGGTTGGGTCCATTGGGTTTGTGTACAATGGGAGTGAATGGGAAGGGGTTGGGTCCATTGGGATTATGTACAGTGGGAGTGAATGGGAAGGGGTTGGGTACATTGGGATTGTGTACAGTGGGAGTGAATGGTAAGGGGTTGGGTCCATTGGGTTTGTGTACAATGGGAGTGATGGGAAGGTGTTGGGTCCATTGGGATTGTGTACAGTGGGAGTGAATGGGAAGGGGTTGGGTCCATTGGGATTGTGTACAGTGGGAGTGAATGGGAAGGGGTTAGGTCCATTGGGATTGTGTACAATAGGAGTGAATGGGAAGGGGTTGGGTCCATTGGGATTGTGTACAATGGGAGTGAATGGGAAGCAGTTGGGTCCATTGGGATTGTGTACAATGGGAGTGAATGGGAAGGGGTTGGATCCATTGGGATTGTGTACAATGCGAGTGAATGGGAAGGGGTTGGGTCCATTGGGATTGTGTACAATGGGAGTGAATGGGAAGGGGTTGGGTCCATTGGGATTGTGTAGAATGGGAGTGAATGGGAAGGGGTTGGGGCGATTGGGTTTGTGTACAAGGGGAGTGAATGGGAAGGGGTTGGGTCGATTGGGATTGTGTACAATGGGAGTGAATGGGAAGGGGTTCGGTCCATTGGGTTTGTGTACAAGGGGAGTGAATGGGAAGGGGTGGGTCCATTGGGTTTGTGTACAAGGGGAGTGAATGGGAAGGGGTGGGTCCATTGGGTTTGTGTACAAGGGGAGTGAATGGGAAGGGGTTGGGTCGATTGGGTTTGTGTACAATGGGAGTGAATGGGAAGGAGTTGGGTCCATTGGGTTTGTGTACAAGGGGAGTGAATGGGAAGGGGTGGGTCCATTGGGTTTGTGTACAAGGGGAGTGAATGGGAAGGGGTTGGGTCCATTGGGTTTGTGTACAAGGGGAGTGAATGGGAAGGGGTTGGGTCGATTGGGTTTGTGTACAATGGGAGTGAATGGGAAGGAGTTGGGTCCATTGGGATTGTGTACAATGGGAGTGAATGGGAAGGGCTTGGGTCCATTGGGATTGTGTACAAGGGGAGTGAATGGGAAGGGGTTGGGTCCATTGGGATTGTGTACAATGGGAGTGAATGGGAAGGGGTTGGGGCGATTGGGTTTGTGAACAATGGGAGTGAATGGCAAGGGGTTGGGTCCATTGGGTTTGTGAACAATGGGAGTGAATGGGAAGGGGTTGGGTCCATTGGGTTTGTGTTCAATGGGAGTGATTGGGAAGGGGTTGGGTCCATTGGGTTTGTGTTCAATGGGAGTGAATGGGAAGGGGTTGGGTCCATTGGGTTTTTGTTCAATGGGAATGAATGGCAAGGGGTTGGGTCCATTGGGATTGTGTACAATGGGAGTGAATGGGAAGGGGTTGGGTCCATTGGTTTTGTGTTCAATGGGAGTGATTGGGAAGGGGTTGGGTCCATTGGGTTTGTGTTCAATGGGAGTGAATGGGAAGGGGTTGGGTCGATTGGGTTTCTGTTCAATGGGAATGAATGGGGAGGGGTTGGGTCCATTGGGATTGTGTACAATGGGAGTGAATGGGAAGGGGTTGGGTCCATTGGGTTTGTGTTCAATGGGAGTGAATGGGAAGGGGTTGGGTCGATTGGGATTGTGTACAATGGGAGTGAATGGGAAGGGTTTGGGTCCATTGGGATTGTGTACAAGGGGAGTGAATGGGAAGGGGTTGGGTCCATTGGGATTGTGTACAAGGGGAGTGAATGGGAAGGGGTTGGGGTGATTGGGTTTGTGTACAAGGGGAGTGAATGGGAACGGGTTGGGTCGATTGGGATTGTGTACAATGGGAGTGAATGGGAAGGGGTTGGGTCCATTGGGATAGTGCACAAGGGGAGTGAATGGGAAGGGGTTGGGTCCATTGGGTTTGTGCACAATGGGAGTGAATGGGAAGGGGTTGGGTCGATTGGGTTTGTGAACAATGGGAGTGAATGGGAAGGGGTTGGGTCCATTGGGATTGTGTACAATGGGACTGAATGGGAAGGGGTTCGGGCGATTGGGATTGTGTACAATGGGAGTGAATGGGAAGGGGTTGGAGCGATTGGGTTTGTGAACAATGGGAGTGAATGGGAACGGCTTGGGGCGATTGGGTTTGTGAACAATGGGAGTGAATGGGAAGGGGTTGGGGCAATTGGGTTTGTGTACAATGGGAGTGAATGAGAAGGGGTTGTTTCCATTGGGTTTGTGTTCAACGGGAGTGAATGGGAAGGGGTTGGGTCAATTGGGTTTGTGAACAATGGGAGTGCATGGGAAGGGGTTGGGTCAATTGGGTTTGTGTTCAATGGGAGTGATTGGGAAGGGGTTGGGTCCATTGGGTTTGTGTTCAATGGGCGTGATTGGGAAGGGGTTGGGTCCATTGGGTTTGTGAACAATGGGAGTGCATGGGAAGGGGTTGGGTCAATTGGGTTTGTGTTCAATGGGAGTGATTGGGAAGGGGTTGGGTCCATTGGGTTTGTGTACAATGGGAGTGAATGGGAAGGGGTTGGGTCCATTGGGTTTGTGTTCAATGGGAGTGAATGGGAAGGGGTTGGGTCCATTGGGATTATGTACAGTGGGAGTGAATGTGAAGGGGTTGGGTCCATTGGGATTGTGTACAGTGGGAGTGAATGGGAAGGGGTTGGATCCATTGGGTTTGTGTACAATGGGAGTGAATGGGAAGGGGTTGGGTCCATTGGGATTGTGTACAGTGGGAGTGAATGGGAAGGGGTTGGGTCCATTGGGATTGTGTACAATAGGAGTGAATGAGAAGGGGGTGGGTCCATTGGGATTCTGTACAATGGGAGTGAATCGGAAGCAGTTGGGTCCATTGGGTTTGTGTACAATGGGAGCAAATGGGAAGGGGTTGGGTCCATTGGGATTGTGTACAATAGGAGTGAATGAGAAGGGGGTGGGTCCATTGGGATTCTGTACAATGGGAGTGAATCGGAAGCAGTTGGGTCCATTGGGTTTGTGTACAATGGGAGTGAATGGGAAGGGGTTGGGTCCATTGGGATTGTGTACAATGGGAGTGAATGGGAAGGGGTTGGGTCCATTGGGATTGTGTACAATGGGAGTGAATTGGAAGGGGTTGGGTCCATTGGGATTGTGTACAATGGGAGTGAATGGGAAGGGTTTGGGTCCATTGGGATTGTGTACAAGGGGAGTGAATGGGAAGGGGTTGGCTCCATTGAGATTGTGTACAAGGGGAGTGAATGGGAAGGGGTTGGGTCGATTGGGATTGTGTACAATGGGAGTGAATGGGAAGGGGTTGGGTCCATTGGGATAGTGTACAAGGGGAGTGAATGGGAAGGGGTTGGGTCCATTGGGATTGTGTACAATGGGAGTGAATGGGAAGGGGTTGGGGCGATTGGGTTTGTGAACAATGGGAGTGAATGGGAAGCAGTTGGGTCCATTGGGATTGTGTACAATGGGAGTGAATGGGAAGGGGTTGGATCCATTGGGATTGTGTACAATGCGAGTGAATGGGAAGGGGTTGGGTCCATTGGGATTGTGTACAATGGGAGTGAATGGGAAGGGGTTGGGTCCATTGGGATTGTGTACAAGGGGAGTGAATGGGAAGGGGTTGGGCCCATTGGGATTGTGTACAAGGGGAGTGAATGGGAAGGGGTTCGGTCCATTGGGATTGTGTAGAATGGGAGTGAATGGGAAGGGGTTGGGGCGATTGGGTTTGTGTAGAAGGGGAGTGAATGGGAAGGGGTTGGGTCGATTGGGATTGTGTACAATGGGAGTGAATGGGAAGGGGTTCGGTCCATTGTGTTTGTGTACAAGGGGAGTGAATGTGAAGGGGTGGGTCCATTGGGTTTGTGTACAAGGGGAGTGAATGGGAAGGGGTGGGTCGATTGGGTTTGTGTACAAGGGGAGTGAATGGGAAGGGGTTGGGTCGATTGGGTTTGTGTACAATGGGAGTGAATGGGAAGGAGTTGGGTCCATTGGGTTTGTGTACAAGGGGAGTGAATGGGAAGGGGTGGGTCCATTGGGTTTGTGTACAAGGGGAGTGAATGGGAAGGGGTTGGGTCCATTGGGTTTGTGTACAAGGGGAGTGAATGGGAAGGGGTTGGGTCGATTGGGTTTGTGTACAATGGGAGTGAATGGGAAGGAGTTGGGTCCATTGGGATTGTGTACAATGGGAGTGAATGGGAAGGGCTTGGGTCCATTGGGATTGTGTACAAGGGGAGTGAATGGGAAGGGGTTGGGTCCATTGGGATTGTGTACAATGGGAGTGAATGGGAAGGGGTTGGGGCGATTGGGTTTGTGAACAATGGGAGTGAATGGGAAGGGGTTGGGTCCATTGGGTTTGTGAACAATGGGAGTGAATGGGAAGGGGTTGGGTCCATTGGGTTTGTGTTCAATGGGAGTGATTGGGAAGGGGTTGGGGCGATTGGGTTTGTGAACAATGGGAGTGAATGGGAACGGCTTGGGGCGATTGGGTTTGTGAACAATGGGAGTGAATGGGAAGGGGTTGGGTCCATTGGGTTTGTGTACAATGGGAGTGAATGAGAAGGGGTTGTTTCCATTGGGTTTGTGTTCAACGGGAGTGAATGGGAAGGGGTTGGGTCAATTGGGTTTGTGAACAATGGGAGTGCATGGGAAGGGGTTGGGTCAATTGGGTTTGTGTTCAATGGGAGTGATTGGGAAGGGGTTGGGTCCATTGGGTTTGTGTTCAATGGGCGTGATTGGGAAGGGGTTGGGTCCATTGGGTTTGTGAACAATGGGAGTGCATGGGAAGGGGTTGGGTCAATTGGGTTTGTGTTCAATGGGAGTGATTGGGAAGGGGTTGGGTCCATTGGGTTTGTGTACAATGGGAGTGAATGGGAAGGGGTTGGGTCCATTGGGTTTGTGTTCAATGGGAGTGAATGGGAAGGGGTTGGGTCCATTGGGATTATGTACAGTGGGAGTGAATGGGAAGGGGTTGGGTCCATTGGGATTGTGTACAGTGGGAGTGAATGGGAAGGGGTTGGATCCATTGGGTTTGTGTACAAAGGGAGTGAATGGGAAGGGGTTGGGTCCATTGGGATTGTGTACAGTGGGAGTGAATGGGAAGGGGTTGGGTCCATTGGGATTGTGTACAATAGGAGTGAATGAGAAGGGGGTGGGTCCATTGGGATTCTGTACAATGGGAGTGAATCGGAAGCAGTTGGGTCCATTGGGTTTGTGTACAATGGGAGCAAATGGGAAGGGGTTGGGTCCATTGGGATTGTGTACAATAGGAGTGAATGAGAAGGGGGTGGGTCCATTGGGATTCTGTACAATGGGAGTGAATCGGAAGCAGTTGGGTCCATTGGGTTTGTGTACAATGGGAGTGAATGGGAAGGGGTTGGGTCCATTGGGATTGTGTACAATGGGAGTGAATGGGAAGGGGTTGGGTCCATTGGGATTGTGTACAATGGGAGTGAATTGGAAGGGGTTGGGTCCATTGGGATTGTGTACAATGGGAGTGAATGGGAAGGGTTTGGGTCCATTGGGATTGTGTACAAGGGGAGTGAATGGGAAGGGGTTGGCTCCATTGAGATTGTGTACAAGGGGAGTGAATGGGAAGGGGTTGGGTCGATTGGGATTGTGTACAATGGGAGTGAATGGGAAGGGGTTGGGTCCATTGGGATAGTGTACAAGGGGAGTGAATGGGAAGGGGTTGGGTCCATTGGGATTGTGTACAATGGGAGTGAATGGGAAGGGGTTGGGGCGATTGGGTTTGTGAACAATGGGAGTGAATGGGAAGCAGTTGGGTCCATTGGGATTGTGTACAATGGGAGTGAATGGGAAGGGGTTGGATCCATTGGGATTGTGTACAATGCGAGTGAATGGGAAGGGGTTGGGTCCATTGGGATTGTGTACAATGGGAGTGAATGGGAAGGGGTTGGGTCCATTGGGATTGTGTACAAGGGGAGTGAATGGGAAGGGGTTGGGCCCATTGGGATTGTGTACAAGGGGAGTGAATGGGAAGGGGTTCGGTCCATTGGGATTGTGTAGAATGGGAGTGAATGGGAAGGGGTTGGGGCGATTGGGTTTGTGTAGAAGGGGAGTGAATGGGAAGGGGTTGGGTCGATTGGGATTGTGTACAATGGGAGTGAATGGGAAGGGGTTCGGTCCATTGTGTTTGTGTACAAGGGGAGTGAATGTGAAGGGGTGGGTCCATTGGGTTTGTGTACAAGGGGAGTGAATGGGAAGGGGTGGGTCGATTGGGTTTGTGTACAAGGGGAGTGAATGGGAAGGGGTTGGGTCGATTGGGTTTGTGTACAATGGGAGTGAATGGGAAGGAGTTGGGTCCATTGGGTTTGTGTACAAGGGGAGTGAATGGGAAGGGGTGGGTCCATTGGGTTTGTGTACAAGGGGAGTGAATGGGAAGGGGTTGGGTCCATTGGGTTTGTGTACAAGGGGAGTGAATGGGAAGGGGTTGGGTCGATTGGGTTTGTGTACAATGGGAGTGAATGGGAAGGAGTTGGGTCCATTGGGATTGTGTACAATGGGAGTGAATGGGAAGGGCTTGGGTCCATTGGGATTGTGTACAAGGGGAGTGAATGGGAAGGGGTTGGGTCCATTGGGATTGTGTACAATGGGAGTGAATGGGAAGGGGTTGGGGCGATTGGGTTTGTGAACAATGGGAGTGAATGGGAAGGGGTTGGGTCCATTGGGTTTGTGAACAATGGGAGTGAATGGGAAGGGGTTGGGTCCATTGGGTTTGTGTTCAATGGGAGTGATTGGGAAGGGGTTGGGTCCATTGGGTTTGTGTTCAATGGGAGTGAATGGGAAGGGGTTGGGTCCATTGGGTTTTTGTTCAATGGGAATGAATGGGAAGGGGTTGGGTCCATTGGGATTGTGTACAATTGGAGTGAATGGGAAGGGGTTGGGTCCATTGGGTTTGTGTTCAATGGGAGTGATTGGGAAGGGGTTGGGTCCATTGGGTTTGTGTTCAATGGGAGTGAATGGGAAGGGGTTGGGTCGATTGGGTTTCTGTTCAATGGGAATGAATGGGGAGGGGTTGGGTCCATTGGGATTGTGTACAATGGGAGTGAATGGGAAGGGGTTGGGTCCATTGGGTTTGTGTTCAATGGGAGTGAATGGGAAGGGGTTGGGTCGATTGGGATTGTGTACAATGGGAGTGAATGGGAAGGGTTTGGGTCCATTGGGATTGTGTACAAGGGGAGTGAATGGGAAGGGGTTGGGTCCATTGGGATTGTGTACAAGGGGAGTGAATGGGAAGAGCTTGGGTCCATTGGGATTGTGTACAATGGGAGTGAATGGGAAGGGGTTGGGGTGATTGGGTTTGTGTACAAGGGGAGTGAATGGGAACGGGTTGGGTCGATTGGGATTGTGTACAATGGGAGTGAATGGGAAGGGGTTGGGTCCATTGGGATAGTGTACAAGGGGAGTGAATGGGAAGGGGTTGGGTCCATTGGGTTTGTGCACAATGGGAGTGAATGGGAAGGGGTTGGGTCGATTGGGTTTGTGAACAATGGGAGTGAATGGGAAGGGGTTGGGTCCATTGGGATTGTGTACAATGGGACTGAATGGGAAGGGGTTCGGGCGATTGGGATTGTGTACAATGGGAGTGAATGGGAAGGGGTTGGAGCGATTGGGTTTGTGAACAATGGGAGTGAATGGGAAGGGGTTGGGGCAATTGGGTTTGTGTTCAATGGGAGTGATTGGGAAGGGGTTGGGTCCATTGGGTTTGTGTTCAATGGGCGTGATTGGGAAGGGGTTGGGTCCATTGGGTTTGTGAACAATGGGAGTGCATGGGAAGGGGTTGGGTCAATTGGGTTTGTGTTCAATGGGAGTGATTGGGAAGGGGTTGGGTCCATTGGGTTTGTGTACAATGGGAGTGAATGGGAAGGGGTTGGGTCCATTGGGTTTGTGTACAATGGGAGTGAATGGGAAGGGGTTGGGTCCATTGGGATTATGTACAGTGGGAGTGAATGGGAAGGGGTTGGGTCCATTGGGATTGTGTACAGTGGGAGTGAATGGGAAGGGGTTGGATCCATTGGGTTTGTGTACAATGGGAGTGAATGGGAAGGGGTTGGGTCCATTGGGATTGTGTACAGTGGGAGTGAATGGGAAGGGGTTGGGTCCATTGGGATTGTGTACAATAGGAGTGAATGAGAAGGGGGTGGGTCCATTGGGATTCTGTACAATGGGAGTGAATCGGAAGCAGTTGGGTCCATTGGGTTTGTGTACAATGGGAGCAAATGGGAAGGGGTTGGGTCCATTGGGTTTGTGTACAATGGGAGTGAATGGGAAGGGGTTGGGTCCATTGGGATTGTGTACAATGGGAGTGAATGGGAAGGGGTTGGGTCCATTGGGATTGTGTACAATGGGAGTGAATTGGAAGGGGTTGGGTCCAATGGGATTGTGTACAATGGGAGTGAATGGGAAGGGTTTGGGTCCATTGGGATTGTGTACAAGGGGAGTGAATGGGAAGGGGTTGGCTCCATTGAGATTGTGTACAAGGGGAGTGAATGGGAAGGGGTTGGGTCGATTGGGATTGTGTACAATGGGAGTGAATGGGAAGGGGTTGGGTCCATTGGGATAGTGTACAAGGGGAGTGAATGGGAAGGGGTTGGGTCCATTGGGATTGTGTACAATGGGAGTGAATGGGAAGGGGTTGGGGCGATTGGGTTTGTGAACAATGGGAGTGAATGGGAAGCAGTTGGGTCCATTGGGATTGTGTACAATGGGAGTGAATGGGAAGGGGTTGGATCCATTGGGATTGTGTACAATGCGAGTGAATGGGAAGGGGTTGGGTCCATTGGGATTGTGTACAATGGGAGTGAATGGGAAGGGGTTGGGTCCATTGGGATTGTGTACAAGGGGAGTGAATGGGAAGGGGTTGGGCCCATTGGGATTGTGTACAAGGGGAGTGAATGGGAAGGGGTTCGGTCCATTGGGATTGTGTAGAATGGGAGTGAATGGGAAGGGGTTGGGGCGATTGGGTTTGTGTACAAGGGGAGTGAATGGGAAGGGGTTGGGTCGATTGGGATTGTGTACAATGGGAGTGAATGGGAAGGGGTTCGGTCCATTGGGTTTGTGTACAAGGGGAGTGAATGTGAAGGGGTGGGTCCATTGGGTTTGTGTACAAGGGGAGTGAATGGGAAGGGGTGGGTCGATTGGGTTTGTGTACAAGGGGAGTGAATGGGAAGGGGTTGGGTCGATTGGGTTTGTGTACAATGGGAGTGAATGGGAAGGAGTTGGGTCCATTGGGTTTGTGTACAAGGGGAGTGAATGGGAAGGGGTGGGTCCATTGGGTTTGTGTACAAGGGGAGTGAATGGGAAGGGGTTGGGTCCATTGGGTTTGTGTACAAGGGGAGTGAATGGGAAGGGGTTGGGTCGATTGGGTTTGTGTACAATGGGAGTGAATGGGAAGGAGTTGGGTCCATTGGGATTGTGTACAATGGGAGTGAATGGGAAGGGCTTGGGTCCATTGGGATTGTGTACAAGGGGAGTGAATGGGAAGGGGTTGGGTCCATTGGGATTGTGTACAATGGGAGTGAATGGGAAGGGGTTGGGGCGATTGGGTTTGTGAACAATGGGAGTGAATGGGAAGGGGTTGGGTCCATTGGGTTTGTGAACAATGGGAGTGAATGGGAAGGGGTTGGGTCCATTGGGTTTGTGTTCAATGGGAGTGATTGGGAAGGGGTTGGGTCCATTGGGTTTGTGTTCAATGGGAGTGAATGGGAAGGGGTTGGGTCCATTGGGTTTTTGTTCAATGGGAATGAATGGGAAGGGGTTGGGTCCATTGGGATTGTGTACAATTGGAGTGAATGGGAAGGGGTTGGGTCCATTGGGTTTGTGTTCAATGGGAGTGATTGGGAAGGGGTTGGGTCCATTGGGTTTGTGTTCAATGGGAGTGAATGGGAAGGGGTTGGGTCGATTGGGTTTCTGTTCAATGGGAATGAATGGGGAGGGGTTGGGTCCATTGGGATTGTGTACAATGGGAGTGAATGGGAAGGGGTTGGGTCCATTGGGTTTGTGTTCAATGGGAGTGAATGGGAAGGGGTTGGGTCGATTGGGATTGTGTACAATGGGAGTGAATGGGAAGGGTTTGGGTCCATTGGGATTGTGTACAAGGGGAGTGAATGGGAAGGGGTTGGGTCCATTGGGATTGTGTACAAGGGGAGTGAATGGGAAGAGCTTGGGTCCATTGGGATTGTGTACAATGGGAGTGAATGGGAAGGGGTTGGGGTGATTGGGTTTGTGTACAAGGGGAGTGAATGGGAACGGGTTGGGTCGATTGGGATTGTGTACAATGGGAGTGAATGGGAAGGGGTTGGGTCCATTGGGATAGTGTACAAGGGGAGTGAATGGGAAGGGGTTGGGTCCATTGGGTTTGTGCACAATGGGAGTGAATGGGAAGGGGTTGGGTCGATTGGGTTTGTGAACAATGGGAGTGAATGGGAAGGGGTTGGGTCCATTGGGATTGTGTACAATGGGACTGAATGGGAAGGGGTTCGGGCGATTGGGATTGTGTACAATGGGAGTGAATGGGAAGGGGTTGGAGCGATTGGGTTTGTGAACAATGGGAGTGAATGGGAACGGCTTGGGGCGATTGGGTTTGTTAACAATGGGAGTGAATGGGAAGGGGTTGGGGCAATTGGGTTTGTGTACAATGGGAGTGAATGAGAAGGGGTTGGTTCCATTGGGTTTGTGTTCAATGGGAGTGAATGGGAAGGGGTTGGGTCAATTGGGTTTGTGAACAATGGGAGTGCATGGGAAGGGGTTGGGTCAATTGGGTTTGTGTTCAATGGGAGTGATTGGGAAGGGGTTGGGTCCATTGGGTTTGTGTTCAATGGGCGTGATTGGGAAGGGGTTGGGTCCATTGGGTTTGTGAACAATGGGAGTGCATGGGAAGGGGTTGGGTCAATTGGGTTTGTGTTCAATGGGAGTGATTGGGAAGGGGTTGGGTCCATTGGGTTTGTGTACAATGGGAGTGAATGGGAAGGGGTTGGGTCCATTGGGTTTGTGTACAATGGGAGTGAATGGGAAGGGGTTGGGTCCATTGGGATTATGTACAGTGGGAGTGAATGGGAAGGGGTTGGGTCCATTGGGATTGTGTACAGTGGGAGTGAATGGGAAGGGGTTGGATCCATTGGGTTTGTGTACAATGGGAGTGAATGGGAAGGGGTTGGGTCCATTGGGATTGTGTACAGTGGGAGTGAATGGGAAGGGGTTGGGTCCATTGGGATTGTGTACAATAGGAGTGAATGAGAAGGGGGTGGGTCCATTGGGATTCTGTACAATGGGAGTGAATCGGAAGCAGTTGGGTCCATTGGGTTTGTGTACAATGGGAGCAAATGGGAAGGGGTTGGGTCCATTGGGATTGTGTACAATAGGAGTGAATGAGAAGGGGGTGGGTCCATTGGGATTCTGTACAATGGGAGTGAATCGGAAGCAGTTGGGTCCATTGGGTTTGTGTACAATGGGAGTGAATGGGAAGGGGTTGGGTCCATTGGGATTGTGTACAATGGGAGTGAATGGGAAGGGGTGGGTCCATTGGGTTTGTGTACAAGGGGAGTGAATGGGAAGGGGTGGGTCGATTGGGTTTGTGTACAAGGGGAGTGAATGGGAAGGGGTTGGGTCGATTGGGTTTGTGTACAATGGGAGTGAATGGGAAGGAGTTGGGTCCATTGGGTTTGTGTACAAGGGGAGTGAATGGGAAGGGGTGGGTCCATTGGGTTTGTGTACAAGGGGAGTGAATGGGAAGGGGTTGGGTCCATTGGGTTTGTGTACAAGGGGAGTGAATGGGAAGGGGTTGGGTCGATTGGGTTTGTGTACAATGGGAGTGAATGGGAAGGAGTTGGGTCCATTGGGATTGTGTACAATGGGAGTGAATGGGAAGGGCTTGGGTCCATTGGGATTGTGTACAAGGGGAGTGAATGGGAAGGGGTTGGGTCCATTGGGATTGTGTACAATGGGAGTGAATGGGAAGGGGTTGGGTCCATTGGGTTTGTGTTCAATGGGAGTGATTGGGAAGGGGTTGGGTCCATTGGGTTTGTGTTCAATGGGAGTGAATGGGAAGGGGTTGGGTCCATTGGGTTTTTGTTCAATGGGAATGAATGGGAAGGGGTTGGGTCCATTGGGATTGTGTACAATTGGAGTGAATGGGAAGGGGTTGGGTCCATTGGGTTTGTGTTCAATGGGAGTGATTGGGAAGGGGTTGGGTCCATTGGGTTTGTGTTCAATGGGAGTGAATGGGAAGGGGTTGGGTCGATTGGGTTTCTGTTCAATGGGAATGAATGGGGAGGGGTTGGGTCCATTGGGATTGTGTACAATGGGAGTGAATGGGAAGGGGTTGGGTCCATTGGGTTTGTGTTCAATGGGCGTGATTGGGAAGGGGTTGGGTCCATTGGGTTTGTGAACAATGGGAGTGCATGGGAAGGGGTTGGGTCAATTGGGTTTGTGTTCAATGGGAGTGATTGGGAAGGGGTTGGGTCCATTGGGTTTGTGTACAATGGGAGTGAATGGGAAGGGGTTGGGTCCATTGGGTTTGTGTACAATGGGAGTGAATGGGAAGGGGTTGGGTCCATTGGGATTATGTACAGTGGGAGTGAATGGGAAGGGGTTGGGTCCATTGGGATTGTGTACAGTGGGAGTGAATGGGAAGGGGTTGGATCCATTGGGTTTGTGTACAATGGGAGTGAATGGGAAGGGGTTGGGTCCATTGGGATTGTGTACAGTGGGAGTGAATGGGAAGGGGTTGGGTCCATTGGGATTGTGTACAATAGGAGTGAATGAGAAGGGGGTGGGTCCATTGGGATTCTGTACAATGGGAGTGAATCGGAAGCAGTTGGGTCCATTGGGATTGTGTACAATGGGAGCAAATGAGAAGGGTTTGGGTCCATTGGGATTGTGTACAATAGGAGTGAATGAGAAGGGGGTGGGTCCATTGGGATTCTGTACAATGGGAGTGAATCAGAAGCAGTTGGGTCCATTGGGTTTGTGTACAATGGGAGTGAATGGGAAGGGGTTGGGTCCATTGGGATTGTGTACAATGGGAGTGAATGGGAAGGGGTTGGGTCCATTGGGATTGTGTATAATGGGAGTGAATTGGAAGGGGTTGGGTCCATTGGGATTGTGTACAATGGGAGTGAATGGGAAGGGTTTGGGTCCATTGGGATTGTGTACAAGGGGAGTGAATGGGAAGGGGTTGGGTCCATTGGGATTGTGTACAATGGGAGTGAATTGGAAGGGGTTGGGTCCATTGGGATTGTGTACAATGGGAGTGAATTGGAAGGGGTTGGGTCCATTGGGATTGTGTACAATGGGAGTGAATGGGAAGGGTTTGGGTCCATTGAGATTGTGTACAAGGGGAGTGAATGGGAAGGGGTTGGGTCGATTGGGATTGTGTACAATGGGAGTGAATGGGAAGGGGTTGGGTCCATTGGGATAGTGTACAAGGGGAGTGAATGGGAAGGGGTTGGGTCCATTGGGATTGTGTACAATGGGAGTGAATGGGAAGGGGTTGGGGCGATTGGGTTTGTGAACAATGGGAGTGAATGGGAAGGGGTTAGGTCCATTGGGTTTGTGCACAATGGGAGTGAATGGGAAGGGGTTGGGGCGATTGGGTTTGTGAACAATGGGAGTGAATGGGAAGGGGTTGGGTCGATTGGGTTTGTGAACAATGGTAGTGAATGGGAAGGGGTTGGGTACATTGGGTTTGTGTACAATGGGAGTGAATGGGAAGGGGTTGTGTCCATTGGGTTTGTGTACAATGGGAGTGAATGAGAAGGGGTTGGGTCCATTGGGATTGTGTACAATGGGACTGAATGGGAAGGGGTTGGGTCCATTGGGTTTGTGAACAATGGGAGTGAATGGGAAGGGGTTGGGTCAATTGGGTTTGTGTACAATGGGAGTGAATGGGAAGGGGTTCGGGCGATTGGGATTGTGTACAAGGGGAGTGAATGGGAAGGGGTTGGGTCCATTGGGATTGTGTACAAGGGGAGTGAATGGGAAGAGCTTGGGTCCATTGGGATTGTGTACAATGGGAGTGAATGGGAAGGGGTTGGGTCCATTGGGATTGTGTACAAGGGGAGTGAATGGGAAGAGCTTGGGTCCATTGGGATTGTGTACAAGGGGAGTGAATGGGAACGGGTTGGGTCGATTGGGATTGTGTACAAGGGGAGTGAATGGGAAGGGGTTGGGTCCATTGGGTTTGTGCACAATGGGAGTGAATGGGAAGGGGTTGGGTCGATTGAGTTTGTGAACAATGGGAGTGAATGGGAAGGGGTTGGGTCCATTGGGATTGTGTACAATGGGACTGAATGGGAAGGGGTTCGGGCGATTGGGATTGTGTACAATGGGAGTGAATGGGAAGGGGTTGGAGCGATTGGGTTTGTGAACAATGGGAGTGAATGGGAACGGCTTGGGGCGATTGGGTTTGTGAACAATGGGAGTGAATGGGAAGGGGTTGGGGCAATTGGGTTTGTGTACAATGGGAGTGAATGAGAAGGGGTTGGTTCCATTGGGTTTGTGTTCAATGGGAGTGAATGGGAAGGGGTTGGGTCAATTGGGTTTGTGAACAATGGGAGTGCATGGGAAGGGGTTGGGTCAATTGGGTTTGTGTTCAATGGGAGTGATTGGGAAGGGGTTGGGTCCATTGGGTTTGTGTTCAATGGGCGTGATTGGGAAGGGGTTGGGTCCATTGGGTTTGTGTTCAATGGGAGTGATTGGGAAGGGGTTGGGTACATTGGGTTTGTGTACAATGGGAGTGAATGGGAAGGGGTTGGATCCATTGGGTTTGTGTACAATGGGAGTGAATGGGAAGGGGTTGGGTCCATTGGGTTTGTGTACAATGGGAGTGAATGGGAAGGGGTTGGGTCCATTTGGATTATGTACAGTGGGAGTGAATGGGAAGGGGTTGTGTCCATTGGGATTGTGTACAGTGGGAGTGAATGGGAAGGGGTTGGATCCATTGGGTTTGTGTACAATGGGAGTGAATGGGAAGGGGTTGGGTCCATTGGGATTGTGTACAGTGGGAGTGAATGGGAAGGGGTTGGGTCCATTGGGATTGTGTACAATAGGAGTGAATGAGAAGGGGGTGGGTCCATTGGGATTCTGTACAATGGGAGTGAATGGGAAGCAGTTGGGTCCATTGGGTTTGTGTACAATGGGAGCAAATGGGAAGGGGTTGGGTCGATTGGGTTTGTGAACAATGGGAGTGAATGGGAAGGGGTTGGGTCTATTGGGATTGTGTACAATGGGAGTGAATGGGAAGGGGTTGGGTCTATTGGGATTGTGTACAATGGGAGTGAATTGGAAGGGGTTGGGTCCATTGGGATTGTGTACAATGGGAGTGAATGGGAAGGGTTTGGGTCCATTGGGATTGTGTACAAGGGGAGTGAATGGGAAGGGGTTGGCTCCATTGGGATTGTGTACAAGGGGAGTGAATGGGAAGGGGTTGGGTCCATTGGGATTGTGTGCAATGGGAGTGAATGGGAAGGGGTTGGGGCGATTGGGTTTGTGAACAATGGGAGTGAATGGGAAGGGGTTAGGTCCATTGGGTTTGTGAACAATGGTAGTGAATGGGAAGGGGTTGGGTACATTGGGTTTGTGTACAATGGGAGTGAATGGGAAGGGGTTGTGTCCATTGGGTTTGTGTACAATGGGAGTGAATGAGAAGGGGTTGGGTCCATTGGGTTTGTGCACAATGGGAGTGAATGGGAAGGGGTTGGGTCGATTGGGTTTGTGCACAATGGGAGTGAATGGGAAGGGGTTGGGTCCATTGGGATTGTGTACAATGGGACTGAATGGGAAGGGGTTGGGTCGATTGGGTTTGTGAACAATGGGAGTGAATGGGAAGGGGTTGGGTCAATTGGGTTTGTGTACAATGGGAGTGAATGGGAAGGGGTTCGGGCGATTGGGATTGTGTACAATGGGAGTGAATGGGAAAGGGTTGGGGCGATTGGGTTTGTGAACAATGGGAGTGAATGGGAACGGGTTGGGGCGATTGGGTTTGTGAACAATGGGAGTGAATGGGAAGGGGTTGGGGCAATTGGGTTTGTGTACAATGGGAGTGAATGGGAAGGGGTTGGTTCCATTGGGTTTGTGTTCAATGGGAGTGAATGGGAAGGGGTTGGGTCAATTGGGTTTGTGAACAATGGGAGTGCATGGGAAGGGGTTGGGTCAATTGGGTTTGTGTTCAATGGGAGTGATTGGGAAGGGGTTGGGTCCATTGGGTTTGTGTTCAATGGGCGTGATTAGGAAGGGGTTGGGTCCATTGGGTTTGTGAACAATGGGAGTGAATAGGAAGGGGTTGGGTCAATTGGGTTTGTGTACAATGGGAGTGAATGGGAAGGGGTTGGGTCCATTGGGTTTGTGTACAATGGGAGTGAATGGGAAGGGGTTGGGTCCATTGGGATTATGTACAGTGGGAGTGAATGGGAAGGGGATGGGTCCATTGGGATTGTGTACAGTGGGAGTGAATGGGAAGCGGTTGGGTCCATTGGGTTTGTGTACAATGGGAGTGAATGGGAAGGGGTTGGGTCCATTGGGATTGTGTACAGTGGGAGTGAATGGGAAGGGGTTGGGTCCATTGGGATTGTGTACAGTGGGAGTGAATGGGAAGGGGTTAGGTCCATTGGGATTGTGTACAATAGGAGTGAATGGGAAGGGGTTGGGTCCATTGGGATTGTGTACAATGGGAGTGAATGGGAAGCAGTTGGGTCCATTGGGATTGTGTACAATGGGAGTGAATGGGAAGGGGTTGGATCCATTGGGATTGTGTACAATGCGAGTGAATGGGAAGGGGTTGGGTCCATTGGGATTGTGTACAATGGGAGTGAATGGGAAGGGGTTGGGTCCATTGGGATTGTGTACAAGGGGAGTGAATGGGAAGGGGTTGGGCCCATTGGGATTGTGTACAAGGGGAGTGAATGGGAAGGGGTTGGGTCCATTGGGATTGTGTAGAATGGGAGTGAATGGGAAGGGGTTGGGGCGATTGGGTTTGTGTACAAGGGGAGTGAATGGGAAGGGGTTGGGTCGATTGGGATTGTGTACAATGGGAGTGAATGGGAAGGGGTTGGGTCCATTGGGTTTGTGTACAAGGGGAGTGAATGGGAAGGGGTGGGTCCATTGGGTTTGTGTACAACGGGAGTGAATGGGAAGGGGTGGGTCGATTGGGTTTGTGTACAAGGGGAGTGAATGGGAAGGGGTTGGGTCGATTGGGTTTGTGTACAATGGGTGTGAATGGGAAGTAGTTGGGTCCATTGGGTTTGTGTACAAGGGGAGTGAATGGGAAGGGGTGGGTCCATTGGGTTTGTGTACAAGGGGAGTGAATGGGAAGGGGTTGGGTCCATTGGGTTTGTGTGCAAGGGGAGTGAATGGGAAGGGGTTGGGTCGATTGGGTTTGTGTACAATGGGAGTGAATGGGAAGGAGTTGGGTCCATTGGGATTGTGTACAATGGGAGTGAATGGGAAGGGCTTGGGTCCATTGGGATTGTGTACAAGGGGAGTGAATGGGAAGGGGTTGGGTCCATTGGGATTGTGTACAATGGGAGTGAATGGGAAGGGGTTGGGGCGATTGGGTTTGTGAACAATGGGAGCGAATGGGAAGGGGTTGGGTCCATTGGGTTTGTGAACAATGGGAGTGAATGGGAAGGGGTTGGGTCCATTGGGTTTGTGTTCAATGGGAGTGATTGGGAAGGGGTTGTGTCCATTGGGTTTTTGTTCAATGGGAATGAATGGGAAGGGGTTGGGTCCATTGGGATTGTGTACAATGGGAGTGAATGGGAAGGGGTTGGGTCCATTGGGTTTGTGTTCAATGGGAGTGATTGGGAAGGGGTTGGGTCCATTGGGTTTGTGTTCAATGGGAGTGAATGGGAAGGGGTTGGGTCCATTGGGTTTTTGTTCAATGGGAATGAATGGGAAGGGGTTGGGTCCATTGGGATTGTGTACAATTGGAGTGAATGGGAAGGGGTTGGGTCCATTGGGTTTGTGTTCAATGGGAGTGAATGGGAAGGGGTTGGGTCGATTGGGATTGTGTACAATGGGAGTGAATGGGAAGGGTTTGGGTCCATTGGGATTGTGTACAAGGGGAGTGAATGGGAAGGGGTTGGGTCCATTGGGATTGTGTACAAGGGGAGTGAATGGGAAGGGCTTGGGTCCATTGGGATTGTGTACAATGGGAGTGAATGGGAAGGGGTTGGGGTGATTGGGTTTGTGTACAAGGGGAGTGAATGGGAAGGGGTTGGGTCGATTGGGTTTGTGCACAATGGGAGTGAATGGGAAGGGGTTGGGTCCATTGGGATTGTGTACAATGGGACTGAATGGGAAGGGGTTGGGTCGATTGGGTTTGTGAACAATGGGAGTGAATGGGAAGGGGTTGGGTCAATTGGGTTTGTGTACAATGGGAGTGAATGGGAAGGGGTTCGGGCGATTGGGATTGTGTACAATGGGAGTGAATGGGAAAGGGTTGGGGCGATTGGGTTTGTGAACAATGGGAGTGAATGGGAACGGGTTGGGGCGATTGGGTTTGTGAACAATGGGAGTGAATGGGAAGGGGTTGGGGCAATTGGGTTTGTGTACAATGGGAGTGAATGGGAAGGGGTTGGTTCCATTGGGTTTGTGTTCAATGGGAGTGAATGGGAAGGGGTTGGGTCAATTGGGTTTGTGAACAATGGGAGTGCATGGGAAGGGGTTGGGTCAATTGGGTTTGTGTTCAATGGGAGTGATTGGGAAGGGGTTGGGTCCATTGGGTTTGTGTTCAATGGGCGTGATTAGGAAGGGGTTGGGTCCATTGGGTTTGTGAACAATGGGAGTGAATAGGAAGGGGTTGGGTCAATTGGGTTTGTGTACAATGGGAGTGAATGGGAAGGGGTTGGGTCCATTGGGTTTGTGTACAATGGGAGTGAATGGGAAGGGGTTGGGTCCATTGGGATTATGTACAGTGGGAGTGAATGGGAAGGGGATGGGTCCATTGGGATTGTGTACAGTGGGAGTGAATGGGAAGCGGTTGGGTCCATTGGGTTTGTGTACAATGGGAGTGAATGGGAAGGGGTTGGGTCCATTGGGATTGTGTACAGTGGGAGTGAATGGGAAGGGGTTGGGTCCATTGGGATTGTGTACAGTGGGAGTGAATGGGAAGGGGTTAGGTCCATTGGGATTGTGTACAATAGGAGTGAATGGGAAGGGGTTGGGTCCATTGGGATTGTGTACAATGGGAGTGAATGGGAAGCAGTTGGGTCCATTGGGATTGTGTACAATGGGAGTGAATGGGAAGGGGTTGGATCCATTGGGATTGTGTACAATGCGAGTGAATGGGAAGGGGTTGGGTCCATTGGGATTGTGTACAATGGGAGTGAATGGGAAGGGGTTGGGTCCATTGGGATTGTGTACAAGGGGAGTGAATGGGAAGGGGTTGGGCCCATTGGGATTGTGTACAAGGGGAGTGAATGGGAAGGGGTTGGGTCCATTGGGATTGTGTAGAATGGGAGTGAATGGGAAGGGGTTGGGGCGATTGGGTTTGTGTACAAGGGGAGTGAATGGGAAGGGGTTGGGTCGATTGGGATTGTGTACAATGGGAGTGAATGGGAAGGGGTTGGGTCCATTGGGTTTGTGTACAAGGGGAGTGAATGGGAAGGGGTGGGTCCATTGGGTTTGTGTACAACGGGAGTGAATGGGAAGGGGTGGGTCGATTGGGTTTGTGTACAAGGGGAGTGAATGGGAAGGGGTTGGGTCGATTGGGTTTGTGTACAATGGGTGTGAATGGGAAGTAGTTGGGTCCATTGGGTTTGTGTACAAGGGGAGTGAATGGGAAGGGGTGGGTCCATTGGGTTTGTGTACAAGGGGAGTGAATGGGAAGGGGTTGGGTCCATTGGGTTTGTGTGCAAGGGGAGTGAATGGGAAGGGGTTGGGTCGATTGGGTTTGTGTACAATGGGAGTGAATGGGAAGGAGTTGGGTCCATTGGGATTGTGTACAATGGGAGTGAATGGGAAGGGCTTGGGTCCATTGGGATTGTGTACAAGGGGAGTGAATGGGAAGGGGTTGGGTCCATTGGGATTGTGTACAATGGGAGTGAATGGGAAGGGGTTGGGGCGATTGGGTTTGTGAACAATGGGAGCGAATGGGAAGGGGTTGGGTCCATTGGGTTTGTGAACAATGGGAGTGAATGGGAAGGGGTTGGGTCCATTGGGTTTGTGTTCAATGGGAGTGATTGGGAAGGGGTTGTGTCCATTGGGTTTTTGTTCAATGGGAATGAATGGGAAGGGGTTGGGTCCATTGGGATTGTGTACAATGGGAGTGAATGGGAAGGGGTTGGGTCCATTGGGTTTGTGTTCAATGGGAGTGATTGGGAAGGGGTTGGGTCCATTGGGTTTGTGTTCAATGGGAGTGAATGGGAAGGGGTTGGGTCCATTGGGTTTTTGTTCAATGGGAATGAATGGGAAGGGGTTGGGTCCATTGGGATTGTGTACAATTGGAGTGAATGGGAAGGGGTTGGGTCCATTGGGTTTGTGTTCAATGGGAGTGAATGGGAAGGGGTTGGGTCGATTGGGATTGTGTACAATGGGAGTGAATGGGAAGGGTTTGGGTCCATTGGGATTGTGTACAAGGGGAGTGAATGGGAAGGGGTTGGGTCCATTGGGATTGTGTACAAGGGGAGTGAATGGGAAGGGCTTGGGTCCATTGGGATTGTGTACAATGGGAGTGAATGGGAAGGGGTTGGGGTGATTGGGTTTGTGTACAAGGGGAGTGAATGGGAAGGGGTTGGGTCGATTGGGATTGTGTACAATGGGAGTGAATGGGAAGAGGTTGGGTCCATTGGGATTGTGAACAATGGGAGTGAATGGGAAGGGGTTGGATCTTCACGTTGTCCCTTGCACCTGCTGTCCGAAGTTCATTTGATTCCCTGCGATGGGTGATGCGATATCAGAAAGAGATTCGTGTTACTTCAGAAAACTTTCACAGCAGGGCACCAGGGACGAGACGGCAAGATTAAACAGCAGTGTTGAAATTCAGTCCTAATGACTCGCTGAAACAAATCCGGCACCAGGAGGTGCTTTAAATAGAAACTTCTTGATTCATCTTTCACTGTGGCTCCTTTAGCATAATTTCCAACCACAGGTCAAAGAGGGAACTCAACTATCCAGAGATAGATTGTTGTACACTTACTATTAATGCCAATGTCTCGAAGAGCTATCCACACACTGACAGGTGTCTCTCGGTCCCTCATCCTCAGGGAAATATCTATACACTGACTGATGTCTGTTAGTCCCTCTCCCTCAGGGTGATATCTGTACACTGACTGGTGTCTCTCAGCCCCCTCTCCCTCAGGGAGATATCTGTACACTGACTGGTGTCTGTCAGTCCCTCTCCCTCAGGGAGATATCCACACACTGACAGGTGTCTCTCGGTGCCTCTCCCTCAGGGAGATATCTGTACACTGACTGCTGTCTGTTAGTCCCTCTCCCTCGGGGTGATATCTGTACACTGACTGGTGTCTCTCAGTCCCTCTCCCTCAGGGAGATATCCACACACTGACAGGTGTCTCTTGGTGCCTCTCCCTCAGGGAGATATCTGTACACTGACTGCTGTCTGTTAGTCCCTCTCCCTCGGGGTGATATCTGTACACTGACTGCTGTCTCTAAGTCCCTCTCCCTCAGGGAGATATCTTACACTGGTGTCTCTCAGTCTCTCTCCCTCAGGGAGATATCTGTACACTGGTGTCTCTCAGTCTCTCTCCCTCAGGGAGATATCTATACACTGACTGGTGTCTCTCAGTCCCTCTCTCCCTCAGGGAGATATCTGTACACTGACTGGTGTCTCTCAGTCCCCTCTCCCTCAGGGAGATATCTGTACACTGACTGGTGTCTCTCAGTCCCTCTCCCTCAGGGAGATATCTGTACACTGACTGGCATCTCTCAGTCCCCTCTCCCTCAGGGAGATATCTGCACTGACTGCTGTCTCTCAGTCCCCTCTCCCTCAGGGAGATATCTGTACACTGACTGCTGTCTCTCAGTCCCCTATCCCTCAGGGAGATATCTGTATACTGACTGGTGTCTTTCAGTCCAATGGAATGATTCACTCCCATCTGGTACTGTACGGCCCGCGTGTGTCTCAGTGTCAGCTCCTGTACATGTACAGTACACAGAGGTTAAAAGGGAATGAATCACTCCCGTCTGGTACTGTACGGCCCCGTGTGTGTCTCAGTGTCAGCTCCTGTACATGTACAGCACACAGCGGGTAAAAGGGAACGATTCACTCCCGTCTGGTACTGTACGGCCCGTGTGTGTCTCAGTGTCAGCTCCTGTACATGTACAGCACACAGCGGGTAAAAGGGAACAATTCACTCCCGTCCGCTACTGTACGGCCCGTGTGTGTCTCAGTGACAGCTCCTGTACATGTACAGCGCACAGCGGGTAAAAGGGAACAATTCACTCCCGTCTGGTACTGTACGGCCCGTGTGTGTCTCAGTGTCAGCTCCTGGATGTGAAATCTCGGAGGGTGGGCTGACCCTCTGTGACCCTTGCCGCAGCGAGGGGGTCAGCTTCTTCCGAGATGGAAGGGACTAGAATTGAGAGAAAAATTCATATTGACGGATCCAACCACCACCTCAAAGCAAGGTCAAGCTCAGGTTGTGACTTTGAACTTTGCTGTTTTCCAGGACCTGGTAGTGCCAATCATGAGCTCCTTAGGGAGTGCTGAAGAAGGCAAGCGTCGCCATAGCAACGGACAAACACAAAGTCCCTGGGATCAAACACTGAAGAAATGATTAACCCTCTGACCCGCCTCTCCCCCAGTTACAGTCAGACACTGGGCAGCCTGTTCCTATTGGAGGGGATTAACCCTCTCACCCGCCTCTCCCCCAGTTACAGTCAGACACCGGGCAGCCTGTTCCTATTGGAGGGGATTAACCCTCTCACCCGCCTCTCCCCCAGTTACAGCCAGACACCGGGCAGTCTGTTCCTATCGGAGGGGATTAACCCTCTCACCCGCCTCTCCCCCAGTTACAGTCAGACACCGGGGCAGTCTGTTCCTATCGGAGGGGATTAACCCTCTCACCCACATCTCTCCCAGTTACAGCCAGACACCGGGCAGCCTGTTCCTATCGGAGGGGATTAACCCTCTCACCCACCTCTCCCCCAGTTACAGTCAGACACCGGGCAGTCTGTTCCTATCGGAGGGGATTAACCCTCTCACCCACATCTCTCCCAGTTACAGCCAGACACCGGGCAGTCTGTTCCTATCGGAGGGGATTAACCCTCTCACCCGCCTCTCCCCCAGTTACAGTCAGACACCAGGCAGCCTGTTCCTATCGGAGGGGAATAACCCTCTCACCCGCCTCTCCCTCAGTTACAGCCAGACATCGGGGCAGCCTGTTCCTATCGGAGGAGATTAACCCTCTCACCCGTCTCTTCCCAGTTACAGTCAGACACCGGGCAGCCTGTTCCTATCGGAGGGGATTAACCTTTTTCGAGACCTTTCTCCCAGTTGCACTGGTGCGAGTGTCCTCCGATACCTTGCCCAAGTGGTTCACCCTTTGAGCGCAGAGAGTGACTTCCGCCTTATGGATCAAGGACTAATTAATAGAAAGAACTGTAACCAAATTGTATTAACTTTTGTAGACAACTGATGTGATCTTTTTTTTCCCCACACTTAGACACGACAAACACGTACCACTCTTTAACCTATCATAGTAAAAGATCAAACTTAACATGAAATCCTTATATATTTCGACCTGGAATATCCAAGGTCTACGCTCTTCACTGCGAGAAGTGAAAAGTAGGACCCCAGAGTTCATAGATGAAACTAAAGACCTAGATATTATCATTTTACAGGAAACTTGGTATAAAGGAAAAGGACACACTGGCTGTCCCCAAGGGTACACTGAGCTGGTGGTCCCCTCCAATAAATTACCAAGTGTAACCCAAGGCAGAGACTCCGGAGGCATACTGATCTGGTTTAAAACAGAACTTAAGAATTACATCAAATTTATAAAAAAGGGCGAAAACCATATGTGGCTCAAACTTGAGAGGGAGATTATCTCAAACACCCAAGATGTTTACATTTGCGCACTTTATATCCCTCCAATCGATTCCCCGTACTTTAAAGAGGACACCTTCTCCAACATGGAGGGGGAAATTATCCAATACCAGGCCCAGGGGAACGTGTTGATCTGTGGGGACCTCAATTCAAGAACGGGCGAAGAACCAGACTTCACCAATAATCAGGGAAACAATTACGTTTTTGGGAATAACCACTTTGACATCCCTTCCCTTCCATACAGGCATAACTGCGACAAGCAGTCAAATACCAACGGAAAACAGCTACTACAGCTCTGTCGAAACCTGGGTCTGTACATTGTCAATGGTAGGTTCATAGGAGACCTCCTAGGAAGATCGACCTATTGCTCACCTCTTGGCTGCAGCACAGTAGACTATATGATTACAGACTTAGACCCATCCTCTTTCAGAGCATTCACAGTCAAACCACAAACAACACTGTCAGATCACAGTCAAATTACTATGTTCCTCAAAAAGACAGAAACAAACAACATAGAAACACAACCCAGTAAACTGTACAACACCAAAAAATCGTACAGATGGGCCAAAAACGACACGGAAAAATACCAGAAAACAATTAGCAATGCATCAACTCAAGCTCTCTTAGACACCTTTCTGGATAACATATACACTCACAATAAAGAAGGCGTAAACCGGGCAGTTAGTAAACTAAACAATATCTTTGATAATTTGGCAACAAATGCAAACTTGAAAGCTCGCAAGAACAAACCCAAAACAAAAAACTATGAAAAATGGTTTGACCGAGATTGCCATAACATGAGGAAAAAACTTAGAAATATATCAAACCAAAAACACAGACATCCAGAAAATGAGGAACTACGCCTTACTTATTGTCAGACACTAACACAATACAGAAACACACTCAGAACCAAAAAAGAGCAATATATTAAGAATACACTCAGCTCCATGGAGGAATCCATTGATTCCAATTGTTTCTGGGAAAACTTGAAAACACTACACAAAAAACAACACGACGATTTGGCCATTCAAAATGGGGACACATGGGTAAACCACTTTGAAAAATTATACCAGAAAAACACACTAAGACCAGAGCAACACCAAATATGCAAAAAACTGGAAAAGCTAGAAATGGCCATAAAAGATAACCAAAACCCGCTGGACGCCATAATAACAGAAAAAGAACTTCTTGAAAAACTCAAGGACCTGCGACCAGGAAAAGCCTGCGGGACAGACGGCATACTAAATGAGATGATTAAACACACAGACAACAAAATGAAACTGGCTATCCTAAAACTCTTCAACTTGGTTCTGAGTGTCGGTTATTTCCCTGATATCTGGAACAAAGGACTCATAACGCCCATATACAAAAGTGGGGACAAAATCGACCCAAACAACTATCGAGGCATCTGTGTAAACAGTAACCTGGGGAAGGTATTCTGTAGCATCATAAACAAAAGACTTATAAACTTCCTTGAGGAGCACAATGTCTTGAGTAAAAGCCAAATTGGATTCCTGCCAAACTATAGAACATCCGATCATATCTTCACCCTACAGACCCTAATTGACAAACACGTTCACCATAACAAAAGCAAAATCTACGCATGCTTTGTAGATTTCCAGAAGGCTTTCGACTCCATCTGGCATGACGGTTTATTCCTGAAACTTATCGAAAGCGGGGTAGGAGGGAAAACATATGATGTAATTAAATCAATGTATACAAACAACAAATGTGCAGTTAAAATTGGAGACAAACAAACAAAATACTTCCCACAGGGGCGGGGGGTGACGCAGGGCTCGCCAATCTCACCGACACTCTTTAATATTTACATAAATGGATTGGCAAAACTACTTGAACAATCTACAGCACCCGGCCTCACCCTATATGAATCCAAGGTTAAATTCCTCCTCTATGCAGACAACCTGGTTCTGCTGTCACCAACTAAAGAGGGTCTACAGCAGAACCTGGACCTGCTGGAGTCGTACTGCCAGACTTGGGCCCTGACAATAAATCCCCAAAAAACCAAAGTCCTTGTGTTCCAGCAAAGATCCAAACATCAGGGACCCAAAATAAATTTCACAGTAGGAACAACCAAAATTGAACAAACCACTAACTACACATACTTGGGCTTAAAAATCAGTTCGACGGGAAACTTCAAACTGGCTGTGAATGAACTGAAAGAGAAAGCAAGAAGGGCTTTCTATGCCATCAAAAAATCAATCCAAATAGAAATCCCAATTAGCATTTGGCTCAAAATTTTCAAATCAGTAATTGAACCAATCGCACTCTATGGCAGTGAGGTATGGGGACCGCTAACTCAACAAGAATTTGCAAAATGGGACAAACACCCAATTGAGATCCTACATGCAGAATTCTGTAAAAGTATCCTCCGGACTCAAAGGAAAACAGTAAACAATGCATGCAGGGCGGAACTAGGCCAATATCCATTAATAATCACTATCCAAAAAAGAGCCACCAAATTTTGGAATCACCTACAAATGAGCAATCCCCAATGCTATCACTACGACGCCCTGAAATGCCAAGAGCTGACCATAAAGAAGAATACCCTCAGTCAACTAGTCCTGGGACTCAGTGAAGTAATTACTAACAATACTAACAATAACCAGCCCCAGGACAGTGACAGGGTAACACAAAGAATTCGACCCAACACAATCGTCGCTAAGCAAAAGGAAAAATATCTGACATATTGGGCAAAAACAACAAAAACCCAAAGCAAACTCAATTGCTACTTGGCCCTAAACAGACAATACAACATAGCTGATTACCTGACCATGGTAAAGGATAACAAACTGAGAAGAACCTTGACAAGGTACAGACTTAGCGAACATAGCCTAGCGATCGAAAAAGGCAGACACAGGCAGACCAGGCTGCCAAGAGAGGACAGGATATGCTCTCACTGCAGTCAGGGAGTGGTGGAGACAGAGATGCACTTCCTCACAGCCTGCGGAAAATATCAGGGCATCAGGGAGAATTTCTACCAAAAATTCTCACAAATATGCCCTGATTTCAGAAATCTGAATGACAACCAAAAACTCCCATTCCTACTGGGAGAGGAGAGAAGCTGTATAACACTGGCGGCACACTATGTTACAGCTTGCCATGAACAGAGGGACAACCAGTAAACTAAGAAAAGAATATATATAAACAAGGCGAATGTATATTTATACACTCAGGGATATACCTGTTTATACACTGTATGAATAGAACTGCGTTTATGTGCTAAACCATAAATGTATTTTGATGCTTTGGCAACATAAGATGTAACTTATCATGCCAATAAAGCGATTTGAATTGTGAATTGTGAATTGACTGGCAGATGTTTGACCATGGGGGGCAGCACCACAGCAGTGCCTGATCCTGGTCTCCCACAAAGCCCCAAACTTTCCAGCAGGGCTGGTCAGGAGCAGGAACCCTGGCCTATTTTTATTTTTCTTCCCCAGCACAGGCGTCCCTGATGCCCAATTGTGACCGCCGCCCCCGCCAACCGGATGAAATCAGCTTACTCAACACACAACGGCGGGGGGAGCGGGGGGGGATGGAACCTGGGCTCTTCCTGCTCTGTGTGGCGCTCAGTACCACACCGGGTGGGTTTCTTGGCCTCTGAACAAATGGGTGTCCCGAGGTTTTGCACCTTAGATGAATGTGGTGCCATGTTAATAAAGGGCAGGATTAATGGCCCTTCACTCAAACCCCCTTCACACCCCACCCCAACTCCCGCAGACTCCCCTCCCCCAGCACCGAGCTTGATTGCCACAAAGAAATAAGGTCACCTTCAGCGTCAGAGAAGCTTCCGGCAGCAGTCAGCCTGACGGGACTATGTGACTCCAGATGGGTAAACGGTCACTGGAGCCTAGCACAGTCGATACACAGACTGGGACAAGTCACGTGGGAGAGAGAGAGAAAAATAGAGAGGGAGGGAGGGGGAAGGGGAGAGAAAGAGAGAGAGAGAGAGGGAGGGATAGAGAGAGGGAGTGGGGAGAGAGAGACAGAGAGGGAGGGAGGGGGAAGGGGATAGAGAGAGAGAGAGGGAGGGATAGAGAGAGGGAGCGAGAGAGACAGAGAGGGAGGGATGCAGGGAGGGAGAGGGGGGAGGGAGAGAGAGAGAGAGAGGGAGGGAGAGAGGGAAGCAGGCAGAGAGGGAGAGAGAGAGAGGAGGGGAGAGGGAGGGAAGAGGGTCGAGAGAAAAACAGGGAGAGAAAGAGAGGGAGGGAAAGACAGTGATAGAGAGAGAGAGAGGGGGAGAGAGAAAAACAGAGGCTACGAGGGAGAGAGAGAGAGAGGGAGGGAGGGAGAGGGAGAGAGCGAGGGAGAGACAGTCAGAGAGAGAGGGGAGGGTGAGAGAGAAAGACAGAGAAAGAGGGGATGAGTGAAAAACAGAAAGGGGAGAGAGGGGGGGAGGGAGAGAGAGAGAGAGACAGAGAAAGAGAATCTCAGACAGAGAGAGGGCGAGAGAGAAACAGTGAGAGAAGGAAACAGAGAGAAATAGAGAGAGTGAGGGAGAGAAAGAGAGAGCAAAATAGAGAGGGAGAGGGAGAGAAACACAGAGAGGGTGAGAGACAGATAGAGAGAGACAGAGAAAGGGAGAGAAAGAGAGGAGGAGAAACAGAGGGAGAGAAATAGAGAGAGAGGGAGAGAAACAGAGAAAGAGAGAAGTAGAAAGAGGGGGAGAAGAAGAGAAACACAGAGTGAGGGTGAGAGAGACAGGGTGAGGGCGAGTCAGACAGAGCGAGAGAGACAGAAAGACAGAGACAGAGAGGGGTTGAGAGAGAAAGAGAGAGGAGAGAAAGAGAGAGAGAAGGAGAGGGACAGAGAAAGGGAGAGAAATAGAGAGAGGGATAGAAATAGAGAGAGAGAGACAGAGAGAGGGGGGAGAAACAGGAGAGAGAGGGAGAAAGACAGAGAGAGAGGGAGAGAGAGAGAGAAATAGAGGGAGAGACACAGGTTGAGGGTGAGAGAGTCAGATAGAGAAAGAGACAGAGAGACAGACAGAGAGAGAGAGAGAACAAGAGAGAAGCAGAGAGCAATAGTAAGAGAGAGAGAGTGTGTGTGTTGAGAGTTAGTGTAATGGGACGGGGTGTACAACAGCCGCGCCGTTAGTGCCACTGTTTCCCAGCAGTGGGAGATAGGCTCCAGCCGGTGCCTGTTGTGTTTCAGGCTAGCGTCCCAGTCCACACTCTGAGAGCTCAGCACTCCCCATCCGATACCGACACCGTGGCCTAATCTCAGGCTCTACTCCGGTCCCGGCCTTTGGGAGACTGGTCAAAAATCAGACGTTCCTGTTTAGTGGTGTGGCTCGAGGGGTGAATATTGGGACACCGGGGGAACTCCCCCTGCTCTTCTTCCAATATTGACCGGGGGAATCTTTAACGCCCACCCGAGAGAGCAGACGAGAACTTGTTTTTAACGTCTCATCTGAAAGACGGGCACCTCCGACAGTGCCGCGCTCCCTCAGTACTGGCACCAGGGGTGTCGGACCCTGGATTATGGGCCTCGAGTCGCTGGAGTGGGGGAATCAAAGCCGTGAACTTCTGACTCAGAGGCGAGAGTGAGAGACCCACTGAGCCCCGGCTGATGCCTGATTATGGGGGTCAAGTGGGGGAGAGTGCTACCGACTGAGCCATATGCCGTCAGTGGAGGCGGGGCGGTCACCAGGGCAGGGCCGTGGCTAATTGGTCAGCCGGTGTGAAGTCGATCCTGACGGTGTTCCGGTGATGCCTGCTGGGAAGGGCGGGTGAGTCAGCAACGGCCACCGTGGTGGAATAGTCACTCGCTGCCTTGCGGTGAGGGCGGGGTGGGTCACGCGTGAAGAGAACATAAGATGTAGAAGCAGGAGTCGGCCATTTGGCCCCTCGAGCCTGCTCCGCCATTCAATAAGATCATGGCTGATCTGATCTTGGCCTCAACTCCACTTCCCTGCCCCGCTCCCCATAACCCTCGACTCCCTTATCGTTCAAAAATCTGTCAATCTCCACCTTAAATATATTCAATGACTCCGCCTCCACAGCTCTCTGGGGAAGAGAATTCCAAAGATTCACATCCCTCAGAGAAGAAATTCCTCCTCATCTCCGATTTAAATGGCTGCCCCCTTATTCTGAAACTATGCCCCCTAGTTCTAGATACCCCCACGAGGGGAAACATCCTCTCTGCATCCACCCTGTCAATCCCCCTCAGAATCTTATATGTTTCAATAAGATCACCTCTCATTCTTCTAAACTCCAATGAGTAAAGGCCCAACCTGCTCAACCTTTCCTCATAAGACAACCCCCTTACCTCTGGAATCAACCTCGTGAGCCTTCTCTGAACTGCCTCCAATGCAAGTATATCCTTCCTTAAATAAGGAGACCAAAACTGTACGCAGTACTCCAGGTGTGGTCTCACCAACGACCTGTACAGTTGTAGCAGGACTTCCCTACTTCTATACTCCATTCTTGCAATAAAGAGCGGCCCAGGTAAGAGTCAGGGAACCATCAGCCAATGGACGGGGCAGACCCAGGGAGACAGGGAGAGCAGTCAGTTGAAGACAACAAACTCCAGGAGGCGCTGTCTGCCAGAGCTATCAAGGAGTTTCCAGGCGTTTCGGCCAGTTCTGGATAAGAAAACTTGGTACTGAGCCCCAGCCAAGGGTAGGCGGTAGGGGAGCTACAATTAGTATTGAGCCCCACACATAGGAACAGGAGAAGGCCATTTAGCCCCTCGAGCCTGTTATATAGGAACATGAGGCCATTCAGCCCCTCAAGCATAGGTACTCCAATTGGCAGGATGTGACTAGTGCTGTCCTGCAGGGATCTGTGTTGGGGCCTCAACTATTCACCGTATTTATTAATGACTTAGATGATGGGATAGAAAGCCACATATGCAAATTTGCTGCTGACACAAAGATAGGCGGCATTGTAGGCAGTGTAGATGGAAGCATAAAAGGGATATTGACAGATTAAGTAAATGAGCAAAACTGTGGCAAATGGATTTCAATGTAGGCAAATGTGAAGTCATCACTTTGGATCTAAAAAGGAGAGAACAGGGTACTTACTAAATGGTGAAAAGCTAAAAAGACTTGGGGGATCCAGGTACACAGATCATTAAAATGTCAAGAACAGGTGCAGAAAATGATCAAAAGGGCTAATGGAGCACTGGTCTTTATATCTCGAGGACTAGAATACAAGGGGGTAGAAGTTATGCGGCAGCTGTACAAAACCCTGGTTAGACCACACCTGGAGTACTGTGAGCAGTTCTGGGCACCACACCTTAGGAAGGATATATTGGCCTTGGAGGGAGTGCAGCGAGGGTTTACCAGAATGATACCCGGACTTCAAGGTTAAGTTACGGGGAGAGATTACACAAATTAGGGTTGTATTCCCTGGAATGTAGAAGGTTAAAAAGTAACTTTATTAAGGGGAACAGACAGGGTAGATAGAGAGAAACTATTTCCGCTGGTTGGGGATTCTTGGACGAGGGGGCACAGTCTAAAAATCAGAGCCAGACCTTTCAGGAGTGAAGTTACGAAACACTTCTACACACAAAGGGTGGTAGAAGTTTGGAACTCCCTTCCGCAAACAGCAATTGGTGCTAGATCAGTTGTTTATTTTAAATCGGAGATTGATGGCTTGTTGTTAAACAAAGGTATTAAGGGATATGGGCCAAAGGAGTTAGAGCGCAGATCAGCCGCGATCTCACTGAATGGCGGAACAGGCTGGAGGGGCTAAAAGGCCTCCTCTTGCTCTGTGCTGAGTGAGCTGATCTCAACAAGTGGGTGGCTGGCGGTAGCGAGGGGCTACAATTGGTCTCAGCAACTCCTGGGTTAGTGCAAGGGGGTGGGGCGGGAAATCAGCCAGCATTCCTGCTCCTGATCGCTATCCAGCGAGGTCCTGCCGGAGAGGGCGTGGAGGTCGGGTGCGGCCTGCCTCACTGTCAGAGCTGGCACACGCGATCCCATCAGTGCGAGGTACCGCAAGGCAGTTAACGGGGGGGAGCCCGTTGCCCAGGCAACGTGGCCGGCCTTCAGCAGGACGGGCCGGTAAACAAACGTCTACATGGTGATTTATGGCTCTCTTATCAGCCTGGGCCAGACACCGAACACAACAAGGAAACTATTTACAGCAGCTCAACAACATCCCTTCTGTTCACTGGAAACCCACGGCGGTGGAAAGGAATTTACAATTCCAGCCACCCCTTTTCACTGTACTGTCAAATGCTCCCAGGGCAGGTAAAGAACGGGTTAGATACAGAGTCAAGGTCCCTCTACACTGTCCCATCAAACACTCCCAGGACAGGAACAGAACAGGTTAGTCCCGGGGCAGGTACAGCACAGGTTAGATACAGAGTAAAGCTCCCTCGACACTGTCCCATCAAACACTCCCAGGACAGGAAAATCACAATTAGATACAGAGTAAAGCTCCCTCTACACTGTCCAATCAAACACTCCCAGGGCAGGTACAGCACGGGTTAGATACAGTGTAAAGCTCCATATACACTGTCCCATCAAACACTCCCAGGGCAGGTACAGCATGAGTTAGATACAGAACAAAGCTCCCTCTACAGTGTCCCGTCAAAAACTCCCAGGGCAGGTACAGCACGGGTTAGATACAGAGTAAAGCTCCCTCTACACTGTCCCATCAAACACTCCCAGGGCAGGTACAACATGGGTTAGATACAGAGTAAAGCTCCCTCTACACTGTCCCATCAAACACTCCCAGGGCAGGAAAATCACGGGTTAGATACAGTGTAAAGCTCCATATACACTGTCCCATCAAACACTCCCAGGGCAGGTACAGCACGAGTTAGATACAGAACAAAGCTCCCTCTACAGTGTCCCGTCAAACACTCCCAGGGCAGGTACAGCACGGGTTAGATACAGAGTAAAGCTCCCTCTACACTGTCCCATCAAACACTCCCAGGGCAGGTACAGCATGGGTTAGATACAGAGTAAAGCTCCCTCTACACTGTCCCATCAAACACTCCCAGGGCAGGTACAGCACGGGTTAGATACAGAGTAAAGCTACCTCTACACTGTCCCATCAAACACTCCCAGGGCAGGTACAGCACGGGTTAGATACAGAACAAAGCTCCCTCTACACTGTCCCATCAAAAACTCCCAGGGCAGGTACAGCACCGGTCAGATACAGAGCAAAGCTCCCTCTACAGTGTCCCGTCAAACACTCCCAGGGCAGATACAGCACGGGTTAGATACAGAGTAAAGTTGCCTCTACAATGTACCATCAAACACTCCCAGGGCACGTACAGCACGGGTTGGATACACAGCAAAGCTCCCTCTACACTGTCCCATCAAACACTCCCAGAGCAGGAACAGCACGGGTTAGAAACACAGTAAAGCTCCCCCTACACTGTCCCATCAAACACTCCCAGGGCAGGTACAGCACAGGTTAGATACAGAGTAAAGCTCCCTCTACACAGTCCCATCAAGCACTCCCAGGGCAGGTACAGCACGGGGTAGATACAGAGTAAAGCTCCCTCTACGCTGTCCCATCAAACACTCCCAGAGCAGGTACAGCACGGGTTAGATTCAGAGTAAAGCTCCCTCTACACTATCCCATTAAACACTAAGCTCCTCCTACACAGTAACCATCAATCTACACTGTCCCATCAAACACTCCCAGGGCAGGTACAGCACGTGTTAGACACACAGTAAAGCTCCCCCTACACTATCCCATCAAACACTCCCAGGGCAGGTACGGCACGGGTAAGTTACAGAGTAAAGCTCCCTCTACAGTGTCCCATTAAACACTCCCAGGGCAGGTACAGCACGGGTTAGACACACAGTAAAGCTCCCCCTACACTGTCCCATCAAACACTCCCAGGGCAGGTACAGCACGAGTTAGGTACATAGTAAATGTCCCTCTACACAGTCCCATCAAGCACTCCCAGGGCAGGTACAGCACGGCTTAGATACAGAGTAAAGCTCCCTCTACAGTGTCCCATCAAACACTTCCAGGGCAGGTACAGCATGGGTTCGATACAGAGTAAAGCTTCCTCTACACTGTCCCATCAAACACTTCCAGGGCAGGTACAGCACGGGTTAGTTACAGAGTAAAGCACCCTCTACACTATCCCATCAAACAATCCCAGGCCAGGTACAACACGGGTTAGATACAGAGTAAAGCTCCATCTACATTGTCCCATCAAACACTCCCAGGGCAGGTACAGCACGGGTTAGATACAGAGTAAAGCTCCCTCTACACTGTCCCATCAAACACTCCCAGGCCAGGTACAACACGGATTAGATACAGATTAAACCTCGCTCGACACTGTCCCATCAAACACTCCCAGGGCAGGTACAGCACCAGTTAGATACAGAGTGAAGCTCCCTCTACACTGTCCCATCAAACACTCACAGGGCAGGTACAGCACGGTTTAGATTCAGAGTAAAGCTCCCTCTACACTGTCCCATCAAATACTCCCAGGGCAGGTACAGTACAGGTTAGATACAGAGTGAAGCTCCCTCTACACTGTCCCATCAAACACTCCCAGGGCAGGTACAGCACGGTTTAGATTCAGAGTGAAGCTCCCTCTACACTGTCCCATCAAACACTCCCAGGGCAGGTACAGCACGGTTTAGATGAAGAGTAATGTTCCCTCTACACAGTCCCATCAAACACTCCCAGGGCAGATACAGTACATGTTAGATACAGAGTAAAGCTAACTCTACTCTGTCCCATCATACACTCCCAGGGCAGGTACAGCACTGGTTAGATACAGAGTAAAGCTCCCTCTACACTGTCCCATCAAACACTCCCAGGGCAGCTACAGCACGGGTTAGATACAGAGTAAAGCTCCCTCTACACTGTCCCATCAAACACTCCCAGGGCAGGTACAGCACGGGTTAGATACAGAGTAAAGCTCCCTCTACACTGTCCCATCAAACACTCCCGGAGCAGGTACAGCACGGGTTAGATACAGAGTAAAGCTGCCTCTATGCTGTTCCAACAAACAGTCCCAGGACAGGTACAGCACCAGTTAGATACAGAGTAAAGCTCCCTCTACACTGTCCCATCAAAGGCACTCAGGGCAGGTACAGTACAGGTTAGATACAGAGTAAAGCTCCCTCTACACTGTCCCATCAAACACTCCCAGGGCAGGTACACTACAGGTTAGATACAGAGTAAAGCTCCCTCTACACTGTACCATCAAACGCTCCCAGGGCTGGTACAGCACGGGTTGGATGTAGAGTGCAGCTCCCTCTACACTGCCGTATCAAATATTCCCAGGGCAGGTGCAGCACGGGATAGATACAGAGCAAAGCTCCCTCTACACTGTCCCGTCAAACACTCCCAGGGCTGGTACAGCATGGGTTAAATACAGAGTAAAGCTCTCTCGACACTGTCGAATCAAATATTCCCAGGGCAGGTACAGCACGTGGTAGATACAGAGCAAAGCTCCCTCTACACTGTCCCATCAAACACTCCAAGAGCAGGTACAGCAATGGATTGATAGAGTAAAGCACCCTCTACACTGTCCCATCAAACACTCCCAGACCAGGTATAGCACGGGTTCGACAAAGAATAAAGCTCCCTCTACACTGTCCCATCAAACACTCCCAGGGCAGGTACAGCACAGGTTAGATACAGAGTAAAGCTCCCTCGACACTGTCCCATCAAACACTCCCAGGGCAGGAACAGCATGAGTTAGATACAGAACAAAGCTCCCTCTACAGTGTCCCGTCAAAAACTCCCAGGGCAGGTACAGCACGGGTTAGATACAGAGTAAAGCTCCCTCTACACTGTCCCATCAAACACTCCCAGGGCAGGTACAACATGGGTTAGATACAGAGTAAAGCTCCCTCTACACTGTCCCATCAAACACTCCCAGGGCAGGTACAGCACGGGTTAGATACAGAGTAAAGCTCCCTCTACACTGTCCCATCAAACACTCCCAGGGCAGGAACAGCACGGTTAGATACAGAGTAAAGCTCCCTCTACACTGTCCAATCAAACACTCCCAGGGCAGGAAAATCACGGGTTAGATACAGTGTAAAGCTCCATATACACTGTCCCATCAAACACTCCCAGGGCAGGTACAGCACGAGTTAGATACAGAACAAAGCTCCCTCTACAGTGTCCCGTCAAACACTCCCAGGGCAGGTACAGCACGGGTTAGATACAGAGTAAAGCTCCCTCTACACTGTCCCATCAAACACTCCCAGGGCAGGTACAGCATGGGTTAGATACAGAGTAAAGCTCCCTCGACACTGTCCCATCAAACACTCCCAGGGCAGGTACAGCACGGGTTAGATACAGAGTAAAGCTACCTCTACACTGTCCCATCAAACACTCCCAGGGCAGGTACAGCACGGGTTAGATACAGAACAAAGCTCCCTCTACACTGTCCCATCAAAAACTCCCAGGGCAGGTACAGCACCGGTCAGATACAGAGCAAAGCTCCCTCTACAGTGTCCCGTCAAACACTCCCAGGGCAGATACAGCACGGGTTAGATACAGAGTAAAGCTCCCTCTACACTGTCCCATCAAACATTCCCAGGGCAGGTACAACACGGGTTAGATACAGAGTAAAGTTGCCTCTACAATGTACCATCAAACACTCCCAGGGCAGGTACAGCACGGGTTGGATACACAGCAAAGCTCCCTCTACACTGTCCCATCAAACACTCCCAGAGCAGGAACAGCACGGGTTAGAAACACAGTAAAGCTCCCCCTACACTGTCCCATCAAACACTCCCAGGGCAGGTACAGCACAGGTTAGATACAGAGTAAAGCTCCCTCTACACAGTCCCATCAAGCACTCCCAGGGCAGGTACAGCACGGGGTAGATACAGAGTAAAGCTCCCTCTACGCTGTCCCATCAAACACTCCCAGAGCAGGTACAGCACGGGTTAGATTCAGAGTAAAGCTCCCTCTACACTATCCCATTAAACACTAAGCTCCTCCTACACAGTAACCATCAATCTACACTGTCCCATCAAACACTCCCAGGGCAGGTACAGCACGTGTTAGACACACAGTAAAGCTCCCCCTACACTATCCCATCAAACACTCCCAGGGCAGGTACGGCACGGGTAAGTTACAGAGTAAAGCTCCCTCTACAGTGTCCCATTAAACACTCCCAGGGCAGGTACAGCACGGGTTAGACACACAGTAAAGCTCCCCCTACACTGTCCCATCAAACACTCCCAGGGCAGGTACAGCACGAGTTAGGTACATAGTAAATGTCCCTCTACACAGTCCCATCAAGCACTCCCAGGGCAGGTACAGCACGGCTTAGATACAGAGTAAAGCTCCCTCTACAGTGTCCCATCAAACACTTCCAGGGCAGGTACAGCATGGGTTCGATACAGAGTAAAGCTTCCTCTACACTGTCCCATCAAACACTTCCAGGGCAGGTACAGCACGGGTTAGTTACAGAGTAAAGCACCCTCTACACTATCCCATCAAACAATCCCAGGCCAGGTACAACACGGGTTAGATACAGAGTAAAGCTCCATCTACATTGTCCCATCAAACACTCCCAGGGCAGGTACAGCACGGGTTAGATACAGAGTAAAGCTCCCTCTACACTGTCCCATCAAACACTCCCAGGCCAGGTACAACACGGATTAGATACAGATTAAACCTCGCTCTACACTGTCCCATCAAACACTCCCAGGGCAGGTACAGCACCAGTTAGATACAGAGTGAAGCTCCCTCTACACTGTCCCATCAAACACTCACAGGGCAGGTACAGCACGGTTTAGATTCAGAGTAAAGCTCCCTCTACACTGTCCCATCAAATACTCCCAGGGCAGGTACAGTACAGGTTAGATACAGAGTGAAGCTCCCTCTACACTGTCCCATCAAACACTCCCAGGGCAGGTACAGCACAGTTTAGATTCAGAGTGAAGCTCCCTCTACACTGTCCCATCAAACACTCCCAGGGCAGGTACAGCACGGTTTAGATGAAGAGTAATGTTCCCTCTACACAGTCCCATCAAACACTCCCAGGGCAGATACAGTACATGTTAGATACAGAGTAAAGCTAACTCTACTCTGTCCCATCATACACTCCCAGGGCAGGTACAGCACTGGTTAGATACAGAGTAAAGCTGCCTCTACTCTGTCGCATCAAACACCGCCAGGGCAGGTACAGCATGCGTTAGATACAGAGTAAAGCTGCCTCTACAATGTCCCATTAAACACTCCCAGGGCAGCTACAGCACGGGTTAGATACGGAGTAAAGCTCCCTCTACATTGTCCCATCAAACACTCCCGGGGCAGGTACAGCACGGGTTAGATACAGAGTAAAGCTCCCTCTACACTGTCCCATCAAACACTCCCAGGGCAGCTACAGCACGGGTTAGATACAGAGTAAAGCTCCCTCCACACTGTCCCATCAAACAATCCCCAGGGCAGATACAGCACGGGTTAGATACAGAGTAAAGCTCCCTCTACACTGTCCCATCAAACATTTGCAGGGCAGGTACAGCACGGGTTAGATACAGAGTAAAGCTCCCTCTACACTGTCCCATCAAACACTCCCAGGGCAGGTACAGCACGGGTTAGATACAGAGTAAAGCTCCCTCTACACTGTCCCATCAAACACTCCCGGAGCAGGTACAGCACGGGTTAGATACAGAGTAAAGCTGCCTCTATGCTGTTCCAACAAACAGTCCCAGGACAGGTACAGCACCAGTTAGATACAGAGTAAAGCTCCCTCTACACTGTCCCATCAAAGGCACTCAGGGCAGGTACAGTACAGGTTAGATACAGAGTATAGCTCACTCGACACTGTCCCATCAAAGACTCCCAGGGCAGGTACAGCACAGGGCAGATACAGAGTAAAGCTCCCTTGACACTGTCCCATCAAAGAATTCCAGGACCGGTACACCACAGGTTAGATACAGAGTAAAGCTCCCTCTACACTGTCCCATCAAACACTCCCAGGGCAGGTACACTACAGGTTAGATACAGAGTAAAGCTCCCTCTACACTGTACCATCAAACGCTCCCAGGGCTGGTACAGCACGGGTTAGATGTAGAGTGCAGCTCCCTCTACACTGCCGTATCAAATATTCCCAGGGCAGGTGCAGCACGGGATAGATACAGAGCAAAGCTCCCTCTACACTGTCCCATCAAACACTCCCAGGGCTGGTACAGCATGGGTTAAATACAGAGTAAAGCTCTCTCGACACTGTCGAATCAAATATTCCCAGGGCAGGTACAGCACGTGGTAGATACAGAGCAAAGCTCCCTCTACACTGTCCCATCAAACACTCCAAGAGCAGGTACAGCAATGGATTGATAGAGTAAAGCACCCTCTACACTGTCCCATCAAACACTCCCAGACCAGGTATAGCACGGGTTCGACAAAGAATAAAGCTCCCTCTACACTGTCCCATCAAACACTCCCAGGGCAGGTACAGCACAGGTTAGATACAGAGTAAAGCTCCCTCGACACTGTCCCATCAAACACTCCCAGGGCAGGAACAGCATGAGTTAGATACAGAACAAAGCTCCCTCTACAGTGTCCCGTCAAAAACTCCCAGGGCAGGTACAGCACGGGTTAGATACAGAGTAAAGCTCCCTCTACACTGTCCCATCAAACACTCCCAGGGCAGGTACAACATGGGTTAGATACAGAGTAAAGCTCCCTCTACACTGTCCCATCAAACACTCCCAGGGCAGGTACAACACGGATTAGATACAGATTAAACCTCCCTCTACACTGTCCCATCAAATACTCCCAGGGCAGGTACAGTACAGGTTAGATACAGAGTGAAGCTCCCTCTACACTGTCCCATCAAACACTCCCAGGGCAGGTACAGCACGGTTTAGATTCAGAGTGAAGCTCCCTCTACACTGTCCCATCAAACACTCCCAGGGCAGGTACAGCACGGTTTAGATGAAGAGTAATGTTCCCTCTACACAGTCCCATCAAACACTCCCAGGGCAGATACAGTACATGTTAGATACAGAGTAAAGCTAACTCTACTCTGTCCCATCATACACTCCCAGGGCAGGTACAGCACTGGTTAGATACAGAGTAAAGCTGCCTCTACTCTGTCGCATCAAACACCGCCAGGGCAGGTACAGCATGCGTTAGATACAGAGTAAAGCTGCCTCTACAATGTCCCATTAAACACTCCCAGGGCAGCTACAGCACGGGTTAGATACGGAGTAAAGCTCCCTCTACATTGTCCCATCAAACACTCCCGGGGCAGGTACAGCACGGGTTAGATACAGAGTAAAGCTCCCTCTACACTGTCCCATCAAACACTCCCAGGGCAGCTACAGCACGGGTTAGATACAGAGTAAAGCTCCCTCTACACTGTCCCATCAAACACTCCCAGGGCAGCTACAGCACGGGTTAGATACAGAGTAAAGGTCCCTCTACACTGTCCCATCAAACAATCCCCAGGGCAGATACAGCACGGGTTAGATACAGAGTAAAGCTCCCTCTACACTGTCCCATCAAACACTCCCGGAGCAGGTACAGCACGGGTTAGATACAGAGTAAAGCTGCCTCTATGCTGTTCCAACAAACAGTCCCAGGACAGGTACAGCACCAGTTAGATACAGAGTAAAGCTCCCTCTACACTGTCCCATCAAAGGCACTCAGGGCAGGTACAGTACAGGTTAGATACAGAGTATAGCTCACTCGACACTGTCCCATCAAAGACTCCCAGGGCAGGTACAGCACAGGGCAGATACAGAGTAAAGCTCCCTTGACACTGTCCCATCAAAGAATTCCAGGACCGGTACACCACAGGTTAGATACAGAGTAAAGCTCCCTCTACACTGTCCCATCAAACACTCCCAGGGCAGGTACACTACAGATTAGATACAGAGTAAAGCTCCCTCTACACTGTACCATCAAACGCTCCCAGGGCTGGTACAGCACGGGTTAGATGTAGAGTGCAGCTCCCTCTACACTGCCGTATCAAATATTCCCAGGGCAGGTGCAGCACGGGATAGATACAGAGCAAAGCTCCCTCTACACTGTCCCATCAAACACTCCCAGGGCTGGTACAGCATGGGTTAAATACAGAGTAAAGCTCTCTCGACACTGTCGAATCAAATATTCCCAGGGCAGGTACAGCACGTGGTAGATACAGAGCAAAGCTCCCTCTACACTGTCCCATCAAACACTCCAAGAGCAGGTACAGCAATGGATTGATAGAGTAAAGCACCCTCTACACTGTCCCATCAAACACTCCCAGACCAGGTATAGCACGGGTTCGACAAAGAATAAAGCTCCCTCTACACTGTCCCATCAAACACTCCCAGGGCAGGTACAGCACAGGTTAGATACAGAGTAAAGCTCCCTCGACACTGTCCCATCAAACACTCCCAGGGCAGGAACAGCATGAGTTAGATACAGAACAAAGCTCCCTCTACAGTGTCCCGTCAAAAACTCCCAGGGCAGGTACAGCACGGGTTAGATACAGAGTAAAGCTCCCTCTACACTGTCCCATCAAACACTCCCAGGGCAGGTACAACATGGGTTAGATACAGAGTAAAGCTCCCTCTACACTGTCCCATCAAACACTCCCAGGGCAGGTACAGCACAGGTTAGATACAGAGTAAAGCTCCCTCTACACTGTCCCATCAAACACTCCCAGGGCAGGTACAGCACAGGTTAGATACAGAGTAAAGCTCCCTCGACACTGTCCCATCAAACACTCCCAGGGCAGGAACAGCACGGTTAGATTCTGAGTAAAGCTCACTCTGCACTGTCCCATCAAACACTCCCAGGACAGGAAAATCACAGTTAGATACAGAGTAAAGCTCCCTCTACACTGTCCAATCAAACACTCCCAGGGCAGGTACAGCACGGGTTAGATACAGTGTAAAGCTCCATATACACTGTCCCATCAAACACTCCCAGGGCAGGTACAGCATGAGTTAGATACAGAACAAAGCTCCCTCTACAGTGTCCCGTCAAAAACTCCCAGGGCAGGTACAGCACGGGTTAGATACAGAGTAAAGCTCCCTCTACACTGTCCCATCAAACACTCCCAGGGCAGGTACAACATGGGTTAGATACAGAGTAAAGCTCCCTCTACACTGTCCCATCAAACACTCCCAGGGCAGGTACAGCACGGGTTAGATACAGAGTAAAGCTCCCTCTCCACTGTCCCATCAAACACTCCCAGGGCAGGAACAGCACGGTTAGATACAGAGTAAAGCTCCCTCTACACTGTCCCATCAAAAACTCCCAGGGCAGGTACAGCACCGGTCAGATACAGAGCAAAGCTCCCTCTACAGTGTCCCATCAAACACTCCCAGGGCAGGTACAGCACGGTTTAGATGAAGAGTAATGTTCCCTCTACACAGTCCCATCAAACACTCCCAGGGCAGATACAGTACATGTTAGATACAGAGTAAAGCTAACTCTACTCTGTCCCATCATACACTCCCAGGGCAGGTACAGCACTGGTTAGATACAGAGTAAAGCTGCCTCTACTCTGTCGCATCAAACACTCCCAGGGCAGGTACAGCATGCGTTAGATACAGAGTAAAGCTGCCTCTACAATGTCCCATTAAACACTCCCAGGGCAGCTACAGCACGGGTTAGATACGGAGTAAAGCTCCCTCTACATTGTCCCATCAAACACTCCCGGGGCAGGTACAGCACGGGTTAGATACAGAGTAAAGCTCCCTCTACACTGTCCCATCAAACACTCCCAGGGCAGCTACAGCACGGGTTAGATACAGAGTAAAGCTCCCTCTACACTGTCCCATCAAACACTCCCAGGGCAGCTACAGCACGGGTTAGATACAGAGTAAAGGTCCCTCTACACTGTCCGATCAAACAATCCCCAGGGCAGATACAGCACGGGTTAGATACAGAGTAAAGCTCCCTCTACACTGTCCCATCAAACATTTGCAGGGCAGGTACAGCACGGGTTAGATACAGAGTAAAGCTCCCTCTACACTGTCCCATCAAACACTCCCAGGGCAGGTACAGCACGGGTTAGATACAGAGTAAAGCTCCCTCTACACTGTCCCATCAAACACTCCCGGAGCAGGTACAGCACGGGTTAGATACAGAGTAAAGCTGCCTCTACAATGTCCCATTAAACACTCCCAGGGCAGGTACAGCAAGGGTTAAATACAGAGTAATTCTGCCTCTACACTGTTCCATCAAATACTCCCAGGGCAGGGACAGCACGGGTTAAATACAGAGTAAAGCTCCCTCTACAGAGTCCCATCAAACACTCCTGTAGTGTATGTACCTTTAAGAGAGAACTACTTTTACAGCTCCTGTATACTGTAGTACCGGCAGTGACCACACCTGTATAAAGGCCTTGAGCATGCCTCTGTACCCCAGTCTTGAGACTACCCTACTCCAGTAAATACCTGTTGATTGTTAAGTTACAGCATCCGTGTGGTTATTGAAAAACATCCTACTCTCAGAATCACGGATCTAACAGTGGCAACGAGTGTCAATTCGAATCTACCTGCAACTCTGCATTTCCCTTCGAGGATTCGCTCTGGGAGGGCGGTGGAAGAAGTCGAGGCCAGAAACACGGGCGTCGACCACGAGCAACCGCCTCGTCGTCCGGCAGAGAGTGAACATCGCAAGGGAGGCTGTGGAGAGCCGGGCTTGGTTCCCCAGCCACGACGATCAGCAATAGACTGACGACAGGTACAGCGCAGACCCTTCCCGGACAGCGGCGGCTGGAGCCGACCGACGGCGGAGAGAAAGCCGAGCAGCGTCGACGGGGTAAGACAGAGGGTGAAGCGCACAGGGTGCAGCCGGGGGTTGAAAACCGAGCGGCGTCGAGGAAAAACAAAACGGAGAGAGGGTAAAGCAACAGCCGGGTTCAGGACCGAGCGGCGGAAACGGGAAAGGCGCACAAAAAAAAAAAAAGAACGCGCAGAGCACAGCCAAGGCTCAAGGGCTGAACAGTGTCCGCGGGGAGAAGAAGGGAGAGCGCGGGAGACACCATTGAGCCGCAGAGAAGAAGGAAAAGCGCGGGAGACGCCATTTTTAGAAGCCGCAGCAGAGAAGAAGGGCGAGCGCGGGAAGAAAGAAAAGCGCGGGAGACGCCATTTTGTGCCAGCGGAGAAGAAGCGGAAGCGCGGGAGATGCCATTTTTGACAGTTAAATCACACCCAGGGATGCAGAAGCGTGGCAGTATCTCTACGTTTGACAATGAAGTCGAAGATTGGGCGACATATGTGGAACGTATTGAGGTGAACTGCAGGGCGAATGAAGTGCCAGATGCTAGGAAAGCACTGGTTTTGTTAAATTCCATGGGTGCAAAAACTTATGGGTTACTGCGAAACCTAATAACCCCAGAGAAGCCTGTGAACAAGAATTTCGAAAGCATAGTAGAAATCCTACAGGACCACTTAAATCCCACACCGCTGCTGATAGCAGAACGATTTAAGTTCCATGAAAGGAACCAACACAAAGATGAAAGCAATGCTGAGTACCTAACGGAACTGCGCAAGCTATCGAAACACTGCCAGTTTGGAGCGGGACTAGCAGATACGTTAAGGGACAAGTTTGTGTGTGGGCTGCAAAGTGAAGGAACCCAGAAACGGCTTCTATCAGAAAAGGATCTTACGCTGGACAAGGCTTTCAGTATGGCAGTATCACACGAAGCAGCCGCAAGGAGTGCTATAGAGATACAACGGAGACCGCAAGAATATGGCACCAATGAAATGTCCTATGGAACAGGGAAGTGCTATCGCTGCGGCAGAACAACACATGACCAGAAGGATTGTTGGTTCAAGGACCAAGTGTGCAGACAGTGTGGAAAAGCAGGACACATAGCAACAGTCTGCAGGTCTGGGAAGAAATCCAACAGTAAGAAATCTCCACAGGAGAAGTACAAAAAGGTACACAAGGTGATGGACCGTAGTGCAGACGAACAGAAAAGTGACACAGACTCCGGAAGCAAGGAGCTAGGTTGTCTGAAACTACATAAGGTAACCAAAATGGAGGATCACCAGACTATCTGGGTTACACTCAAGATAGACGGAGTCCAAGTGAAAATGGAATTGGACACAGGATCAGCCCTAACAGTCATAAATCAAAGGGACTACAAGCGGCTATTTTCACATATACCCTTGAAAGCTACAGAGATTGTCTTGAAGACGTACACGGGGCAAAAAGTCTACCCCAAAGGAAAAATAAGGGTGAAAGTGATATATAAAGGCCAGGAAATACCTAAAATGGATATATATGTATTGCCAGATGGAGGACCACCACTGCTAGGACGTGAATGGATCCGGAAGATACAATTAGATTGGCATTCCATACAGGCACTGAAGGTTGAGGCCAAAAAGGACGACGACGTGACACCTGGACGACTGTCAAAAATGCTAACTGACGCAAAAGAAGTGTTCCAGGAGGGACTCGGAACACTAAAAGGCATAACAGCAACGATTAAAATAGAGGAAAATGCAAGCCCAAAGTTTCTTAAGGCCAGACCAGTGCCTTATGCGATCAGACCAGCTGTCGAAGCAGAGCTGGAAGGGTTGGAACGTTCAGGAGTACTGTCCAAAGTAGACTGGAGCGAGTGGGCTACACCCATCGTTCCTGTAATGAAGAGGTCGTTGAGTAATACGCCTGGGGAACCAAAGAAGGTCCGCATCTGTGGGGATTTTAAGGTGACAGTGAACCCAGTCCTTCACACGGTACAATATCCGCTTCCATGAATTGAGGATATTTTCGCCTCGCTATCTGGAGGTAAACACTTCACCAAAATTGATCTAGCCGAGGTGTACTTGCAAATAGAGGTAGAAGAAGCCTCGTAACAATACCTTACGATTAACACTCATAAAGGTCTCTATCAATACAATCGGCTGGTGTTCGGGGTAGCATCAGCTCCGGCTATTTGGCAAAGGGCGATGGATCAAGTCCTGCAAGGGATTCCAGGGACCCAGTGTTATTTGGACGACATCCTGGTCACGGGCGAAAATGACAGTGATCACCTCGCCAACCTGGAGAAGGTGCTCACCAGATTAAAGGAATATGGGCTACGAGCTAATCGCCACAAGTGCGAGTTTTTCCAGAAGCAGATCTCGTATTTGTTGTGTATGTACCTTTAAGAGAATAACTGGTCTCAGACTGCAGTACCGGCAGTGACCACCCCTGTATAAAAGGCGCTAGTGAGCCTCTGTGTTTTTAGTTTCACTATTGACTTCCACCAGTAAAGACTTATTTTGTTCACTCCTGCTGTCCGTGTCTCAATTATTCACGGACGTAACAGTATTGTGGCCACATCATCGATGAAGAGGGGTTACATAAGTCCCCTGAAAAGATTGAGGCAGTAGTCAAGGCTCCAGCACCGGAAAATGTGTCACAACTGAGGTCGTTCCTCGGGCTGGTAAACTACTACTACCATAAGTTCTTACCAAATTTGTCCACGGTATTACACCCACTGAACACCCTACTGCAAACAGGGGTACCATGGAAGTGGAATGACGAACGTAGACGAGCTTTCCAGAAGTGTAAAGAATTGATCACATCTAAAGAGGTGTTGGCCCATTTCAACCCAGCACTACCAATTCGTTTGGCATGTGATGCATCACCCTACGGTATTGGAGCGGTGCTGTCGCACAAATTCCCAGACGGGTTGGAGAGGCCAGTAGCCTTTGCGTCTCGGTCACTAACCTCAGCCGAGCGCAACTACGCCCAGATTGACAGGGAGGCCCTCAGCCTAGTATGGGGAGTAAAAAAAATCAACCACTATCTGCATGGGCAGAAGTTCACCTTGCTGACTGATCATCAACCACTTGTCTCCATCTTTAATCCTAAGAAGGGCGTTCCAGTGGTGACTGCGCAATGGTTACAAAGATGGTCCCTGTTCTAGGGGCGAATCAATATGAAATAGAATATAAAGGCACGCAACAGCATGGAAACGCTGATGGGCTATTGCGCCTGCCACTGCCTACTGTGGAGGAAGCACCAGCAGTGGACCCTATCGAGATATTTTAATCGTCAATAATTGAACGATTGCGAGTAACGAATGCGGATATAGAGAAGGAGACCCGCAATGATCCGACGCTGTCTCGGGTATATGATTTGACGGTGAGGGGATGGCCAACACATGGCGACTCACTGTTGCCAGCATGCTCATCCAGAAGAGAACAGCTGTCAGTATGCCAGGGGACAGTGATGTGTGGATCCAGAGTGGTGATTCCACCCAAGTTAAGGGAGAGAGTGCTAAATGAACTACATGAAGGCCATCTGGGCGGAGTGAAAATGAAAAGCCTTGCTAGGGCTTATGTGTGGTGGCCGGGAATCGATCAACAAATCGAAGACCTAACCAAGAGCTGTTCAGGATGCCAGAAGGTCCAAAATGCACCACCACATGCCCCTCTACACCCATGGGAGTGGCCCTCCTCTCCATGGCAACGGGTGCATTTTGATTTCGCTGGTCCATTCATGGACTCAATGTTCTTAATAGCAGTGGATGCTCATTCGAAGTGGCCTGAGGTGATCAAAATGTCCTCAACCACTACAGAGAAAACGATTGCAGTCCTACGGACCATATTTGCCAGAAACGGCTTGCCAGAGCAGATTTGCTATGATAATGGACCACAGTTTGTGTCCGAAGAGTTTCGAAAATTTATGAGAAGGAATGGGGTAAGGCATTACACATCCGCCCCGTATCATCCAGCCACAAATGGATTGGCTGAGAGGTTCGTACAAACCTTTAAGAAGGCGATAAAGGCCATGTGCGATGATGAAATTCCACTACAGCATAAGGTGGACAATTTCTTATTAGCCTACCGAAACGCGACACATGCAGTTACCAACCAGACCCCGGCCATGATGTTCCTTAACCGAAGGTTGAGATCTCGTCTGGACTTGCTCAGACCAAATCTGCGAAGAAATGTTGAGGATAAACAATTCCAGCACATCAATGAGAAGCCGACAAGGAGCTTCAACGTAGGACAACCAGTCTTGGCCCGTGACTACCGAACAGAGAAATGGCAACCCGGAACGATATGCACAAGGCAGGGGCCATTAATGTACACAGTGGATGTCGGGGAGGACATTGTGAGACGTCACGTTGATCAGATCGTAGCGTCACAGGAATGAGTCAACCCCATGTCTTGTGTACCTGGGGATGAACCCGACATACCGGTAGCATCTACCTCCGAACCAGTAGCAGTGGAACCCGATGAACTAACCGATGAAAAGGGGCCAGAATCGCCTCCGCACCAAGAACAAGAACCTCAGGAAAGGCGCTATCCCGAAAGGACCAGGAAGCCGCCCCAAAGACTGAATCTATAAATGGACTATTGTTGTTTAATGTACATGTTAAAGTGTTAATTGTTATTTGAATATTATGGGTACTACTAATCTAAAAGGGGAGGAATTGTAGTGTATGTACCTTTAAGAGAGAACTACTTTTACAGCTCCTGTATACTGTAGTACCGGCAGTGACCACACCTGTATATAAGCCTTGAGCATGCCTCTGTACCCCAGTCTTGAGACTACCCTACTCCAGTAAATACCTGTTGATTGTTAAGTTACAGCATCCGTGTGGTTATTGAAAAACATCCTACTCTCAGAATCACGGATCTAACAACTCCCAGGGCAGGTACAGCATGGTTTAGATACAGAGTAAAGCTGCCTCTACACTGTCCCATCAAACACGCACAGGGCAGGTACAGCACAGGTTAGATACAGAGTAAATCTGCCTCTACTCTGTCCCATCAAACACTCCCAGGGCAGGAACAGCATGGGTTAGATACAGAGTAAACCTCCCTCTACACAGTCCCATCAAACACTCCCAGGGCAGGTATAGCACAGATTAGATACAGAGTAAAGCACCCTCTACACTTTCCCATCAAACACTCCCAGGGCAGGTACAGCATGGGTTAGATACAGAGTAAAGCTACCCCTACATTGTCCCATCAAACACTCCTAGGGCAGGTACAGAACTTGTTAGATATAGAGTGACGCTCCCTCTACACTGTCCCATCAAACACACCGAGTGCAGGTACCACACGGGTTAGATACAGAGTAAAGCTCCCTCTACACAGCCCCATCAAACATGCCCAGGGCAGGGACAGTACAGGTTAGATACAGGGTAAAGCTCCATCTACACTGCCCAATCAAACAAGCCCAGGGCAGTTACAGCACTGGTTAAATACAGAGTAAAGCTGCCTCTACAATGTCCCATCAAACACTCCCAGGGCAAATACAGTACATGTTAGATACAGAGTAAAGCTCCCTCTACTCTGTCCCATAAAACACTCCCAGGTCAGGTACAGAACCGGTTAGATACAGAGTAAAGCTCCCTCTACACTGTCCCGATAAACACTCCCAGGGCAGGAACAGTATGGGTTAGATACAGAGTAAAGCTCCCTCTACAGAGTCCCATCAAACACTCCCAGGGCAGGTACACTACAGGTTAGATACAGAGTAATGCTCCCTCTGCACTGTCCCATCAAACACTGCCAGGGCAGGAACAGCACGGGTTAGATACAGAGTAAAGCTCCCTCTACACTGTCCCATCAAACACACCCAGGGCAGATACAGCATGGTTTAGATACAGAGTAAAGCTGCCTCTACACTGTCCCATCAAACACTCTCAGGGCAGGTACAGCACAGGTTAGATACAGAGTAAAGCTCCCTCTACACTGTCCCATCAAACACACCCAGGGCAGATACAGCATGGTTTAGATACAGAGTAAAGCTCCCTCTGCACTGTCCCATCAAACACTCCCAGGGCAGGTACCGCACGGGTTAGATACAGAGTAAAGCTCCCTCTACACTGACCCATCAAACACTCCTAGGGCAGGTACAGCACGGGTTAGATACAGAGTAAAGCTCCCTCTACACTGTCCCATCAAACACTCCCAGGGCAGGAACAGCACGGGTTAGATACAGAGTAAAGCTCCCTCTACACTGTCCCATCAAACACACCCAGGGCAGGTACAGTACAGGATAGATACAGAGTAAATCTCCCACTACACGGTCCCATCAAACACGTCCAGGGCAGGTACAGCACAGGTTAGATACAGAGTAAAGCTCCCTCGACACTGTCCCATCAAACACTCCCAGGGCAGATGCAGCACAGGTTAGATTCAGAGTAAAGCTCCCTCTACAATGTCCCATCAAACACTCCTAGGGCAGGTACGGTACAGGTTAGATACAGAGTAAAGCTCCCTCGACACTGTCCCATCAAACAGTCCCAGTGTAAGTACAGCATGGGTTAGATTCAGAGTAAATCTCCCTCTACCATGTCTCTTCAAACATTCCCAGGGCAGTTACAGTACAGGTTAGATACAGAGTAAAGCTCCCTCTACACTGTCCCATCAAACACACCCAGGGCAGGTACAGTACAGGATAGATATAGAGTAAATCTCCCACTACACGGTCCCAACAAACACGTCCAGGGCAGGTACAGCACAGGTTAGATACAGAGTAAAGCTCCCTCGACACTGTTCCATCAAACACTCCCAGGGCAGATGCAGCACAGGTTAGATTCAGAGTAAAGCTCCCTCTACAATGTCCCATCAAACACTCCCAGGGCAGGTACGGTACAGGTTAGATACAGAGTAAAGCTCCCTCGACACTGTCCCATCAAACAGTCCCAGTGTAAGTACAGCATGGGTTAGATTCAGAGTAAATCTCCCTCTACCATGTCTCTTCAAACATTCCCAGGGCAGTTACAGTACAGGTTAGATACAGAGTAAAGCTCCCTCTAAACTGTCCCATCAAACACTCCCAGGGCAGCTACAGCATGGGTTAGTTTCAGAGTAAATCTCCCTCTACACTGTCCCATCAAACATTCCCAGGGCAGGTACAGCATGGGTTAGTTTCAGGGTAAAGCTCCCTCTACACTGTCCCGTCAAACACTCCCAGGGCAGGTAGAGTAAACAGAGAAACATAGAAACATAGAAAAATAGGAGCAGGAGTAGGCCATTCGGCCCTTCGAGCCTACTCCGCCATTCAAGATGATCATGGCTGATCCTCCATCTCAATAACATATTGCTGCTCTCTCGAAATACACCTTGATGGCTTTTGTGTCTAGAAATCTATCTATCTGCTCCTTAAATATATTCAGTGACAGGTACAGGTTAGATAAAGAATACGCTTCCTCTACACTGTCTCATCAAACATACGAAGTGCAGGTAGAGCATGGGTTAGATTCAGAGTAAAGCACCCTCTACATTGTCCTATCAAACCCGCCCAGGGCTGGTATAGCACAGGTTAGATACAGAGTAAAGCTCCCGCTACACTGTCCCATCAAATAATCCCAGGGCAGGTACAGCACGGGTTACATACAGAATTAAGCTCCTTCTTCACTGTCCCATCAAACACTCCCAGGGCAGGTACAGCACGGGTTAGATACACAGTAAAGCTCCCTCTACACTGTCCCATCAAACACTCCCAGGACAGGTTCAGCACAGGTTAGATTCAGTGTAAAGCTTCCTCTACACTGACCCATCAAACACTCCCGGGGCAGGTACAGCACGGGTTAGATACAGAGTAAAGCTCCCGCTACAATGCCCCATCAAACACGCTCAGGGCAGGTACAGCACGGGTTAGATACAGAGTAAAGCTCTCTCTTCACTGTCCCATCAAACACTCCCAGGGCAGGTACAGCATGGGTTAGATACAGAGTAAAGCTCCCTCTACACTGTCCCATCAAACACTGCCAGGGCAGGTACAGCATGGGTTAGATACAGAGTAAAGCTCTGTCTACACTGTCCCATCAAACATTCCCAGGGCAGGTACAGCATGGGTTAGATACAAAGTAAAGCTCCTTCTACACTTTCCCATCAATGACTCACAGGGCACATACAGCATGGGTTAGATACAGAGTAAAGCTCCCTCTACACTGTCCCATCAACACTCCCAGGGCAGGTACAGCACGGGTTAGATACAGAGAAAAGCTCCCTCTACACTGTCCCATCAAACACTCCCAGGACAGGTACAGCACGGGTTAGATACAGAGTAAAGCTCCCTCTACACTGCCCCATCACACACACCCAGGACAGGTACAGCACGGGTTAGATACAGAGTAAAGCTCCCTCTACACTGTCCCATCAAACACTCCCAGGGCAGGTACAGCACGGGTTAGATACAGAGTAAAGCTCCCTCTACACTGTCCCATCAACACTCCCAGGGCAGGTACAGCACGGGTTAGATACAGAGTAAAGCTCCCTCTACACTGTCCCATCAAACACTCCCAGGACTGGTACAGCACGGGTTAGATACAGAGTAAAGCTCCCTCTACACTGCCCCATCACACACACCCAGGACAGGTACAGCACGGGTTAGATACAGAGTAAAGCTCCCTCTACACTGTCCCATCAAACACTCCCAGGGCAGGTACAGCACGGGTTAGATACAGAGTAAAGCTCCCTCTACACTGTCCCATCAACACTCCCAGGGCAGGTACAGCACGGGTTAGATACAGAGTAAAGCTCCCTCTACACTGTCCCATCAAACACTCCCAGGACTGGTACAGCACGGGTTAGATACAGAGTAAAGCTCCCTCTACACTGTCCCATTAAACACTCCCAGGGCAGGTACAGCACGGGTTAGATACAGAGTAAAGCTCCCTCTACACTGTCCCATCAAACACTGCCATGGCAGGTACAGCACGGGTTAGATACAGAGTAAAGCTCCCTCTACACTGCCCCATCACACACACCCAGGACAGGTACAGCACGGGTTAGATACAGAGTAAAGCTCCCTCTACACTGTCCCATCACACACACCCAGGACAGGTACAGCACGGGTTAGATACAGAGTAAAGCTCCCTCTACACTGCCCCATCACACACACCCAGGACAGGTACAGCACGGGTTAGATACAGAGTAAAGCTCCCTCTGAACTGTCCCATCAAACTCTCCCAGGGCAGGTACAGCACGGGTTAGTTACAGAGGGTGAAAGATCAGTGTCTGACCCACTGACCCCAAGAAGTCTCCCACTCTGTGAGAGGAGCTCAATAGTCTCCCCACCATCTGTTTATTATTTTACATCTGACTCACAGCCAGGAATATTCCTTCCTGCAACTGGAGCTGTAGCGGAACAGCCTGTTCCTTTCTTGGTTACGAACAACACTTTGGTGCGTGCCTGGGTTAAGGCTGAGTGAAGCGTCTATTTAAGGAGGCCGCGGTCCCATCTGAGCGCAGAAGGCCAAGTGCTGGTGCCAGGCAGACCCTGCTCGGGCGGGGGCAGAGCAGCTGTCCACCTCCAACGCTCTTCCCATCTCGGCAGACAGGCCCCGTTGTCACGGTAACGACTTCTCTGGGGATTGGAATTCATCCTGGGAAGGTTGACGCACAGCAAGTGGGGAAGATAGTGGAAGCTGGTGATCCGCAGAGGGAGAGAGAAGAGAGTGAAGTGAGAGAAGAGAGCGAAGCGAGAGGGAGGGAGGTAGACGTAGGAAGCAAGAGACAGAGACAGACAGAGAGCGAGAGAGAGATGGAGAGGGAGAGTGACAGAGAGAGAGAGATAAACAGGAAAGAGGGAGAGAGAAGAGAGGGAGACGTGGGATGAGAGAGAGAGATAGACAGAGAGTGAGAGAGCAAGAGAGAGAGAGAGATGGAGTGAAAGACAGAGACGAGAGACAGATCGAGAGAGAGATCGAGAGAGAGATCGAGAGAGAGACCGAGAGAGAAAGATAGACGGGAGAGAAGGGGAAGGAAGGGAGATGTGGGAAGAGAGAGAGAGAGAGAGCAAGATGGAGGGCGAGGGAGACGTGGGATGAGAGAGATAGACGGAGAGTGAGAGATGGAAGAAGGAAAGAAGAGAGAGGGAGGGAGATTTGGGAAGAGGGAGAGACAGAGAGCGAGAGAGAGAGAGAGACAGGAGAGAGGGAGAGAGAAGAGAGGGAGACATGGGATGAGAGAGAGAGATAGCCGGTGAGTGAGAGCGCGATAGAGAGAGAGAGATGGAGAGCAAGAGAGAGAGATAGACAGGAGAGAGAGGTGGAGAAGAGAGAGAGAGACATAGGGAGAGAGTGAGAGAGAGAGAGATGGAGGGCAAGAGAGAGATAGAGAGAGAGAGATGGAGAGAGAAGAGGGAGACATAGGAAGAGTGAGAGATAGACAGAGAGTGAGAGAGAGAGATGGAGAGCAAGAGAGTGTTAGTCGGGAGAGAGAGAGAGAAACAGGAGAGGGAGAGAGAAGAGAGGGAGACGTGGGGTGGGAGAGAGATAGAGAGAGAGAAGGAGAGGGAGCGAGCAATAGACGGGAGAGAGGGAGAGAGAAGAGAGAGATAAACAGGAGAGAGCGAGAGAGAAGATAGGGAGAGATGGAGAGCAAGAGAGAGATAGATGAGAGAGAAAGAGAGAGGGAGAGAGACATGGAGGGCAAGAGAGAGATAGACAAGAGAGAAAGAGAGAGGAGAGAGACACGGCAGGCAAGAGACGGTCTATTCTTAAAACTTATTGAAAGTGGGGTAGGGGGAAAAACATATGATGTAATTAAATCAAAGTATACAAACAATAAATGTGCAGTTAAAATTGGAGACAAACAAACAAAATATTTCTCACAGTGGCGTGGAGTGGCGCAGGGCTCGCCTATCTCACCGACACTCTTTAATATTTACATAAATGAATTGGCAAAACTACTTGAACAATCTACAGCACCCGGCCTCGCCCTATGTGACTCCAAGGTTAAATTCCTCCTCTATGCAGATGACCTGGTTCTGCTCTCACCAACTGAGGAGGGTCTACAGCGGATCCTGGATCTGCTAGAGTCATTCTGTCAGACCTGGGCCCTGACAATAAACCCCCAAAAAAACAAAGTTCTTGTGTTCCAGCAAAGATCCAGACATCAGGGACCCAGAATAAACTTCATACTAGGAGCAACTAAAATCGAAGGAACTACAAATTACACATACCTAGGCCTAAAAATCAGTTCTACGGGAAGCTTTCATTTGGCTGTGAATGAACTGAAAGAGAAAGCAAGAAGGGCTTTCTATGCCATTAAGAAGTCAATCCAAATAGAAATTCCAATTGTCATTTGGCTTAAAATTTTTAAATCAGTAATTGAACCAATTGCACTCTATGGCAGTGAGGTGTGGGGTCCGCTAACACAACAAGAATTCGCAAAATGGGACAAACACCCAATTGAGATCCTGCATGCAGAATTCTGTAAAAGTATTCTCCGGACTCAGAGGAAAACCACAAACAATGTATGCAGGGCAGAACTAGGCCAATATCCACCACTAATTAATATCCAAAAACGAGCCATCAAATTTTGGAAACGCCTAAAAATGAGCAACCCCCACTGCTATCATTACGAAGCCTTGAAATGCCAAGAGATGATCATAGAGAAGAGTCCCCTCAGTCAACTAGTCCTGGGACTCAGTGAAGTAACTACCAACACTACTAGTAATAACCAGCCGCAGGACAGTGACATCCTAGCACAGAGAATTCGACCCAACACAATTATCACTAAACAAAAGGAAAAATATTTGACCTATTGGACAGAAACGACAAAAACCCAAAACAAACTCGATTGCTATTTGGCCCTAAACAGACAATACACCATGGCTGAATACCTGACCATGGTAAAGGATAGCAAACTGAGAAAAGCCTTGACAATGTACAGACTTAGTGAACATAGCCTGGCCATCGAAAAAGGCAGACACAGGCAGACCTGTCTGCCAAGAGAGGACAGGATAAGCTCTCACTGCAGTCAGGGAGTGGTGGAGACAGAGATGCACTTCCTCACAACTTGCGGAAACTATCAGGACATAAGGGAGAATTTCTACCCAAAATTCACAAAAATATGCCCTGAATTCAAAAATCTGAATGACCACCAGAAACTCCCATATCTATTGGGGGAACAGAGAAAATGTGTAACTATAGCGGCAAACTATGTTACAGCTTGCCACAAGCAGAGGGACAACCAGTGACACATTAAATCTAAGAAAAGATTATATGCATATTATATGTGTGTATATCTATGTATACATGGGTATACTTGTCTATACATATGTCTAGATCGGTGTTTATGTGGTCAATCATACATGTATTTCTGTGCTTTGGCAACATAAGATGTATCTTGTCATGCCAATAAAGCAATTTGAATTGAATTGAATTGAATTGAGAGATAGATGAGACAGACAGAGAGAGGGAGAGAGAGATAGATAGAGAGATGAGAGAGAGATGGAGAGCGAGAGAGAGAGAAAAAGATGGGAGCGAGGGAGGGAGACAGAAGAGAGGGAGCGAAGAGAGAGGGAGACGTGGGAAGAGAGAGACAAACAGAGAGAGAGCAAGAGAGAGAGAGATGGGTGAGAGGGAGAGAAAGAGAAAGAAAGGCCGAGAGCGAGGGAGTGAGAGAGAGATCCGGGGGTGTTGAGAGAGACAAACGGAGAGAAAGAGAGATAGACGGAGAAAGAGAGAGAGAGAGAGAGATAGCTCAACATACAGACTGAGACAAAGAGAGAGGCATAAATAGGAGAGACTGAGAGTGAGAGGAGAAGGAGACACACACACCTGGAGCATCTCACTATCGGGCCTCTTCAAAACTAGGGCGACCAAGTTGCATAGCACTCCTGAGTGCCGTTCCCTAACCCCCCATCCCGCCCACCCGCAGACTCGCCACCTTCATCGGTTCCACCCAGCCAGCGGTGACCGAACCCCCGCTCTCCAATATCAATGTCCCAATTAGGAGTGTGCTACAATTGGTACTGAGCCCCACACAGAGCAGGAGGAGCCCAGGGTCCATCCCCCCGGGCGAGAGAGAATGAGGAGGCGGTGTTAGAACATAAGAACATAAGAATTAGGAGCAGGAGTAGGCCATTCGGCCCTTCATGCCTGTTCCGCCATTCAATAAGATCATGGCTGATCTTCTGCCTCAACTCCATTCACCAGCCCTATCGCCATATCACTTGATGCCCTTACTAGTCAGAAATCTATCGACTTCTGTTTTGAATATACCCAATGTCTGAGCCTCCACAACCCTCTGGGGTAGAGAATTCCAAAGATTCACCACCCTCTGTGTGAAGAAATTTCTTCTCATCTCAGTCCTGAATGGCCTACCCTTTATCCTGAGGCTGTGGCCCCTGGTTCTAGACACCCCAGCTAAGGGAAACATTCTCCCAGCATCAACTCTATCAAGCCCTGTAATAATTTTGTATGCTTCAATGAGATCCCCTCTCATTCTTCTGAATTCAAGAGAATACAGGCCTAGTTTACTCAATCTTTTCTCATACGACAGTCCCGCCATCCCAGGAATCAATCTCGTGAACCTTTGTTGCACTCCCTCTATGGCAAGTATATCCTTCCTTAGGTAAGGAGACCAAAATTGTATACAGTACTCCAGGTGTGGTCTCACCAAGGCCCTATATAATTGGCGCAAGATTCTTTACTCCTGTACTCAAATCCTCTTGTAATGAAGGCCAGCATACCATTTGCCTTCCTAATGGCTTGCTGCACCTGCACATTCACTTTCACTGACTCATGTACAAGGACACCCAAGTCCCTTTGAGCATCTGCATTCCCCAATCTTTCACCATTTAGGAAATACTCTGCCTTTCTGTTTTTTCTACCAAAGTTACTTCACATTTATCCACATTATATTCCATCTGCCATGTTCTCGCCCACTCACTGAGCCTGTCGAGATCCCCTTGGAGCCTCTTCGCATCCTCTTCACAACTAACGCTGCCACCTAGCTTTGTGTCATCAGCAAATTTGGAAATGTTACATTTAGTCCCCTCATCCAAATCATTGATATAGATTGTGAATAGCTGGGGCCCAAGCACCGATCCTTGCGGTACCCCACTAGTCACAGCCTGCCATCCTGAAAAAGACCCGTTTATCCCTACTCTTTGTTTTCTGTCTGTTAACCAATTCTCAATCCATGCTAGTATATTACCCCCAACTCCATGTGCCCTAATTTTGTTTACCAACTTCTTGTGTGGGGCCTTATCGAAGGCCTTCTGAAAATCCAAATACACCACATCTACCAGTTCCCCTTTGTCTACTCCACTAGTTACATCCTCAAAGAGCTCCAATAGGTTTGTCAAACAGGACTTCCCTTTCATAAATCCATGTAGACTCTGCCCAATCTTACTATTAGTTTCTGAGTGCCCAGTTATTGCATCCTTTATAATAGATTCCAGCATTTTCCCAACTACTGATGTGAGGCTAACAGGTCTGTAGTTCCCCATTTTCTCTCTCCCTCCTTTCTTAAATAGCGGGGCTACATTTGCTATCCTCCAATCTGCAGGAACCGTTCCAGAATCTATAGAATTTTGGAAGATGACAACCAATGCGTCCACTATCCCAATGGCCACCTGGGTAGTTTACTGCCCCCCCGCAAAGCTCCGCCTCAGACCCTGGATGTAGAACCACACAAACCCCCCCACTCCGGACTTCGAGGGTTAAGTTACGAGGAGAGGCTACACAAATTAGGGTTGTATTCCCTAAAATTTAGAAGGTTAAGGGGTGATCTGATCGAAGTTTTCAGGATATTAAGGGGAACAGATAGGGTAGATAGAGAGAAGCTATTTCCGCTGGTTGGGGATTCTAGGACTGGGGACATAGTCTAAAAATTAGAGCCAGACCTTTCAGGAGTGAAATTAGGAAACACTTCTACACACAAAGGGTGGAACTCTCTTCCGCAAATAGCAACTGACGTCAATTATTAATTTTAAATCTGAGGTTGGTAGATTTTTGTTAACCAAGGGTATTAAGGGATATGGGGCAAAGGCGGGTATATGGAGTTAGGTCGAGATCAACCATGATCTCATTCAATGGTGGAACAGGCTGGAGGGGCTGAATGGCCTCCTCCTGTTCCCATGTTCCACCCACACCCCTAACCCCCAGCCCCCACCCCCCCCCACAACCGCAGCAAGGTAGGCCCCTAACCAGCCCTGCTCCCGCGGATCTGGAGCAGGCCGAGGCACGGGCCTGTGTTCTGGCCGCCTGGGGGGGAGGGGGGAGGGGAGGGGAGGGCGGGGGATAAGAGGCCTCACACGCCACGCCGGGTCAGAACTGGGAGCAGGACAGCGACCCCGAGTGATTGGCAGGCACAGACCGGCCTGTTTACCGCACAGTCCCGTCCGTATTCCGCATACCAGAGCCTATTATGGGATGTCGACGCTCCCTCCCAACAGCTGAATTGCTTACAACGTCGTCAGGTTATGGAGGCTGCCGGTTCTAACACCGATTTTACGCTCAGATTCTCTCTCAGACAACATCACCTCTCTATCTCTGTTTGCTTCTACCTCACTATCTCCTCCTCTCTCTGCCTGTCTTTATCTCTCAGCCTCCTCTCTTTCTCTCATTCCCTCTCTCCCTTTCACTTTCCCTTTCTCTCGCAGACATCGTCACCTCTCTCTATCTGCTTGCTTCTCCCTCACTCTCTGCCTGTCTCTCCTCTATCTCTCCCTTGCTCTCTCTGCCCCTCTATCTTCCCCTATCTCTATCAACGTCATTCTTCCCCATCTCTCTCTCTTCCCCATGTCTCTCTTTCCCCCTCTCTTCCCCAGTCTCCCTCTCCCTCCCCATCTCTCTCTTTCTATCTCTGTCACTCTTCCCCTCTCTCTCCCAATGTCCCGCTCCCTCTTTTATCCTAACTCCCTCGACTCCCCATCTTTCTCATAAGAACATAAGGATTAGGAACAGGAGTAGGCCATACTGCTCTTCGAGCCTGCTCCGCCATTCAATAAGATCATGCTGATCTTCGACCTCAACTCCACTTTCCCGCCCAATCCCTATATCCCTTGATTCCCCTAGAGTCCAAAAATCTATCGATCTCAGCCTTGAATATACTCAAAGACTCGGCATCCACAGCCCTCTGGGGCAGAGAATTCCAAAGATTCACAACCCTCTGAGTGAAGAAATTCCTCCTCATCTCAGTCCTAAATGGCCGACCCCTTATCCTGAGATTATGCCCCCTAGTTCTAGACACTCCAGCCAGGGGAAACAACCTCTCAGCATCTACCCTGTCAATCCCCTTCAGAATCTTATGTTTCAATGAGATCACCTCTCATTCTTCTAAACTCCAGAGAG